>NW_027616429.1:0-336025 GCF_964187855.1 Myxine glutinosa | reverse complement strand
GTTAGTGTTGAAAAACCACTTTTCGCACTTGTGTTAGTGTTGAAAAACCACTTTTTGCACTTGTGTTGGTGCAGGAAACCACTTTTGCACTTGTATTAGTGTGGAAAAAACACTTTTTGCACTTGTGATAGTGTTGAAAAATCACTTTTCGCACTTGTGTTAGTGTTGAAAAACCACTTTTCGCACTTGTGTTTGTGCAGGAAACACTTTTGCACTTGTATTAGTGTGGAAAAACCACTTTTGCACTTGCGATAGTGCTGAAAAACCACTTTTTGCACTTGTGTTAGTGTGGAAAAACCACTTTTTGCACTTGTGATAGTGTTGAAAAACCACTTTTCGCAATTGTGTTGGTGCAGGAAACCACTTTTGCACTTGTATTAGTGTGGAAAACCACTTTTTGCACTTGTGTTAGTGTTGAAAAACCACTTTTCGCACTTGTGTTAGTGTTGAAAAACCACTTTTCGCACTTGTGTTGGTGCAGGAAACCACTTTTGCACTTGTATTAGTGTGGAAAAAACACTTTTTGCACTTGGGGTAGTGTTGAAAAACCACTTTTCGCACTTGTGTTAGTGTTGAAAAACCACTTTTCGCACTTGTGTTGGTGCAGGAAACCACTTTTGCACTTGTATTAGTGTGGAAAAACCACTTTTCGCACTTGTGTTAGTGTTGAAAAACCACTTTTTGCACTTGTGTTGGTTCATGAAACCACTTTTGCACTTGTATTAGTGTGGAAAAACCACTTTTCGCACTTGTGTTAGTGTTGAAAAACAACTTTTCGCACTTGTGTTAGTGTTGAAAAACCACTTTTCGCACTTGTGTTGGTGCAGGAAACCACTTTTGCACTTGTATTAGTGTGGAAAAATCACTTTTTGCACTTGTGATAGTGTTGAAAAACCACTTTTCGCACTTGTGTTAGTGTTGAAAAACCACTTTTCGCACGTGTGTTTGTGCAGGAAACCACTTTTGCACTTGTATTAGTGTGGAAAAACCACTTTTTGCACTTGCGATAGTGCTGAAAAACCACTTTTTGCACTTGTGTTAGTGTGGAAAAACCACTTTTTGCACTTGTGATAGTGTTGAAAAACCACTTTTCGCAATTGTGTTGGTGCAGGAAACCACTTTTGCACTTGTATTAGTGTGGAAAACCACTTTTTGCACTTGTGTTAGTGTTGAAAAACCACTTTTCGCACTTGTATTAGTGTTGAAAAACCACTTTTCGCACTTGTGTTGGTGCAGGAAACCACTTTTGCACTTGTATTAGTGTGGAAAAAACACTTTTTGCACTTGTGGTAGTGTTGAAAAACCACTTTTCGCACTTGTGTTAGTGTTGAAAAACCACTTTTCGCACTTGTGTTGGTGCAGGAAACCACTTTTGCACTTGTATTAGTGTGGAAAAACCACTTTTCGCACTTGTGTTAGTGTTGAAAAACCACTTTTTGCACTTGTGTTGGTTCATGAAACCACTTTTGCACTTGTATTAGTGTGGAAAAACCACTTTTCGCACTTGTGTTAGTGTTGAAAAACAACTTTTCGCACTTGTGTTAGTGTTGAAAAACCACTTTTCGCACTTGTGTTGGTGCAGGAAACCACTTTTGCACTTGTATTAGTGTGGAAAAATCACTTTTTGCACTTGTGATAGTGTTGAAAAACCACTTTTCGCACTTGTGTTAGTGTTGAAAAACCACTTTTCGCACTTGTGTTGGTGCAGGAAACCACTTTTGCACTTGTAATAGTGTGGAAAAACACTTTTTGCACTTGTGATAGTGTTGAAAAACCACTTTTCGCACTTGTGTTAGTGTTGAAAAACCACTTTTCGCACTTGTGTTGGTGCACGAAACCGCTTTTGCACTTGTATTAGTGTGGAAAAGCCACTTTTCGCACTTGTGTTAGTGTTGAAAAACCACTTTTCGCACTTGTGTTTGTGTTGAAAAACCACTTTTTGCACTTGTGTTGGTGCAGGAAACCACTTTTGCACTTGTATTAGTGTGGAAAAAACACTTTTTGCACTTGTATTAGTGTGGAAAAACCACTTTTTGCACTTGTGATAGTGTTGAAAAACCACTTTTCGCACTTGTGTTGGTGCAGGAAACCACTTTTGCACTTGTATTAGTGTGGAAAAAACACTTTTTTGCACTTGTGATAGTGTTGAAAAATCACTTTTCGCACTTGTGTTAGTGTTGAAAAACCACTTTTCGCACTTGTGTTTGTGCAGGAAACCACTTTTGCACTTGTATTAGTGTGGAAAAACCACTTTTTGCACTTGTGTTAGTGTTGAAAAACCACTTTTCGCACTTGTGTTAGTGTTGAAAAACCACTTTTCGCACTTGTGTTGGTGCAGGAAACCACTTTTGCACTTGTATTAGTGTGGAAAAATCACTTTTTGCACTTGTGATAGTGCTGAAAAACCACTTTTTGCACTTGTGTTAGTGTTGAAAAACCACTTTTCGCACTTGTGTTGGTGCAGGAAACCACTTTTGCACTTGTATTAGTGTGGAAAAAACACTTTTTGCACTTGTATTAGTGTGGAAAAACCACTTTTTGCACTTGTGATAGTGTTGAAAAACCACTTTCGCACTTGTGTTAGTGTTGAAAAACCACTTTTCGCAATTGTGTTGGTGCAGGAAACCACTTTTGCACTTGTATTAGTGTGGAAAACCACTTTTTGCACTTGTGTTAGTGTTGAAAAACCACTTTTCGCACTTGTGTTAGTGTTGAAAAACCACTTTTCGCACTTGTGTTGGTGCAGGAAACCACTTTTGCACTTGTATTAGTGTGGAAAAACCACTTTTCGCACTTGTGTTAGTGTTGAAAAACAACTTTTCGCACTTGTGTTAGTGTTGAAAAACCACTTTTCGCACTTGTGTTGGTGCAGGAAACCACTTTTGCACTTGTATTAGTGTGGAAAAATCACTTTTTGCACTTGTGTTAGTGTTGAAAAACCACTTTTCGCACTTGTGTTAGTGTTGAAAAACCACTTTTCGCACTTGTGTTGGTGCAGGAAACCACTTTTGCACTTGTATTAGTGTAGAAAAAACACTCTTTGCACTTGTGTTAGTGTTGAAAAACCACTTTTCGCACTTGTGTTGGTGCAGGAAACCACTTTTGCACTTGTATTAGTGTGGAAAAACCACTTTTCGCACTTGTGTTAGTGTTGATAAACCACTTTTCGCACTTGTGTTGGTGCAGGAAACCACTTTTGCACTTGTTTTAGTGTGGAAAAAACTCTTTTTGCACTTGTGATAGTGTTAAAAAACCACTTTTCGCACTTGTGTTAGTGTTGAAAAACCACTTTTCGCACTTGCGTTAGTGTTGAAAAACCACTTTTCGCACTTGTGTTGGTGCAGGAAACCACTTTTGCACTTGTATTAGTGTGGAAAAACCACTTTTCACACTTGTGTTAGTGTTGAAAAACCACTTTTTGCACTTGTGTTAGTGTTGAAAAACCACTTTTCGCACTTGTGTTGGTGCAGGAAACCACTTTTACACTTGTATTAGTGTGGAAAAACACTTTTCACACTTGTGTTAGTGTTGAAAAACCACTTTTCGCACTTGTGTTAGTGTTGAAAAACCACTTTTCGCACTTCCGTTAGTGTTGAAAAACCACTTTTCGCACTTGTGTTGGTGCAGGCAACCACTTTTGCACTTGTAATAGTGTGGAAAAAACACTTTTTGCACTTGTGATAGTGTTGAAAAACCACTTTTCGCACTTGTGTTAGTGTTGAAAAACCACTTTTCGCACTTGTGTTGGTGCACGAAACCGCTTTTGCACTTGTATTAGTGTGGAAAAGCCACTTTTCGCACTTGTGTTAGTGTTGAAAAACCTCTTTTCGCACTTGTGTTAGTGTTGAAAAACCACTTTTCGCACTTGTGTTGGTGCAGGAAACCACTTTTGCACTTGTATTAGTGTGGAAAAATCACTTTTTGCACTTGTGATAGTGTTGAAAAACCACTTTTTGCACTTGTGTTAGTGTTGAAAAACCACCTTTTGCACTTGTGTTGGTGCAGGAAACCACTTTTGCACTTGTATTAGTGTGGAAAAAACACTTTTTGCACTTGTATTAGTGTGGAAAAACCACTTTTTGCACTTGTGATAGTGTTGAAAAACCACTTTCGCACTTGTGTTAGTGTTGAAAAACCACTTTTCGCACTTGTGTTGGTGCACGAAACCGCTTTTGCACTTGTATTAGTGTGGAAAAGCCACTTTTCGCACTTGTGTTAGTGTTGAAAAACCACTTTTCGCACTTGTGTTAGTGTTGAAAAACCACTTTTTGCACTTGTGTTGGTGCAGGAAACCACTTTTGCACTTGTATTAGTGTGGAAAAAACACTTTTTGCACTTGTATTAGTGTGGAAAAACCACTTTTTGCACTTGTGATAGTGTTGAAAAACCACTTTCGCACTTGTGTTGGTGCAGGAAACCACTGTTGCACTTGTATTAGTGTGGAAAAATCACTTTTTGCACTTGTGTTAGTGTTGAAAAACCACTTTTCGCACTTGTGTTAGTGTTGAAAAACCACTTTTCGCACTTGTGTTGGTGCAGGAAACCACTTTTGCACTTGTATTAGTGTAGAAAAAACACTCTTTGCACTTGTGTTAGTGTTGAAAAACCACTTTTCGCACTTGTGTTGGTGCAGGAAACCACTTTTGCACTTGTATTAGTGTGGAAAAACCACTTTTCGCACTTGTGTTAGTGTTGATAAACCACTTTTCGCACTTGTGTTGGTGCAGGAAACCACTTTTGCACTTGTTTTAGTGTGGAAAAAACTCTTTTTGCACTTGTGATAGTGTTAAAAAACCACTTTTCGCACTTGTGTTAGTGTTGAAAAACCACTTTTCGCACTTGCGTTAGTGTTGAAAAACCACTTTTCGCACTTGTGTTGGTGCAGGAAACCACTTTTGCACTTGTAATAGTGTGGAAAAACACTTTTTGCACTTATGATAGTGTTGAAAAACCACTTTTCGCACTTGTGTTAGTGTTGAAAAACCACTTTTCGCACTTGTGTTGGTGCACGAAACCACTTTTGCACTTGTATTAGTGTGGAAAAAACACTTTTCGCACTTGTGTTAATGTTTAAAAACCACTTTTCGCACTTGTGTTAGTGTTGAAAAAACACTTTTCGCACTTGTGTTGGTGCAGGAAACCACTTTTGCACTTGTATTAGTGTGGAAAAAACACTTTTTGCACTTGTGATAGTGTTGAAAAACCACTTTTCGCACTTGTGTTAGTGTTGAAAAACCACTTTTCGCACTTGTGTTGGTGCAGGAAACCACTTTTGCACTTGTATTAGTGTGGAAAAACCACTTTTCACACTTGTGTTAGTGTTGAAAAACCACTTTTCGCACTTGTGTTAGTGTTGAAAAACCACTTTTCGCACTTGTGTTGGTGCAGGAAACCACTTTTACACTTGTATTAGTGTGGAAAACCACTTTTCACACTTGTGTTAGTGTTGAAAAACCACTTTTCGCACTTGTGTTAGTGTTGAAAAACCACTTTTCGCACTTCCGTTAGTGTTGAAAAACCACTTTTCGCACTTGTGTTGGTGCAGGCAACCACTTTTGCACTTGTAATAGTGTGGAAAAAACACTTTTTGCACTTGTGATAGTGTTGAAAAACCACTTTTCGCACTTGTGTTAGTGTTGAAAAACCACTTTTCGCACTTGTGTTGGTGCACGAAACCGCTTTTGCACTTGTATTAGTGTGGAAAAGCCACTTTTCGCACTTGTGTTAGTGTTGAAAAACCACTTTTCGCACTTGTGTTAGTGTTGAAAAACCACTTTTCGCACTTGTGTTGGTGCAGGAAACCACTTTTGCACTTGTATTAGTGTGGAAAAATCACTTTTTGCACTTGTGATAGTGTTGAAAAACCACTTTTTGCACTTGTGTTAGTGTTGAAAAACCACCTTTTGCACTTGTGTTGGTGCAGGAAACCACTTTTGCACTTGTATTAGTGTGGAAAAAACACTTTTTGCACTTGTGTTAGTGTTGAAAAACCACTTTTCGCACTTGTGTTGGTGCAGGAAACCACTTTTGCACTTGTATTAGTGTGGAAAAACCACTTTTTGCACTTGTGATAGTGTTGAAAAACCACTTTCGCACTTGTGTTAGTGTTGAAAAACCACTTTTCGCACTTGTGTTGGTGCAGGAAACCACTTTTGCACTTGTATTAGTGTGGAAAACCACTTTTTGCACTTGTGTTAGTGTTGAAAAACCACTTTTCGCACTTGTGTTAGTGTTGAAAAACCACTTTTCGCACTTGTGTTAGTGTTGAAAAACCACTTTTCGCACTTCTGTTAGTGTTGAAAAACCACTTTTCGCACTTGTGTTGGTGCAGGAAACCACTTTTGCACTTGTATTAGTGTGGAAAAAACACTTTTCGCACTTGTGTTAGTGTTGAAAAACCACTTTTCGCACTTGTGTTAGTGTTGAAAAACCACTTTTTGCACTTGTGTTGGTGCAGGAAACCACTTTTGCACTTGTATTAGTGTGGAAAAAACACTTTTTGCACTTGTGATAGTGTTGAAAAATCACTTTTCGCACTTGTGTTAGTGTTGAAAAACCACTTTTCGCACTTGTGTTTGTGCAGGAAACCACTTTTGCACTTGTATTAGTGTGGAAAAACCACTTTTTGCACTTGCGATAGTGCTGAAAAACCACTTTTTGCACTTGTGTTAGTGTGGAAAAACCACTTTTTGCACTTGTGATAGTGTTGAAAAACCACTTTTCGCAATTGTGTTGGTGCAGGAAACCACTTTTGCACTTGTATTAGTGTGGAAAACCACTTTTTGCACTTGTGTTAGTGTTGAAAAACCACTTTTCGCACTTGTGTTAGTGTTGAAAAACCACTTTTCGCACTTGTGTTGGTGCAGGAAACCACTTTTGCACTTGTATTAGTGTGGAAAAAACACTTTTTGCACTTGGGGTAGTGTTGAAAAACCACTTTTCGCACTTGTGTTAGTGTTGAAAAACCACTTTTCGCACTTGTGTTGGTGCAGGAAACCACTTTTGCACTTGTATTAGTGTGGAAAAACCACTTTTCGCACTTGTGTTAGTGTTGAAAAACCACTTTTTGCACTTGTGTTGGTTCATGAAACCACTTTTGCACTTGTATTAGTGTGGAAAAACCACTTTTCGCACTTGTGTTAGTGTTGAAAAACAACTTTTCGCACTTGTGTTAGTGTTGAAAAACCACTTTTCGCACTTGTGTTGGTGCAGGAAACCACTTTTGCACTTGTATTAGTGTGGAAAAATCACTTTTTGCACTTGTGATAGTGTTGAAAAACCACTTTTCGCACTTGTGTTAGTGTTGAAAAACCACTTTTCGCACTTGTGTTTGTGCAGGAAACCACTTTTGCACTTGTATTAGTGTGGAAAAACCACTTTTTGCACTTGCGATAGTGCTGAAAAACCACTTTTTGCACTTGTGTTAGTGTGGAAAAACCACTTTTTGCACTTGTGTTAGTGTTGAAAAACCACTTTTCGCACTTGTGTTTGTGCAGGAAACCACTTTTGCACTTGTATTAGTGTGGAAAAACCACTTTTCGCACTTGTGTTAGTGTTGAAAAACCACTTTTCGCACTTGTGTTAGTGTTGAAAAACCACTTTTCGCACTTGTGTTGGTGCAGGAAACCACTTTTGCACTTGTATTAGTGTGGAAAAATCACTTTTTGCACTTGTGATAGTGCTGAAAAACCACTTTTTGCACTTGTGTTAGTGTTGAAAAACCACTTTTCGCACTTGTGTTGGTGCAGGAAACCACTTTTGCACTTGTATTAGTGTGGAAAAAACACTTTTTGCACTTGTATTAGTGTGGAAAAACCACTTTTTGCACTTGTGTTAGTGTTGAAAAACCACTTTTCGCACTTGTGTTAGTGTTGAAAAACCACTTTTCGCACTTGTGTTGGTGCAGGAAACCACTTTTGCACTTGTATTAGTGTGGAAAAAACACTTTTCGCACTTGTGTTAGTGTTGAAAAACCACTTTTCGCACTTGTGTTAGTGTTGAAAAACCACTTTTCGCACTTGTGTTAGTGTTGAAAAACCACTTTTCGCACTTGTGTTAGTGTTGAAAAACCACTTTTCGCACTTGTGTTGGTGCAGGAAACCACTTTTACACTTGTATTAGTGTGGGAAAACACTTTTCACACTTGTGTTAGTGTTGAAAAACCACTTTTCGCACTTGTGTTAGTGTTGAAAAACCACTTTTCGCACTTCCGTTAGTGTTGAAAAACCACTTTTCGCACTTGTGTTGGTGCAGGCAACCACTTTCGCACTTGTATTAGTGTGGAAAAACCACTTTTCGCACTTGTGTTAGTGTTGAAAAACCACTTTTTGCACTTGTGTTGGTTCATGAAACCACTTTTGCACTTGTATTAGTGTGGAAAAACCACTTTTCGCACTTGTGTTAGTGTTGAAAAACAACTTTTCGCACTTGTGTTAGTGTTGAAAAACCACTTTTCGCACTTGTGTTGGTGCAGGAAACCACTTTTGCACTTGTATTAGTGTGGAAAAATCACTTTTTGCACTTGTGATAGTGTTGAAAAACCACTTTTCGCACTTGTGTTAGTGTTGAAAAACCACTTTTCGCACTTGTGTTGGTGCAGGAAACCACTTTTGCACTTGTAATAGTGTGGAAAAACACTTTTTGCACTTGTGATAGTGTTGAAAAACCACTTTTCGCACTTGTGTTAGTGTTGAAAAACCACTTTTCGCACTTGTGTTGGTGCACGAAACCGCTTTTGCACTTGTATTAGTGTGGAAAAGCCACTTTTCGCACTTGTGTTAGTGTTGAAAAACCACTTTTCGCACTTGTGTTAGTGTTGAAAAACCACTTTTTGCACTTGTGTTGGTGCAGGAAACCACTTTTGCACTTGTATTAGTGTGGAAAAAACACTTTTTGCACTTGTATTAGTGTGGAAAAACCACTTTTTGCACTTGTGATAGTGTTGAAAAACCACTTTCGCACTTGTGTTGGTGCAGGAAACCACTTTTGCACTTGTATTAGTGTGGAAAAATCACTTTTTGCACTTGTGTTAGTGTTGAAAAACCACTTTTCGCACTTGTGTTAGTGTTGAAAAACCACTTTTCGCACTTGTGTTGGTGCAGGAAACCACTTTTGCACTTGTATTAGTGTAGAAAAAACACTCTTTGCACTTGTGTTAGTGTTGAAAAACCACTTTTCGCACTTGTGTTGGTGCAGGAAACCACTTTTGCACTTGTATTAGTGTGGAAAAACCACTTTTCGCACTTGTGTTAGTGTTGATAAACCACTTTTCGCACTTGTGTTGGTGCAGGAAACCACTTTTGCACTTGTTTTAGTGTGGAAAAAACTCTTTTTGCACTTGTGATAGTGTTAAAAAACCACTTTTCGCACTTGTGTTAGTGTTGAAAAACCACTTTTCGCACTTGCGTTAGTGTTGAAAAACCACTTTTCGCACTTGTGTTGGTGCAGGAAACCACTTTTGCACTTGTAATAGTGTGGAAAAACACTTTTTGCACTTATGATAGTGTTGAAAAACCACTTTTCGCACTTGTGTTAGTGTTGAAAAACCACTTTTCGCACTTGTGTTGGTGCACGAAACCACTTTTGCACTTGTATTAGTGTGGAAAAAACACTTTTCGCACTTGTGTTAATGTTTAAAAACCACTTTTCGCACTTGTGTTAGTGTTGAAAAAACACTTTTCGCACTTGTGTTGGTGCAGGAAACCACTTTTGCACTTGTATTAGTGTGGAAAAAACACTTTTTGCACTTGTGATAGTGTTGAAAAACCACTTTTCGCACTTGTGTTAGTGTTGAAAAACCACTTTTCGCACTTGTGTTGGTGCAGGAAACCACTTTTGCACTTGTATTAGTGTGGAAAAACCACTTTTCACACTTGTGTTAGTGTTGAAAAACCACTTTTCGCACTTGTGTTAGTGTTGAAAAACCACTTTTCGCACTTGTGTTGGTGCAGGAAACCACTTTTACACTTGTATTAGTGTGGAAAACCACTTTTCACACTTGTGTTAGTGTTGAAAAACCACTTTTCGCACTTGTGTTAGTGTTGAAAAACCACTTTTCGCACTTCCGTTAGTGTTGAAAAACCACTTTTCGCACTTGTGTTGGTGCAGGCAACCACTTTTGCACTTGTAATAGTGTGGAAAAAACACTTTTTGCACTTGTGATAGTGTTGAAAAACCACTTTTCGCACTTGTGTTAGTGTTGAAAAACCACTTTTCGCACTTGTGTTGGTGCACGAAACCGCTTTTGCACTTGTATTAGTGTGGAAAAGCCACTTTTCGCACTTGTGTTAGTGTTGAAAAACCACTTTTCGCACTTGTGTTAGTGTTGAAAAACCACTTTTCGCACTTGTGTTGGTGCAGGAAACCACTTTTGCACTTGTATTAGTGTGGAAAAATCACTTTTTGCACTTGTGATAGTGTTGAAAAACCACTTTTTGCACTTGTGTTAGTGTTGAAAAACCACCTTTTGCACTTGTGTTGGTGCAGGAAACCACTTTTGCACTTGTATTAGTGTGGAAAAAACACTTTTTGCACTTGTGTTAGTGTTGAAAAACCACTTTTCGCACTTGTGTTGGTGCAGGAAACCACTTTTGCACTTGTATTAGTGTGGAAAACCACTTTTTGCACTTGTGATAGTGTTGAAAAACCACTTTCGCACTTGTGTTAGTGTTGAAAAACCACTTTTCGCACTTGTGTTGGTGCAGGAAACCACTTTTGCACTTGTATTAGTGTGGAAAACCACTTTTTGCACTTGTGTTAGTGTTGAAAAACCACTTTTCGCACTTGTGTTAGTGTTGAAAAACCACTTTTCGCACTTGTGTTAGTGTTGAAAAACCACTTTTCGCACTTCTGTTAGTGTTGAAAAACCACTTTTCGCACTTGTGTTGGTGCAGGAAACCACTTTTGCACTTGTATTAGTGTGGAAAAAACACTTTTCGCACTTGTGTTAGTGTTGAAAAACCACTTTTCGCACTTGTGTTAGTGTTGAAAAACCACTTTTTGCACTTGTGTTGGTGCAGGAAACCACTTTTGCACTTGTATTAGTGTGGAAAAAACACTTTTTGCACTTGTGATAGTGTTGAAAAATCACTTTTCGCACTTGTGTTAGTGTTGAAAAACCACTTTTCGCACTTGTGTTTGTGCAGGAAACCACTTTTGCACTTGTATTAGTGTGGAAAAACCACTTTTTGCACTTGCGATAGTGCTGAAAAACCACTTTTTGCACTTGTGTTAGTGTGGAAAAACCACTTTTTGCACTTGTGATAGTGTTGAAAAACCACTTTTCGCAATTGTGTTGGTGCAGGAAACCACTTTTGCACTTGTATTAGTGTGGAAAACCACTTTTTGCACTTGTGTTAGTGTTGAAAAACCACTTTTCGCACTTGTGTTAGTGTTGAAAAACCACTTTTCGCACTTGTGTTGGTGCAGGAAACCACTTTTGCACTTGTATTAGTGTGGAAAAAACACTTTTTGCACTTGGGGTAGTGTTGAAAAACCACTTTTCGCACTTGTGTTAGTGTTGAAAAACCACTTTTCGCACTTGTGTTGGTGCAGGAAACCACTTTTGCACTTGTATTAGTGTGGAAAAACCACTTTTCGCACTTGTGTTAGTGTTGAAAAACCACTTTTTGCACTTGTGTTGGTTCATGAAACCACTTTTGCACTTGTATTAGTGTGGAAAAACCACTTTTCGCACTTGTGTTAGTGTTGAAAAACAACTTTTCGCACTTGTGTTAGTGTTGAAAAACCACTTTTCGCACTTGTGTTGGTGCAGGAAACCACTTTTGCACTTGTATTAGTGTGGAAAAATCACTTTTTGCACTTGTGATAGTGTTGAAAAACCACTTTTCGCACTTGTGTTAGTGTTGAAAAACCACTTTTCGCACGTGTGTTTGTGCAGGAAACCACTTTTGCACTTGTATTAGTGTGGAAAAACCACTTTTTGCACTTGCGATAGTGCTGAAAAACCACTTTTTGCACTTGTGTTAGTGTGGAAAAACCACTTTTTGCACTTGTGATAGTGTTGAAAAACCACTTTTCGCAATTGTGTTGGTGCAGGAAACCACTTTTGCACTTGTATTAGTGTGGAAAACCACTTTTTGCACTTGTGTTAGTGTTGAAAAACCACTTTTCGCACTTGTATTAGTGTTGAAAAACCACTTTTCGCACTTGTGTTGGTGCAGGAAACCACTTTTGCACTTGTATTAGTGTGGAAAAAACACTTTTTGCACTTGTGGTAGTGTTGAAAAACCACTTTTCGCACTTGTGTTAGTGTTGAAAAACCACTTTTCGCACTTGTGTTGGTGCAGGAAACCACTTTTGCACTTGTATTAGTGTGGAAAAACCACTTTTCGCACTTGTGTTAGTGTTGAAAAACCACTTTTTGCACTTGTGTTGGTTCATGAAACCACTTTTGCACTTGTATTAGTGTGGAAAAACCACTTTTCGCACTTGTGTTAGTGTTGAAAAACAACTTTTCGCACTTGTGTTAGTGTTGAAAAACCACTTTTCGCACTTGTGTTGGTGCAGGAAACCACTTTTGCACTTGTATTAGTGTGGAAAAATCACTTTTTGCACTTGTGATAGTGTTGAAAAACCACTTTTCGCACTTGTGTTAGTGTTGAAAAACCAGTTTTCGCACTTGTGTTGGTGCAGGAAACCACTTTTGCACTTGTAATAGTGTGGAAAAACACTTTTTGCACTTGTGATAGTGTTGAAAAACCACTTTTCGCACTTGTGTTAGTGTTGAAAAACCACTTTTCGCACTTGTGTTGGTGCACGAAACCGCTTTTGCACTTGTATTAGTGTGGAAAAGCCACTTTTCGCACTTGTGTTAGTGTTGAAAAACCACTTTTCGCACTTGTGTTTGTGTTGAAAAACCACTTTTTGCACTTGTGTTGGTGCAGGAAACCACTTTTGCACTTGTATTAGTGTGGAAAAAACACTTTTTGCACTTGTATTAGTGTGGAAAAACCACTTTTTGCACTTGTGATAGTGTTGAAAAACCACTTTTCGCACTTGTGTTGGTGCAGGAAACCACTTTTGCACTTGTATTAGTGTGGAAAAAACACTTTTTTGCACTTGTGATAGTGTTGAAAAATCACTTTTCGCACTTGTGTTAGTGTTGAAAAACCACTTTTCGCACTTGTGTTTGTGCAGGAAACCACTTTTGCACTTGTATTAGTGTGGAAAAACCACTTTTTGCACTTGTGTTAGTGTTGAAAAACCACTTTTCGCACTTGTGTTAGTGTTGAAAAACCACTTTTCGCACTTGTGTTGGTGCAGGAAACCACTTTTGCACTTGTATTAGTGTGGAAAAATCACTTTTTGCACTTGTGATAGTGCTGAAAAACCACTTTTTGCACTTGTGTTAGTGTTGAAAAACCACTTTTCGCACTTGTGTTGGTGCAGGAAACCACTTTTGCACTTGTATTAGTGTGGAAAAAACACTTTTTGCACTTGTATTAGTGTGGAAAAACCACTTTTTGCACTTGTGATAGTGTTGAAAAACCACTTTCGCACTTGTGTTAGTGTTGAAAAACCACTTTTCGCAATTGTGTTGGTGCAGGAAACCACTTTTGCACTTGTATTAGTGTGGAAAACCACTTTTTGCACTTGTGTTAGTGTTGAAAAACCACTTTTCGCACTTGTGTTAGTGTTGAAAAACCACTTTTCGCACTTGTGTTGGTGCAGGAAACCACTTTTGCACTTGTATTAGTGTGGAAAAACCACTTTTCGCACTTGTGTTAGTGTTGAAAAACAACTTTTCGCACTTGTGTTAGTGTTGAAAAACCACTTTTCGCACTTGTGTTGGTGCAGGAAACCACTTTTGCACTTGTATTAGTGTGGAAAAATCACTTTTTGCACTTGTGTTAGTGTTGAAAAACCACTTTTCGCACTTGTGTTAGTGTTGAAAAACCACTTTTCGCACTTGTGTTGGTGCAGGAAACCACTTTTGCACTTGTATTAGTGTAGAAAAAACACTCTTTGCACTTGTGTTAGTGTTGAAAAACCACTTTTCGCACTTGTGTTGGTGCAGGAAACCACTTTTGCACTTGTATTAGTGTGGAAAAACCACTTTTCGCACTTGTGTTAGTGTTGATAAACCACTTTTCGCACTTGTGTTGGTGCAGGAAACCACTTTTGCACTTGTTTTAGTGTGGAAAAAACTCTTTTTGCACTTGTGATAGTGTTAAAAAACCACTTTTCGCACTTGTGTTAGTGTTGAAAAACCACTTTTCGCACTTGCGTTAGTGTTGAAAAACCACTTTTCGCACTTGTGTTGGTGCAGGAAACCACTTTTGCACTTGTATTAGTGTGGAAAAACCACTTTTCACACTTGTGTTAGTGTTGAAAAACCACTTTTTGCACTTGTGTTAGTGTTGAAAAACCACTTTTCGCACTTGTGTTGGTGCAGGAAACCACTTTTACACTTGTATTAGTGTGGAAAAACACTTTTCACACTTGTGTTAGTGTTGAAAAACCACTTTTCGCACTTGTGTTAGTGTTGAAAAACCACTTTTCGCACTTCCGTTAGTGTTGAAAAACCACTTTTCGCACTTGTGTTGGTGCAGGCAACCACTTTTGCACTTGTAATAGTGTGGAAAAAACACTTTTTGCACTTGTGATAGTGTTGAAAAACCACTTTTCGCACTTGTGTTAGTGTTGAAAAACCACTTTTCGCACTTGTGTTGGTGCACGAAACCGCTTTTGCACTTGTATTAGTGTGGAAAAGCCACTTTTCGCACTTGTGTTAGTGTTGAAAAACCTCTTTTCGCACTTGTGTTAGTGTTGAAAAACCACTTTTCGCACTTGTGTTGGTGCAGGAAACCACTTTTGCACTTGTATTAGTGTGGAAAAATCACTTTTTGCACTTGTGATAGTGTTGAAAAACCACTTTTTGCACTTGTGTTAGTGTTGAAAAACCACCTTTTGCACTTGTGTTGGTGCAGGAAACCACTTTTGCACTTGTATTAGTGTGGAAAAAACACTTTTTGCACTTGTATTAGTGTGGAAAAACCACTTTTTGCACTTGTGATAGTGTTGAAAAACCACTTTCGCACTTGTGTTAGTGTTGAAAAACCACTTTTCGCACTTGTGTTGGTGCACGAAACCGCTTTTGCACTTGTATTAGTGTGGAAAAGCCACTTTTCGCACTTGTGTTAGTGTTGAAAAACCACTTTTCGCACTTGTGTTAGTGTTGAAAAACCACTTTTTGCACTTGTGTTGGTGCAGGAAACCACTTTTGCACTTGTATTAGTGTGGAAAAAACACTTTTTGCACTTGTATTAGTGTGGAAAAACCACTTTTTGCACTTGTGATAGTGTTGAAAAACCACTTTCGCACTTGTGTTGGTGCAGGAAACCACTGTTGCACTTGTATTAGTGTGGAAAAATCACTTTTTGCACTTGTGTTAGTGTTGAAAAACCACTTTTCGCACTTGTGTTAGTGTTGAAAAACCACTTTTCGCACTTGTGTTGGTGCAGGAAACCACTTTTGCACTTGTATTAGTGTAGAAAAAACACTCTTTGCACTTGTGTTAGTGTTGAAAAACCACTTTTCGCACTTGTGTTGGTGCAGGAAACCACTTTTGCACTTGTATTAGTGTGGAAAAACCACTTTTCGCACTTGTGTTAGTGTTGATAAACCACTTTTCGCACTTGTGTTGGTGCAGGAAACCACTTTTGCACTTGTTTTAGTGTGGAAAAAACTCTTTTTGCACTTGTGATAGTGTTAAAAAACCACTTTTCGCACTTGTGTTAGTGTTGAAAAACCACTTTTCGCACTTGCGTTAGTGTTGAAAAACCACTTTTCGCACTTGTGTTGGTGCAGGAAACCACTTTTGCACTTGTAATAGTGTGGAAAAACACTTTTTGCACTTATGATAGTGTTGAAAAACCACTTTTCGCACTTGTGTTAGTGTTGAAAAACCACTTTTCGCACTTGTGTTGGTGCACGAAACCACTTTTGCACTTGTATTAGTGTGGAAAAAACACTTTTCGCACTTGTGTTAATGTTTAAAAACCACTTTTCGCACTTGTGTTAGTGTTGAAAAAACACTTTTCGCACTTGTGTTGGTGCAGGAAACCACTTTTGCACTTGTATTAGTGTGGAAAAAACACTTTTTGCACTTGTGATAGTGTTGAAAAACCACTTTTCGCACTTGTGTTAGTGTTGAAAAACCACTTTTCGCACTTGTGTTGGTGCAGGAAACCACTTTTGCACTTGTATTAGTGTGGAAAAACCACTTTTCACACTTGTGTTAGTGTTGAAAAACCACTTTTCGCACTTGTGTTAGTGTTGAAAAACCACTTTTCGCACTTGTGTTGGTGCAGGAAACCACTTTTACACTTGTATTAGTGTGGAAAACCACTTTTCACACTTGTGTTAGTGTTGAAAAACCACTTTTCGCACTTGTGTTAGTGTTGAAAAACCACTTTTCGCACTTCCGTTAGTGTTGAAAAACCACTTTTCGCACTTGTGTTGGTGCAGGCAACCACTTTTGCACTTGTAATAGTGTGGAAAAAACACTTTTTGCACTTGTGATAGTGTTGAAAAACCACTTTTCGCACTTGTGTTAGTGTTGAAAAACCACTTTTCGCACTTGTGTTGGTGCACGAAACCGCTTTTGCACTTGTATTAGTGTGGAAAAGCCACTTTTCGCACTTGTGTTAGTGTTGAAAAACCACTTTTCGCACTTGTGTTAGTGTTGAAAAACCACTTTTCGCACTTGTGTTGGTGCAGGAAACCACTTTTGCACTTGTATTAGTGTGGAAAAATCACTTTTTGCACTTGTGATAGTGTTGAAAAACCACTTTTTGCACTTGTGTTAGTGTTGAAAAACCACCTTTTGCACTTGTGTTGGTGCAGGAAACCACTTTTGCACTTGTATTAGTGTGGAAAAAACACTTTTTGCACTTGTGTTAGTGTTGAAAAACCACTTTTCGCACTTGTGTTGGTGCAGGAAACCACTTTTGCACTTGTATTAGTGTGGAAAAACCACTTTTTGCACTTGTGATAGTGTTGAAAAACCACTTTCGCACTTGTGTTAGTGTTGAAAAACCACTTTTCGCACTTGTGTTGGTGCAGGAAACCACTTTTGCACTTGTATTAGTGTGGAAAACCACTTTTTGCACTTGTGTTAGTGTTGAAAAACCACTTTTCGCACTTGTGTTAGTGTTGAAAAACCACTTTTCGCACTTGTGTTAGTGTTGAAAAACCACTTTTCGCACTTCTGTTAGTGTTGAAAAACCACTTTTCGCACTTGTGTTGGTGCAGGAAACCACTTTTGCACTTGTATTAGTGTGGAAAAAACACTTTTCGCACTTGTGTTAGTGTTGAAAAACCACTTTTCGCACTTGTGTTAGTGTTGAAAAACCACTTTTTGCACTTGTGTTGGTGCAGGAAACCACTTTTGCACTTGTATTAGTGTGGAAAAAACACTTTTTGCACTTGTGATAGTGTTGAAAAATCACTTTTCGCACTTGTGTTAGTGTTGAAAAACCACTTTTCGCACTTGTGTTTGTGCAGGAAACCACTTTTGCACTTGTATTAGTGTGGAAAAACCACTTTTTGCACTTGCGATAGTGCTGAAAAACCACTTTTTGCACTTGTGTTAGTGTGGAAAAACCACTTTTTGCACTTGTGATAGTGTTGAAAAACCACTTTTCGCAATTGTGTTGGTGCAGGAAACCACTTTTGCACTTGTATTAGTGTGGAAAACCACTTTTTGCACTTGTGTTAGTGTTGAAAAACCACTTTTCGCACTTGTGTTAGTGTTGAAAAACCACTTTTCGCACTTGTGTTGGTGCAGGAAACCACTTTTGCACTTGTATTAGTGTGGAAAAAACACTTTTTGCACTTGGGGTAGTGTTGAAAAACCACTTTTCGCACTTGTGTTAGTGTTGAAAAACCACTTTTCGCACTTGTGTTGGTGCAGGAAACCACTTTTGCACTTGTATTAGTGTGGAAAAACCACTTTTCGCACTTGTGTTAGTGTTGAAAAACCACTTTTTGCACTTGTGTTGGTTCATGAAACCACTTTTGCACTTGTATTAGTGTGGAAAAACCACTTTTCGCACTTGTGTTAGTGTTGAAAAACAACTTTTCGCACTTGTGTTAGTGTTGAAAAACCACTTTTCGCACTTGTGTTTGTGCAGGAAACCACTTTTGCACTTGTATTAGTGTGGAAAAATCACTTTTTGCACTTGTGATAGTGTTGAAAAACCACTTTTCGCACTTGTGTTAGTGTTGAAAAACCACTTTTCGCACTTGTGTTTGTGCAGGAAACCACTTTTGCACTTGTATTAGTGTGGAAAAACCACTTTTTGCACTTGCGATAGTGCTGAAAAACCACTTTTTGCACTTGTGTTAGTGTGGAAAAACCACTTTTTGCACTTGTGATAGTGTTGAAAAACCACTTTTCGCAATTGTGTTGGTGCAGGAAACCACTTTTGCACTTGTATTAGTGTGGAAAACCACTTTTTGCACTTGTGTTAGTGTTGAAAAACCACTTTTCGCACTTGTATTAGTGTTGAAAAACCACTTTTCGCACTTGTGTTGGTGCAGGAAACCACTTTTGCACTTGTATTAGTGTGGAAAAAACACTTTTTGCACTTGTGGTAGTGTTGAAAAACCACTTTTCGCACTTGTGTTAGTGTTGAAAAACCACTTTTCGCACTTGTGTTGGTGCAGGAAACCACTTTTGCACTTGTATTAGTGTGGAAAAACCACTTTTCGCACTTGTGTTAGTGTTGAAAAACCACTTTTTGCACTTGTGTTGGTTCATGAAACCACTTTTGCACTTGTATTAGTGTGGAAAAACCACTTTTCGCACTTGTGTTAGTGTTGAAAAACAACTTTTCGCACTTGTGTTAGTGTTGAAAAACCACTTTTCGCACTTGTGTTGGTGCAGGAAACCACTTTTGCACTTGTATTAGTGTGGAAAAATCACTTTTTGCACTTGTGATAGTGTTGAAAAACCACTTTTCGCACTTGTGTTAGTGTTGAAAAACCACTTTTCGCACTTGTGTTGGTGCAGGAAACCACTTTTGCACTTGTAATAGTGTGGAAAAACACTTTTTGCACTTGTGATAGTGTTGAAAAACCACTTTTCGCACTTGTGTTAGTGTTGAAAAACCACTTTTCGCACTTGTGTTGGTGCACGAAACCGCTTTTGCACTTGTATTAGTGTGGAAAAGCCACTTTTCGCACTTGTGTTAGTGTTGAAAAACCACTTTTCGCACTTGTGTTTGTGTTGAAAAACCACTTTTTGCACTTGTGTTGGTGCAGGAAACCACTTTTGCACTTGTATTAGTGTGGAAAAAACACTTTTTGCACTTGTATTAGTGTGGAAAAACCACTTTTTGCACTTGTGATAGTGTTGAAAAACCACTTTTCGCACTTGTGTTGGTGCAGGAAACCACTTTTGCACTTGTATTAGTGTGGAAAAAACACTTTTTTGCACTTGTGATAGTGTTGAAAAATCACTTTTCGCACTTGTGTTAGTGTTGAAAAACCACTTTTCGCACTTGTGTTTGTGCAGGAAACCACTTTTGCACTTGTATTAGTGTGGAAAAACCACTTTTTGCACTTGTGTTAGTGTTGAAAAACCACTTTTCGCACTTGTGTTAGTGTTGAAAAACCACTTTTCGCACTTGTGTTGGTGCAGGAAACCACTTTTGCACTTGTATTAGTGTGGAAAAATCACTTTTTGCACTTGTGATAGTGCTGAAAAACCACTTTTTGCACTTGTGTTAGTGTTGAAAAACCACTTTTCGCACTTGTGTTGGTGCAGGAAACCACTTTTGCACTTGTATTAGTGTGGAAAAAACACTTTTTGCACTTGTATTAGTGTGGAAAAACCACTTTTTGCACTTGTGATAGTGTTGAAAAACCACTTTCGCACTTGTGTTAGTGTTGAAAAACCACTTTTCGCAATTGTGTTGGTGCAGGAAACCACTTTTGCACTTGTATTAGTGTGGAAAACCACTTTTTGCACTTGTGTTAGTGTTGAAAAACCACTTTTCGCACTTGTGTTAGTGTTGAAAAACCACTTTTCGCACTTGTGTTGGTGCAGGAAACCACTTTTGCACTTGTATTAGTGTGGAAAAACCACTTTTCGCACTTGTGTTAGTGTTGAAAAACAACTTTTCGCACTTGTGTTAGTGTTGAAAAACCACTTTTCGCACTTGTGTTGGTGCAGGAAACCACTTTTGCACTTGTATTAGTGTGGAAAAATCACTTTTTGCACTTGTGTTAGTGTTGAAAAACCACTTTTCGCACTTGTGTTAGTGTTGAAAAACCACTTTTCGCACTTGTGTTGGTGCAGGAAACCACTTTTGCACTTGTATTAGTGTAGAAAAAACACTCTTTGCACTTGTGTTAGTGTTGAAAAACCACTTTTCGCACTTGTGTTGGTGCAGGAAACCACTTTTGCACTTGTATTAGTGTGGAAAAACCACTTTTCGCACTTGTGTTAGTGTTGATAAACCACTTTTCGCACTTGTGTTGGTGCAGGAAACCACTTTTGCACTTGTTTTAGTGTGGAAAAAACTCTTTTTGCACTTGTGATAGTGTTAAAAAACCACTTTTCGCACTTGTGTTAGTGTTGAAAAACCACTTTTCGCACTTGCGTTAGTGTTGAAAAACCACTTTTCGCACTTGTGTTGGTGCAGGAAACCACTTTTGCACTTGTATTAGTGTGGAAAAACCACTTTTCACACTTGTGTTAGTGTTGAAAAACCACTTTTTGCACTTGTGTTAGTGTTGAAAAACCACTTTTCGCACTTGTGTTGGTGCAGGAAACCACTTTTACACTTGTATTAGTGTGGAAAAACACTTTTCACACTTGTGTTAGTGTTGAAAAACCACTTTTCGCACTTGTGTTAGTGTTGAAAAACCACTTTTCGCACTTCCGTTAGTGTTGAAAAACCACTTTTCGCACTTGTGTTGGTGCAGGCAACCACTTTTGCACTTGTAATAGTGTGGAAAAAACACTTTTTGCACTTGTGATAGTGTTGAAAAACCACTTTTCGCACTTGTGTTAGTGTTGAAAAACCACTTTTCGCACTTGTGTTGGTGCACGAAACCGCTTTTGCACTTGTATTAGTGTGGAAAAGCCACTTTTCGCACTTGTGTTAGTGTTGAAAAACCTCTTTTCGCACTTGTGTTAGTGTTGAAAAACCACTTTTCGCACTTGTGTTGGTGCAGGAAACCACTTTTGCACTTGTATTAGTGTGGAAAAATCACTTTTTGCACTTGTGATAGTGTTGAAAAACCACTTTTTGCACTTGTGTTAGTGTTGAAAAACCACCTTTTGCACTTGTGTTGGTGCAGGAAACCACTTTTGCACTTGTATTAGTGTGGAAAAAACACTTTTTGCACTTGTATTAGTGTGGAAAAACCACTTTTTGCACTTGTGATAGTGTTGAAAAACCACTTTCGCACTTGTGTTAGTGTTGAAAAACCACTTTTCGCACTTGTGTTGGTGCAGGAAACCACTTTTGCACTTGTATTAGTGTGGAAAACCACTTTTTGCACTTGTGTTAGTGTTGAAAAACCACTTTTCGCACTTGTGTTAGTGTTGAAAAACCACTTTTCGCACTTGTGTTAGTGTTGAAAAACCACTTTTCGCACTTCTGTTAGTGTTGAAAAACCACTTTTCGCACTTGTGTTGGTGCAGGAAACCACTTTTGCACTTGTATTAGTGTGGAAAAAACACTTTTCGCACTTGTGTTAGTGTTGAAAAACCACTTTTCGCACTTGTGTTAGTGTTGAAAAACCACTTTTTGCACTTGTGTTGGTGCAGGAAACCACTTTTGCACTTGTATTAGTGTGGAAAAAACACTTTTTGCACTTGTGATAGTGTTGAAAAATCACTTTTCGCACTTGTGTTAGTGTTGAAAAACCACTTTTCGCACTTGTGTTTGTGCAGGAAACCACTTTTGCACTTGTATTAGTGTGGAAAAACCACTTTTCGCACTTGTGTTAGTGTTGAAAAACCACTTTTCGCACTTGTGTTAGTGTTGAAAAACCACTTTTCGCACTTGTGTTGGTGCAGGAAACCACTTTTGCACTTGTATTAGTGTGGAAAAATCACTTTTTGCACTTGTGATAGTGCTGAAAAACCACTTTTTGCACTTGTGTTAGTGTTGAAAAACCACTTTTCGCACTTGTGTTGGTGCAGGAAACCACTTTTGCACTTGTATTAGTGTGGAAAAAACACTTTTTGCACTTGTATTAGTGTGGAAAAACCACTTTTTGCACTTGTGATAGTGTTGAAAAACCACTTTTCGCAATTGTGTTGGTGCAGGAAACCACTTTTGCACTTGTATTAGTGTGGAAAACCACTTTTTGCACTTGTGTTAGTGTTGAAAAACCACTTTTCGCACTTGTGTTAGTGTTGAAAAACCACTTTTCGCACTTGTGTTAGTGTTGAAAAACCACTTTTCGCACTTGTGTTAGTGTTGAAAAACCACTTTTCGCACTTGTGTTGGTGCAGGAAACCACTTTTGCACTTGTATTAGTGTGGAAAAATCACTTTTTGCACTTGTGATAGTGTTGAAAAACCACTTTTTGCACTTGTGTTAGTGTTGAAAAACCACCTTTTGCACTTGTGTTGGTGCAGGAAACCACTTTTGCACTTGTATTAGTGTGGAAAAAACACTTTTTGCACTTGTATTAGTGTGGAAAAACCACTTTTTGCACTTGTGATAGTGTTGAAAAACCACTTTCGCACTTGTGTTAGTGTTGAAAAACCACTTTTCGCACTTGTGTTGGTGCAGGAAACCACTTTTGCACTTGTATTAGTGTGGAAAACCACTTTTTGCACTTGTGTTAGTGTTGAAAAACCACTTTTCGCACTTGTGTTATTGTTGAAAAACCACTTTTCGCACTTGTGTTAGTGTTGAAAAACCACTTTTCGCACTTCTGTTAGTGTTGAAAAACCACTTTTCGCACTTGTGTTGGTGCAGGAAACCACTTTTGCACTTGTATTAGTGTGGAAAAAACACTTTTCGCACTTGTGTTAGTGTTGAAAAACCACTTTTCGCACTTGTGTTAGTGTTGAAAAACCACTTTTCGCACTTGTGTTGGTGCAGGAAACCACTTTTGCACTTGTATTAGTGTGGAAAAAACACTTTTTGCACTTGTGATAGTGTTGAAAAATCACTTTTTGCACTTGTGTTAGTGTTGAAAAACCACTTTTCGCACTTGTGTTTGTGCAGGAAACCACTTCTGCACTTGTATTAGTGTGGAAAAACCACTTTTCGCACTTGTGTTAGTGTTGAAAAACCACTTTTCGCACTTGTGTTAGTGTTGAAAAACCACTTTTCGCACTTGTGTTGGTGCAGGAAACCACTTTTGCACTTGTGTTAGTGTGGAAAAATCACTTTTTGCACTTGTGATAGTGCTGAAAAACCACTTTTTGCACTTGTGTTAGTGTTGAAAAACCACTTTTCGCACTTGTGTTGGTGCAGGAAACCACTTTTGCACTTGTATTAGTGTGGAAAAAACACTTTTTGCACTTGTATTAGTGTGGAAAAACCACTTTTTGCACTTGTGATAGTGTTGAAAAACCACTTTTCGCAATTGTGTTGGTGCAGGAAACCACTTTTGCACTTGTATTAGTGTGGAAAACCACTTTTTGCACTTGTGTTAGTGTTGAAAAACCACTTTTCGCACTTGTGTTAGTGTTGAAAAACCACTTTTCGCACTTGTGTTGGTGCAGGAAACCACTTTTGCACTTGTATTAGTGTGGAAAAAACACTTTTTGCACTTGTGGTAGTGTTGAAAAACCACTTTTCGCACTTGTGTTAGTGTTGAAAAACCACTTTTCGCACTTGTGTTGGTGCAGGAAACCACTTTTGCACTTGTATTAGTGTGGAAAAACCACTTTTCGCACTTGTGTTAGTGTTGAAAAACCACTTTTCGCACTTGTGTTAGTGTTGAAAAACCACTTTTCGCACTTGTGTTGGTGCAGGAAACCACTTTTGCACTTGTATTAGTGTGGAAAAATCACTTTTTGCACCTGTGATAGTGTTGAAAAACCACTTTTTGCACTTGTGTTAGTGTTGAAAAACCACTTTACGTACTTGTGTTGGTGCAGGAAACCACTTTTGCACTTGTATTAGTGTGGCAAAAACACTTTTTGCACTTGTATTAGTGTGGAAAAACTACTTTTTGCACTTGTGTTAGTGTTGAAAAACCACTTTTCGTACTTGTGTTGGTGCAGGAAACCACTTTTGCACTTGTATTAGTGTGGAAAAAACACTTTTTGCACTTGTGTTAGTGTTGAAAAACCACTTTTCGCACTTCCGTTAGTGTTGAAAAACCACTTTTCGCACTTGTGTTGGTGCAGGCAACCAGTTTTGCACTTGTAATAGTGTGGAAAAAACACTTTTTGCACTTGTGATAGTGTTGAAAAACCACTTTTCGCACTTGTGTTAGTGTTGAAAAACCACTTTTCGCACCTGTGTTGGTGCAGGAAACCACTTTTGCACTTGTATTAGTGTGGAAAAACCACTTTTCGCACTTGTGTTAGTGTTTAAAAACCACTTGTCGCACTTGTGTTAGTGTTGAAAAACCACTTTTCGCATTTGTGTTGGTGCAGGAAACCACTTTTGCACTTGTATTAGTGTGGAAAAACCACTTTTCGCACTTTTGTTGGTGCAGGAAACCACTTTTGCACTTGTATTAGTGTGGAAAAAACACTTTTCGCACTTGTGTTAGTGTTGAAAAACCACTTTTCGCACTTGTGTTAGTGTTGAAAAACCACTTTTCGCACTTGTGTTGGTGCAGGAAACCACTTTTGCACTTGTATTAGTGTGGAAAAAACACTTTTTGCACTTGTGATAGTGTTGAAAAAACACTTTTCGCACTTGTGTTAGTGTTGAAAAACCACTTTTCGCACTTGTGTTAGTGTTGAAAAACCACTTTTCGCACTTGTGTTGGTGCAGGAAACCACTTTTGCACTTGTATTAGTGTGGAAAAAACACTTTTTGCACTTGTGATAGTGTTGAAAAACCACTTTTCGCACTTGTGTTAGTGTTGAAAAACCACTTTTCGCACTTGTGTTGGTGCAGGAAACCACTTTTGCACTTGTATTAGTGTGGAAAAAACCACTTTTCACACTTGTGTTAGTGTTGAAAAACCACTTTTCGCACTTGTGTTAGTGTTGAAAAACCACTTTTCGCACTTGTGTTGGTGCAGGAAACCACTTTTACACTTGTATTAGTGTGGAAAAACACTTTTCACACTTGTGTTAGTGTTGAAAAACCACTTTTCGCACTTGTGTTAGTGTTGAAAAACCACTTTTCGCACTTCCGTTAGTGTTGAAAAACCACTTTTCGCACTTGTGTTGGTGCAGGCAACCAGTTTTGCACTTGTAATAGTGTGGAAAAAACACTTTTTGCACTTGTGATAGTGTCGAAAAACCACTTTTCGCACTTGTGTTAGTGTTGAAAAACCACTTTTCGCACTTGTGTTGGTGCACGAAACCGCTTTTGCACTTGTATTAGTGTGGAAAAACCACTTTTCGCACTTGTGTTAGTGTTGAAAAACCACTTTTCGCACTTGTGTTAGTGTTGAAAAACCACTTTTCGCACTTGTGTTGGTGCAGGAAACCACTTTTGCACTTGTATTAGTGGGGAAAAATCACTTTTTGCAATTGTGATAGTGTTGAAAAACCACTTTTTGCACTTGTGTTAGTGTTGAAAAACCACTTTTTGCACTTGTGTTGGTGCAGGAAACCACTTTTGCACTTGTATTAGTGTGGAAAAAACACTTTTTGCACTTGTATTAGTGTGGAAAAACCACTTTTTGCACTTGTGATAGTGTTGAAAAACCACTTTCGCACTTGTGTTAGTGTTGAAAAACCACTTTTCGCACTTGTGTTGGTGCAGGAAACCACTTTTGCACTTGTATTAGTGTGGAAAACCACTTTTTGCACTTGTGTTAGTGTTGAAAAACCACTTTTCGCACTTGTGTTAGTGTTGAAAAACCACTTTTCGCACTTGTGTTGGTGCAGGAAACCACTTTTGCACTTGTATTAGTGTGGAAAAAACACTTTTTGCACTTGATAGTGTTGAAAAATCACTTTTCGCACTTGTGTTAGTGTTGAAAAACCACTTTTCGCACTTGTGTTTGTGCAGGAAACCACTTTTGCACTTGCATTAGTGTGGAAAAACCACTTTTCGCACTTGTGTTAGTGTTGAAAAACCACTTTTCGCACTTGTGTTAGTGTTGAAAACCACTTTTCGCACTTGTGTTGGTGCAGGAAACCACTTTTGCACTTGTATTAGTGTGGAAAAATCACTTTTTGCACTTGTGATAGTGCTGAAAAACCACTTTTTGCACTTGTGTTAGTGTTGAAAAACCACTTTTCGCACTTGTGTTGGTGCAGGAAACCACTTTTGCACTTGTATTAGTGTGGAAAAACCACTTTTCGCACTTGTGTTAGTGTTGAAAAACCACTTTTCGCACTTGTGTTAGTGTTGAAAAACCACTTTTCGCACTTGTGTTGGTGCAGGAAACCACTTTTGCACTTGTATTAGTGTGGAAAAATCACTTTTTGCACCTGTGATAGTGTTGAAAAACCACTTTTTGCACTTGTGTTAGTGTTGAAAAACCACTTTACGTACTTGTGTTGGTGCAGGAAACCACTTTTGCACTTGTATTAGTGTGGCAAAAACACTTTTTGCACTTGTATTAGTGTGGAAAAACTACTTTTTGCACTTGTGTTAGTGTTGAAAAACCACTTTTCGTACTTGTGTTGGTGCAGGAAACCACTTTTGCACTTGTATTAGTGTGGAAAAAACACTTTTTGCACTTGTGTTAGTGTTGAAAAACCACTTTTCGCACTTCCGTTAGTGTTGAAAAACCACTTTTCGCACTTGTGTTGGTGCAGGCAACCAGTTTTGCACTTGTAATAGTGTGGAAAAAACACTTTTTGCACTTGTGATAGTGTTGAAAAACCACTTTTCGCACTTGTGTTAGTGTTGAAAAACCACTTTTCGCACCTGTGTTGGTGCAGGAAACCACTTTTGCACTTGTATTAGTGTGGAAAAACCACTTTTCGCACTTGTGTTAGTGTTTAAAAACCACTTGTCGCACTTGTGTTAGTGTTGAAAAACCACTTTTCGCATTTGTGTTGGTGCAGGAAACCACTTTTGCACTTGTATTAGTGTGGAAAAACCACTTTTCGCACTGGTGTTAGTGTTGAAAAACCACTTTTCGCACTTTTGTTGGTGCAGGAAACCACTTTTGCACTTGTATTAGTGTGGAAAAAACACTTTTCGCACTTGTGTTAGTGTTGAAAAACCACTTTTCGCACTTGTGTTAGTGTTGAAAAACCACTTTTCGCACTTGTGTTGGTGCAGGAAACCACTTTTGCACTTGTATTAGTGTGGAAAAAACACTTTTTGCACTTGTGATAGTGTTGAAAAACCACTTTTCGCACTTGTGTTAGTGTTGAAAAACCACTTTTCGCACTTGTGTTAGTGTTGAAAAACCACTTTTCGCACTTGTGTTGGTGCAGGAAACCACTTTTGCACTTGTATTAGTGTGGAAAAAACACTTTTTGCACTTGTGATAGTGTTGAAAAACCACTTTTCGCACTTGTGTTAGTGTTGAAAAACCACTTTTCGCACTTGTGTTGGTGCAGGAAACCACTTTTGCACTTGTATTAGTGTGGAAAAAACCACTTTTCACACTTGTGTTAGTGTTGAAAAACCACTTTTCGCACTTGTGTTAGTGTTGAAAAACCACTTTTCGCACTTGTGTTGGTGCAGGAAACCACTTTTACACTTGTATTAGTGTGGAAAAACACTTTTCACACTTGTGTTAGTGTTGAAAAACCACTTTTCGCACTTGTGTTAGTGTTGAAAAACCACTTTTCGCACTTCCGTTAGTGTTGAAAAACCACTTTTCGCACTTGTGTTGGTGCAGGCAACCAGTTTTGCACTTGTAATAGTGTGGAAAAAACACTTTTTGCACTTGTGATAGTGTTGAAAAACCACTTTTCGCACTTGTGTTAGTGTTGAAAAACCACTTTTCGCACTTGTGTTGGTGCACGAAACCGCTTTTGCACTTGTATTAGTGTGGAAAAACCACTTTTCGCACTTGTGTTAGTGTTGAAAAACCACTTTTCGCACTTGTGTTAGTGTTGAAAAACCACTTTTCGCACTTGTGTTGGTGCAGGAAACCACTTTTGCACTTGTATTAGTGGGGAAAAATCACTTTTTGCAATTGTGATAGTGTTGAAAAACCACTTTTTGCACTTGTGTTAGTGTTGAAAAACCACTTTTTGCACTTGTGTTGGTGCAGGAAACCACTTTTGCACTTGTATTAGTGTGGAAAAAACACTTTTTGCACTTGTATTAGTGTGGAAAAACCACTTTTTGCACTTGTGATAGTGTTGAAAAACCACTTTCGCACTTGTGTTAGTGTTGAAAAACCACTTTTCGCACTTGTGTTGGTGCAGGAAACCACTTTTGCACTTGTATTAGTGTGGAAAACCACTTTTTGCACTTGTGTTAGTGTTGAAAAACCACTTTTCGCACTTGTGTTAGTGTTGAAAAACCACTTTTCGCACTTGTGTTGGTGCAGGAAACCACTTTTGCACTTGTATTAGTGTGGAAAAAACACTTTTTGCACTTGATAGTGTTGAAAAATCACTTTTCGCACTTGTGTTAGTGTTGAAAAACCACTTTTCGCACTTGTGTTTGTGCAGGAAACCACTTTTGCACTTGCATTAGTGTGGAAAAACCACTTTTCGCACTTGTGTTAGTGTTGAAAAACCACTTTTCGCACTTGTGTTAGTGTTGAAAACCACTTTTCGCACTTGTGTTGGTGCAGGAAACCACTTTTGCACTTGTATTAGTGTGGAAAAATCACTTTTTGCACTTGTGATAGTGCTGAAAAACCACTTTTTGCACTTGTGTTAGTGTTGAAAAACCACTTTTCGCACTTGTGTTGGTGCAGGAAACCACTTTTGCACTTGTATTAGTGTGGAAAAAACACTTTTTGCACTTGTATTAGTGTGGAAAAACCACTTTTTGCACTTGTGATAGTGTTGAAAAACCACTTTCGCACTTGTGTTAGTGTTGAAAAACCACTTTTCGCAATTGCGTTGGTGCAGGAAACCACTTTTGCACTTGTATTAGTGTGGAAAACCACTTTTTGCACTTGTGTTAGTGTTGAAAAACCACTTTTCGCACTTGTGTTAGTGTTGAAAAACCACTTTTCGCACTTGTGTTGGTGCAGGAAACCACTTTAGCACTTGTATTAGTGTGGAAAAACCACTTTTCGCACTTGTGTTAGTGTTGAAAAACAACTTTTCGCACTTGTGTTAGTGTTGAAAAACCACTTTTCGCACTTGTGTTGGTGCAGGAAACCACTTTTGCACTTGTATTAGTGTGGAAAAATCACTTTTTGCACTTGTGTTAGTGTTGAAAAACCACTTTTCGCACTTGTGTTAGTGTTGAAAAACCACTTTTCGCACTTGTGTTGGTGCAGGAAACCACTTTTGCACTTGTATTAGTGTAGAAAAAACACTTTTTGCACTTGTGTTAGTGTTGAAAAACCACTTTTCGCACTTGTGTTGGTGCAGGAAACCACTTTTGCACTTGTATTAGTGTGGAAAAACCACTTTTCGCACTTGTGTTGATGCAGGAAATCACTTTTGCACTTGTATTAGTGTGGAAAAAACACTTTTTGCACTTGTGATAGTGTTGAAAAACCACTTTTCGCACTTGTGTTAGTGTTGAAAAACCACTTTTCGCACTTGTGTTAATGTTGAAAAACCACTTTTCGCACTTGTGTTGGTGCAGGAAACCACTTTTGCACTTGTTTTAGTGTGGAAAAAACTCTTTTTGCACTTGTGATAGTGTTGAAAAACCACTTTTCGCACTTGTGTTAGTGTTGAAAAACCACTTTTCGCACTTGCGTTAGTGTTGAAAAACCACTTTTCGCACTTGTGTTGGTGCAGGAAACCACTTTTGCACTTGTAATAGTGTGGAAAAAACACTTTTTGCACTTGTGATAGTGTTGAAAAACCACTTTTCGCACTTGTGTTAGTGTTGAAAAACCACTTTTCGCACTTGTGTTGGTGCACGAAACCACTTTTGCACTTGTATTAGTGTGGAAAAAACACTTTTCGCACTTGTGTTAATGTTGAAAAACCACTTTTCGCACTTGTGTTAGTGTTGAAAAACCACTTTTCGCACTTGTGTTGGTGCAGGAAACCACTTTTGCACTTGTATTAGTGTGGAAAAACACTTTTTGCACTTGTGATAGTGTTGAAAAACCACTTTTCGCACTTGTGTTAGTGTTGAAAAACCACTTTTCGCACTTGTGTTGGTGCAGGAAACCACTTTTGCACTTGTATTAGTGTGGAAAAAACACTTTTCACACTTGTGTTAGTGTTGAAAAACCACTTTTCGCACTTGTGTTAGTGTTGAAAAACCACTTTTCGCACTTCCGTTAGTGTTGAAAAACCACTTTTCGCACTTGTGTTGGTGCAGGCAACCACTTTTGCACTTGTAATAGTGTGGAAAAAACACTTTTTGCACTTGTGATAGTGTTGAAAAACCACTTTTCGCACTTGTGTTAGTGTTGAAAACCACTTTTCGCACTTGTGTTGGTGCACGAAACCGCTTTTGCACTTGTATTAGTGTGGAAAAGCCACTTTTCGCACTTGTGTTAGTGTTGAAAAACCACTTTTCGCACTTGTGTTAGTGTTGAAAAACCACTTTTCGCACTTGTGTTGGTGCAGGAAACCACTTTTGCACTTGTATTAGTGTGGAAAAATCACTTTTTGCACTTGTGATAGTGTTGAAAAACCACTTTTTGCACTTGTGTTAGTGTTGAAAAACCACTTTTCGCACTTGTGTTGGTGCAGGAAACCACTTTTGCACTTGTATTAGTGTGGAAAAAACACTTTTTGCACTTGTATTAGTGTGGAAAAACCACTTTTTGCACTTGTGATAGTGTTGAAAAACCACTTTCGCACTTGTGTTAGTGTTGAAAAACCACTTTTCGCAATTGTGTTGGTGCAGGAAACCACTTTTGCACTTGTATTAGTGTGGAAAACCACTTTTTGCACTTGTGTTAGTGTTGAAAAACCACTTTTCGCACTTGTGTTAGTGTTGAAAAACCACTTTTCGCACTTGTGTTGGTGCAGGAAACCACTTTAGCACTTGTATTAGTGTGGAAAAACCACTTTTCGCACTTGTGTTAGTGTTGAAAAACAACTTTTCGCACTTGTGTTAGTGTTGAAAAACCACTTTTCGCACTTGTGTTGGTGCAGGAAACCACTTTTGCACTTGTATTAGTGTGGAAAAATCACTTTTTGCACTTGTGTTAGTGTTGAAAAACCACTTTTCGCACTTGTGTTAGTGTTGAAAAACCACTTTTCGCACTTGTGTTGGTGCAGGAAACCACTTTTGCACTTGTATTAGTGTAGAAAAAACACTTTTTGCACTTGTGTTAGTGTTGAAAAACCACTTTTCGCACTTGTGTTGGTGCAGGAAACCACTTTTGCACTTGTATTAGTGTGGAAAAACCACTTTTCGCACTTGTGTTGATGCAGGAAATCACTTTTGCACTTGTATTAGTGTGGAAAAAACACTTTTTGCACTTGTGATAGTGTTGAAAAACCACTTTTCGCACTTGTGTTAGTGTTGAAAAACCACTTTTCGCACTTGTGTTAATGTTGAAAAACCACTTTTCGCACTTGTGTTGGTGCAGGAAACCACTTTTGCACTTGTTTTAGTGTGGAAAAAACTCTTTTTGCACTTGTGATAGTGTTGAAAAACCACTTTTCGCACTTGTGTTAGTGTTGAAAAACCACTTTTCGCACTTGCGTTAGTGTTGAAAAACCACTTTTCGCACTTGTGTTGGTGCAGGAAACCACTTTTGCACTTGTAATAGTGTAGAAAAAACACTTTTTGCACTTGTGATAGTGTTGAAAAACCACTTTTCGCACTTGTGTTAGTGTTGAAAAACCACTTTTCGCACTTGTGTTGGTGCACGAAACCACTTTTGCACTTGTATTAGTGTGGAAAAAACACTTTTCGCACTTGTGTTAATGTTGAAAAACCACTTTTCGCACTTGTGTTAGTGTTGAAAAACCACTTTTCGCACTTGTGTTGGTGCAGGAAACCACTTTTGCACTTGTATTAGTGTGGAAAAAACACTTTTTGCACTTGTGATAGTGTTGAAAAACCACTTTTCGCACTTGTGTTAGTGTTGAAAAACCACTTTTCGCACTTGTGTTGGTGCAGGAAACCACTTTTGCACTTGTATTAGTGTGGAAAAAACACTTTTCACACTTGTGTTAGTGTTGAAAAACCACTTTTCGCACTTGTGTTAGTGTTGAAAAACCACTTTTCGCACTTCCGTTAGTGTTGAAAAACCACTTTTCGCACTTGTGTTGGTGCAGGCAACCACTTTTGCACTTGTAATAGTGTGGAAAAAACACTTTTTGCACTTGTGATAGTGTTGAAAAACCACTTTTCGCACTTGTGTTAGTGTTGAAAAACCACTTTTCGCACTTGTGTTGGTGCACGAAACCGCTTTTGCACTTGTATTAGTGTGGAAAAGCCACTTTTCGCACTTGTGTTAGTGTTGAAAAACCACTTTTCGCACTTGTGTTAGTGTTGAAAAACCACTTTTCGCACTTGTGTTGTTGCAGGAAACCACTTTTGCACTTGTATTAGTGTGGAAAAATCACTTTTTGCACTTGTGATAGTGTTGAAAAACCACTTTTTGCACTTGTGTTAGTGTTGAAAAACCGCTTTTCGCAATTGTGTTGGTGCGGGAAACCACTTTTGCACTTGTATTAGTGTGGAAAACCACTTTTTGCACTTGTGTTAGTGTTGAAAAACCACTTTTCGCACTTGTGTTAGTGTTGAAAAACCACTTTTCGCACTTGTGTTGGTGCAGGAAACCACTTTTGCACTTGTATTAGTGTGGAAAAACCACTTTTCGCACTTGTGTTAGTGTTGAAAAACAACTTTTCGCACTTGTGTTAGTGTTGAAAAACCACTTTTCGCACTTGTGTTGGTGCAGGAAACCACTTTTGCACTTGTATTAGTGTGGAAAAATCACTTTTTGCACTTGTGTTAGTGTTGAAAAACCACTTTTCGCACTTGTGTTAGTGTTGAAAAACCACTTTTCGCACTTGTGTTGGTGCAGGAAACCACTTTTGCACTTGTATTAGTGTAGAAAAAACACGCTTTGCACTTGTGTTAGTGTTGAAAAACCACTTTTCGCACTTGTGTTGGTGCAGGAAACCACTTTTGCACTTGTATTAGTGTGGAAAACCACTTTTCGCACTTGTGTTAGTGTTGATAAACCACTTTTCGCACTTGTGTTGGTGCAGGAAACCACTTTTGCACTTGTTTTAGTGTGGAAAAAACTCTTTTTGCACTTGTGATAGTGTTAAAAAACCACTTTTCGCACTTGTGTTAGTGTTGAAAAACCACTTTTCGCACTTGCGTTAGTGTTGAAAAACCACTTTTCGCACTTGTGTTGGTGCAGGAAACCACTTTTGCACTTGTAATAGTGTGGAAAAACACTTTTTGCACTTATGATAGTGTTGAAAAACCACTTTTCGCACTTGTGTTAGTGTTGAAAAACCACTTTTCGCACTTGTGTTGGTGCACGAAACCACTTTTGCACTTGTATTAGTGTGGAAAAAACACTTTTCGCACTTGTGTTAATGTTGAAAAACCACTTTTCGCACTTGTGTTAGTGTTGAAAAAACACTTTTCGCACTTGTGTTGGTGCAGGAAACCACTTTTGCACTTGTATTAGTGTGGAAAAAACACTTTTTGCACTTGTGATAGTGTTGAAAAAGCACTTTTCGCACTTGTGTTAGTGTTGAAAAACCACTTTTCGCACTTGTGTTGGTGCAGGAAACCACTTTTGCACTTGTATTAGTGTGGAAAAACCACTTTTCACACTTGTGTTAGTGTTGAAAAACCACTTTTCGCACTTGTGTTAGTGTTGAAAAACCACTTTTCGCACTTGTGTTGGTGCAGGAAACCACTTTTACACTTGTATTAGTGTGGAAAAACACTTTTCACACTTGTGTTAGTGTTGAAAAACCACTTTTCGCACTTGTGTTAGTGTTGAAAAACCACTTTTCGCACTTCCGTTAGTGTTGAAAAACCACTTTTCGCACTTGTGTTGGTGCAGGCAACCACTTTTGCACTTGTAATAGTGTGGAAAAACACTTTTTGCACTTGTGATAGTGTTGAAAAACCACTTTTCGCACTTGTGTTAGTGTTGAAAAACCACTTTTCGTACTTGTGTTGGTGCACGAAACCGCTTTTGCACTTGTATTAGTGTGGAAAAGCCACTTTTCGCACTTGTGTTAGTGTTGAAAAACCACTTTTCGCACTTGTGTTAGTGTTGAAAAACCACTTTTCGCACTTGTGTTGGTGCAGGAAACCACTTTTGCACTTGTATTAGTGTGGAAAAATCACTTTTTGCACTTGTGATAGTGTTGAAAAACCACTTTTTGCACTTGTGTTAGTGTTGAAAAACCACCTTTTGCACTTGTGTTGGTGCAGGAAACCACTTTTGCACTTGTATTAGTGTGGAAAAAACACTTTTTGCACTTGTATTAGTGTGGAAAAACCACTTTTTGCACTTGTGATAGTGTTGAAAAACCACTTTCGCACTTGTGTTAGTGTTGAAAAACCACTTTTCGCACTTGTGTTGGTGCAGGAAACCACTTTTGCACTTGTATTAGTGTGGAAAACCACTTTTTGCACTTGTGTTAGTGTTGAAAAACCACTTTTCGCACTTGTGTTAGTGTTGAAAAACCACTTTTCGCACTTGTGTTAGTGTTGAAAAACCACTTTTCGCACTTCTGTTAGTGTTGAAAAACCACTTTTCGCACTTGTGTTGGTGCAGGAAACCACTTTTGCACTTGTATTAGTGTGGAAAAAACACTTTTCGCACTTGTGTTAGTGTTGAAAAACCACTTTTCGCACTTGTGTTAGTGTTGAAAAACCACTTTTTGCACTTGTGTTGGTGCAGGAAACCACTTTTGCACTTGTATTAGTGTGGAAAAAACACTTTTTGCACTTGTGATAGTGTTGAAAAATCACTTTTCGCACTTGTGTTAGTGTTGAAAAACCACTTTTCGCACTTGTGTTTGTGCAGGAAACCACTTTTGCACTTGTATTAGTGTGGAAAAACCACTTTTCGCACTTGTGTTAGTGTTGAAAAACCACTTTTCGCACTTGTGTTAGTGTTGAAAAACCACTTTTCGCACTTGTGTTGGTGCAGGAAACCACTTTTGCACTTGTATCAGTGTGGAAAAATCACTTTTTGCACTTGTGATAGTGCTGAAAAACCACTTTTTGCACTTGTGTTAGTGTTGAAAACCACTTTTCGCACTTGTGTTGGTGCAGGAAACCACTTTTGCACTTGTATTAGTGTGGAAAAAACACTTTTTGCACTTGTATTAGTGTGGAAAAACCACTTTTTGCACTTGTGATAGTGTTGAAAAACCACTTTTCGCAATTGTGTTGGTGCAGGAAACCACTTTTGCACTTGTATTAGTGTGGAAAACCACTTTTTGCACTTGTGTTAGTGTTGAAAAACCACTTTTCGCACTTGTGTTAGTGTTGAAAAACCACTTTTCGCACTTGTGTTAGTGTTGAAAAACCACTTTTCGCACTTGTGTTAGTGTTGAAAAACCACTTTTCGCACTTGTGTTGGTGCAGGAAACCACTTTTGCACTTGTATTAGTGTGGAAAAATCACTTTTTGCACTTGTGATAGTGTTGAAAAACCACTTTTTGCACTTGTGTTAGTGTTGAAAAACCACCTTTTGCACTTGTGTTGGTGCAGGAAACCACTTTTGCACTTGTATTAGTGTGGAAAAAACACTTTTTGCACTTGTATTAGTGTGGAAAAACCACTTTTTGCACTTGTGATAGTGTTGAAAAACCACTTTCGCACTTGTGTTAGTGTTAAAAAACCACTTTTCGCACTTGTGTTGGTGCAGGAAACCACTTTTGCACTTGTATTAGTGTGGAAAACCACTTTTTGCACTTGTGTTAGTGTTGAAAAACCACTTTTCGCACTTGTGTTAGTGTTGAAAAACCACTTTTCGCACTTGTGTTAGTGTTGAAAAACCACTTTTCGCACTTCTGTTAGTGTTGAAAAACCACTTTTCGCACTTGTGTTGGTGCAGGAAACCACTTTTGCACTTGTATTAGTGTGGAAAAAACACTTTTCGCACTTGTGTTAGTGTTGAAAAACCACTTTTCGCACTTGTGTTAGTGTTGAAAAACCACTTTTCGCACTTGTGTTGGTGCAGGAAACCACTTTTGCACTTGTATTAGTGTGGAAAAAACACTTTTTGCACTTGTGATAGTGTTGAAAAATCACTTTTCGCACTTGTGTTAGTGTTGAAAAACCACTTTTCGCACTGTGTTTGTGCAGGAAACCACTTCTGCACTTGTATTAGTGTGGAAAAACCACTTTTCGCACTTGTGTTAGTGTTGAAAAACCACTTTTCGCACTTGTGTTAGTGTTGAAAAACCACTTTTCGCACTTGTGTTGGTGCAGGAAACCACTTTTGCACTTGTGTTAGTGTGGAAAAATCACTTTTTGCACTTGTGATAGTGCTGAAAAACCACTTTTTGCACTTGTGTTAGTGTTGAAAAACCACTTTTCGCACTTGTGTTGGTGCAGGAAACCACTTTTGCACTTGTATTAGTGTGGAAAAAACACTTTTTGCACTTGTATTAGTGTGGAAAAACCACTTTTTGCACTTGTGATAGTGTTGAAAAACCACTTTTCGCAATTGTGTTGGTGCAGGAAACCACTTTTGCACTTGTATTAGTGTGGAAAACCACTTTTTGCACTTGTGTTAGTGTTGAAAAACCACTTTTCGCACTTGTGTTAGTGTTGAAAAACCACTTTTCGCACTTGTGTTGGTGCAGGAAACCACTTTTGCACTTGTATTAGTGTGGAAAAAACACTTTTTGCACTTGTGGTAGTGTTGAAAAACCACTTTTCGCACTTGTGTTAGTGTTGAAAAACCACTTTTCGCACTTGTGTTGGTGCAGGAAACCACTTTTGCACTTGTATTAGTGTGGAAAAACCACTTTTCGCACTTGTGATAGTGTTGAAAAACCACTTTTCGCACTTGTGTTAGTGTTGAAAAACCACTTTTCGCACCTGTGTTGGTGCAGGAAACCACTTTTGCACTTGTATTAGTGTGGAAAAACCACTTTTCGCACTTGTGTTAGTGTTTAAAAACCACTTGTCGCACTTGTGTTAGTGTTGAAAAACCACTTTTCGCATTTGTGTTGGTGCAGGAAACCACTTTTGCACTTGTATTAGTGTGGAAAAACCACTTTTCGCACTTGTGTTAGTGTTGAAAAACCACTTTTCGCACTTTTGTTGGTGCAGGAAACCACTTTTGCACTTGTATTAGTGTGGAAAAAACACTTTTCGCACTTGTGTTAGTGTTGAAAAACCACTTTTCGCACTTGTGTTAGTGTTGAAAAACCACTTTTCGCACTTGTGTTGGTGCAGGAAACCACTTTTGCACTTGTATTAGTGTGGAAAAAACACTTTTTGCACTTGTGATAGTGTTGAAAAAACACTTTTCGCACTTGTGTTAGTGTTGAAAAACCACTTTTCGCACTTGTGTTGGTGAAGGAAACCACTTTTGCACTTGTATTAGTGTGGAAAAAACACTTTTTGCACTTGTGATAGTGTTGAAAAACCACTTTTCGCACTTGTGTTAGTGTTGAAAAACCACTTTTCGCACTTGTGTTGGTGCAGGAAACCACTTTTGCACTTGTATTAGTGTGGAAAAAACCACTTTTCACACTTGTGTTAGTGTTGAAAAACCACTTTTCGCACTTGTGTTAGTGTTGAAAAACCACTTTTCGCACTTGTGTTGGTGCAGGAAACCACTTTTACACTTGTATTAGTGTGGAAAAACACTTTTCACACTTGTGTTAGTGTTGAAAAACCACTTTTCGCACTTGTGTTAGTGTTGAAAAACCACTTTTCGCACTTCCGTTAGTGTTGAAAAACCACTTTTCGCACTTGTGTTGGTGCAGGCAACCAGTTTTGCACTTGTAATAGTGTGGAAAAAACACTTTTTGCACTTGTGATAGTGTTGAAAAACCACTTTTCGCACTTGTGTTAGTGTTGAAAAACCACTTTTCGCACTTGTGTTGGTGCACGAAACCGCTTTTGCACTTGTATTAGTGTGGAAAAACCACTTTTCGCACTTGTGTTAGTGTTGAAAAACCACTTTTCGCACTTGTGTTAGTGTTGAAAAACCACTTTTCGCACTTGTGTTGGTGCAGGAAACCACTTTTGCACTTGTATTAGTGTGGAAAAATCACTTTTTGCACTTGTGATAGTGTTGAAAAACCACTTTTTGCACTTGTGTTAGTGTTGAAAAACCACTTTTTGCACTTGTGTTGGTGCAGGAAACCACTTTTGCACTTGTATTAGTGTGGAAAAAACACTTTTTGCACTTGTATTAGTGTGGAAAAACCACTTTTTGCACTTGTGATAGTGTTGAAAAACCACTTTCGCACTTGTGTTAGTGTTGAAAAACCACTTTTCGCACTTGTGTTGGTGCAGGAAACCACTTTTGCACTTGTATTAGTGTGGAAAACCACTTTTTGCACTTGTGTTAGTGTTGAAAAACCACTTTTCGCACTTGTGTTAGTGTTGAAAAACCACTTTTCGCACTTGTGTTGGTGCAGGAAACCACTTTTGCACTTGTATTAGTGTGGAAAAAACACTTTTTGCACTTGATAGTGTTGAAAAATCACTTTTCGCACTTGTGTTAGTGTTGAAAAACCACTTTTCGCACTTGTGTTTGTGCAGGAAACCACTTTTGCACTTGCATTAGTGTGGAAAAACCACTTTTCGCACTTGTGTTAGTGTTGAAAAACCACTTTTCGCACTTGTGTTAGTGTTGAAAAACCACTTTTCGCACTTGTGTTGGTGCAGGAAACCACTTTTGCACTTGTATTAGTGTGGAAAAATCACTTTTTGCACTTGTGATAGTGCTGAAAAACCACTTTTTGCACTTGTGTTAGTGTTGAAAAACCACTTTTCGCACTTGTGTTGGTGCAGGAAACCACTTTTGCACTTGTATTAGTGTGGAAAAAACACTTTTTGCACTTGTATTAGTGTGGAAAAACCACTTTTTGCACTTGTGATAGTGTTGAAAAACCACTTTCGCACTTGTGTTAGTGTTGAAAAACCACTTTTCGCAATTGTGTTGGTGCAGGAAACCACTTTTGCACTTGTATTAGTGTGGAAAACCACTTTTTGCACTTGTGTTAGTGTTGAAAAACCACTTTTCGCACTTGTGTTAGTGTTGAAAAACCACTTTTCGCACTTGTGTTGGTGCAGGAAACCACTTTTGCACTTGTATTAGTGTGGAAAAACCACTTTTCGCACTTGTGTTAGTGTTGAAAAACAACTTTTCGCACTTGTGTTAGTGTTGAAAAACCACTTTTCGCACTTGTGTTGGTGCAGGAAACCACTTTTGCACTTGTATTAGTGTGGAAAAATCACTTTTTGCACTTGTGTTAGTGTTGAAAAACCACTTTTCGCACTTGTGTTAGTGTTGAAAAACCACTTTTCGCACTTGTGTTGGTGCAGGAAACCACTTTTGCACTTGTATTAGTGTAGAAAAAACACTTTTTGCACTTGTGTTAGTGTTGAAAAACCACTTTTCGCACTTGTGTTGGTGCAGGAAACCACTTTTGCACTTGTATTAGTGTGGAAAAACCACTTTTCGCACTTGTGTTGATGCAGGAAATCACTTTTGCACTTGTATTAGTGTGGAAAAAACACTTTTTGCACTTGTGATAGTGTTGAAAAACCACTTTTCGCACTTGTGTTAGTGTTGAAAAACCACTTTTCGCACTTGTGTTAATGTTGAAAAACCACTTTTCGCACTTGTGTTGGTGCAGGAAACCACTTTTGCACTTGTTTTAGTGTGGAAAAAACTCTTTTTGCACTTGTGATAGTGTTGAAAAACCACTTTTCGCACTTGTGTTAGTGTTGAAAAACCACTTTTCGCACTTGCGTTAGTGTTGAAAAACCACTTTTCGCACTTGTGTTGGTGCAGGAAACCACTTTTGCACTTGTAATAGTGTGGAAAAAACACTTTTTGCACTTGTGATAGTGTTGAAAAACCACTTTTCGCACTTGTGTTAGTGTTGAAAAACCACTTTTCGCACTTGTGTTGGTGCACGAAACCACTTTTGCACTTGTATTAGTGTGGAAAAAACACTTTTCGCACTTGTGTTAATGTTGAAAAACCACTTTTCGCACTTGTGTTAGTGTTGAAAAACCACTTTTCGCACTTGTGTTGGTGCAGGAAACCACTTTTGCACTTGTATTAGTGTGGAAAAAACACTTTTTGCACTTGTGATAGTGTTGAAAAACCACTTTTCGCACTTGTGTTAGTGTTGAAAAACCACTTTTCGCACTTGTGTTGGTGCAGGAAACCACTTTTGCACTTGTATTAGTGTGGAAAAAACACTTTTCACACTTGTGTTAGTGTTGAAAAACCACTTTTCGCACTTGTGTTAGTGTTGAAAAACCACTTTTCGCACTTCCGTTAGTGTTGAAAAACCACTTTTCGCACTTGTGTTGGTGCAGGCAACCACTTTTGCACTTGTAATAGTGTGGAAAAAACACTTTTTGCACTTGTGATAGTGTTGAAAAACCACTTTTCGCACTTGTGTTAGTGTTGAAAAACCACTTTTCGCACTTGTGTTGGTGCACGAAACCGCTTTTGCACTTGTATTAGTGTGGAAAAGCCACTTTTCGCACTTGTGTTAGTGTTGAAAAACCACTTTTCGCACTTGTGTTAGTGTTGAAAAACCACTTTTCGCACTTGTGTTGGTGCAGGAAACCACTTTTGCACTTGTATTAGTGTGGAAAAATCACTTTTTGCACTTGTGATAGTGTTGAAAAACCACTTTTTGCACTTGTGTTAGTGTTGAAAAACCACCTTTTGCACTTGTGTTGGTGCAGGAAACCACTTTTGCACTTGTATTAGTGTGGAAAAAACACTTTTTGCACTTGTATTAGTGTGGAAAAACCACTTTTTGCACTTGTGATAGTGTTGAAAAACCACTTTCGCACTTGTGTTAGTGTTGAAAAACCACTTTTCGCACTTGTGTTGGTGCAGGAAACCACTTTTGCACTTGTATTAGTGTGGAAAACCACTTTTTGCACTTGTGTTAGTGTTGAAAAACCACTTTTCGCACTTGTGTTAGTGTTGAAAAACCACTTTTCGCACTTGTGTTAGTGTTGAAAAACCACTTTTCGCACTTCTGTTAGATTTGAAAAACCACTTTTCGCACTTGTGTTGGTGCAGGAAACCACTTTTGCACTTGTATTAGTGTGGAAAAAACACTTTTCGCACTTGTGTTAGTGTTGAAAAACCACTTTTCGCACTTGTGTTAGTGTTGAAAAACCACTTTTCGCACTTGTGTTGGTGCAGGAAACCACTTTTGCACTTGTATTAGTGTGGAAAAACACTTTTTGCACTTGTGATAGTGTTGAAAAATCACTTTTCGCACTTGTGTTAGTGTTGAAAAACCACTTTTCGCACTTGTGTTTGTGCAGGAAACCACTTTTGCACTTGTATTAGTGTGGAAAAACCACTTTTCGCACTTGTGTTAGTGTTGAAAAACCACTTTTCGCACTTGTGTTAGTGTTGAAAAACCACTTTTCGCACTTGTGTTGGTGCAGGAAACCACTTTTGCACTTGTATTAGTGTGGAAAAATCACTTTTTGCACTTGTGATAGTGCTGAAAAACCACTTTTTGCACTTGTGTTAGTGTTGAAAAACCACTTTTCGCACTTGTGTTGGTGCAGGAAACCACTTTTGCACTTGTATTAGTGTGGAAAAAACACTTTTTGCACTTGTATTAGTGTGGAAAAACCACTTTTTGCACTTGTGATAGTGTTGAAAAACCACTTTTCGCAATTGTGTTGGTGCAGGAAACCACTTTTGCACTTGTATTAGTGTGGAAAACCACTTTTTGCACTTGTGTTAGTGTTGAAAAACCACTTTTCGCACTTGTGTTAGTGTTGAAAAACCACTTTTCGCACTTGTGTTGGTGCAGGAAACCACTTTTGCACTTGTATTAGTGTGGAAAAAACACTTTTTGCACTTGTGGTAGTGTTGAAAAACCACTTTTCGCACTTGTGTTAGTGTTGAAAAACCACTTTTCGCACTTGTGTTGGTGCAGGAAACCACTTTTGCACTTGTATTAGTGTGGAAAAACACTTTTCGCACTTGTGTTAGTGTTGAAAAACCACTTTTTGCACTTGTGTTGGTTCAGGAAACCACTTTTGCACTTGTATTAGTGTGGAAAAACCACTTTTCGCACTTGTGTTAGTGTTGAAAAACAACTTTTCGCACTTGTGTTAGTGTTGAAAAACCACTTTTCGCACTTGTGTTGGTGCAGGAAACCACTTTTGCACTTGTATTAGTGTGGAAAAATCACTTTTTGCACTTGTGATAGTGTTGAAAAACCACTTTTCGCACTTGTGTTAGTGTTGAAAAACCACTTTTCGCACTTGTGTTGGTGCAGGAAACCACTTTTGCACTTGTAATAGTGTGGAAAAACACTTTTTGCACTTGTGATAGTGTTGAAAAACCACTTTTCGCACTTGTGTTAGTGTTGAAAAACCACTTTTCGCACTTGTGTTGGTGCACGAAACCGCTTTTGCACTTGTATTAGTGTGGAAAAGCCACTTTTCGCACTTGTGTTAGTGTTGAAAAACCACTTTTCGCACTTGTGTTAGTGTTGAAAAACCACTTTTTGCACTTGTGTTGGTGCAGGAAACCACTTTTGCACTTGTATTAGTGTGGAAAAAACACTTTTTGCACTTGTATTAGTGTGGAAAAACCACTTTTTGCACTTGTGATAGTGTTGAAAAACCACTTTCGCACTTGTGTTGGTGCAGGAAACCACTTTTGCACTTGTATTAGTGTGGAAAACCACTTTTTGCACTTGTGTTAGTGTTGAAAAACCACTTTTCGCACTTGTGTTAGTGTTGAAAAACCACTTTTCGCACTTGTGTTGGTGCAGGAAACCACTTTTGCACTTGTATTAGTGTGGAAAAAACACTTTTTTGCACTTGTGATAGTGTTGAAAAATCACTTTTCGCACTTGTGTTAGTGTTGAAAAACCACTTTTCGCACTTGTGTTTGTGCAGGAAACCACTTTTGCACTTGTATTAGTGTGGAAAAACCACTTTTCGCACTTGTGTTAGTGTTGAAAAACCACTTTTTGCACTTGTGTTAGTGTTGAAAAACCACTTTTCGCACTTGTGTTGGTGCAGGAAACCACTTTTGCACTTGTATTAGTGTGGAAAAATCACTTTTTGCACTTGTGATAGTGCTGAAAAACCACTTTTTGCACGTGTGTTAGTGTTGAAAAACCACTTTTCGCACTTGTGTTGGTGCAGGAAACCACTTTTGCACTTGTATTAGTGTGGAAAAAACACTTTTTGCACTTGTATTAGTGTGGAAAAACCACTTTTTGCACTTGTGATAGTGTTGAAAAACCACTTTCGCACTTGTGTTAGTGTTGAAAAACCACTTTTCGCAATTGTGTTGGTGCAGGAAACCACTTTTGCACTTGTATTAGTGTGGAAAACCACTTTTTGCACTTGTGTTAGTGTTGAAAAACCACTTTTCGCACTTGTGTTAGTGTTGAAAAACCACTTTTCGCACTTGTGTTGGTGCAGGAAACCACTTTTGCACTTGTATTAGTGTGGAAAAACCACTTTTCGCACTTGTGTTAGTGTTGAAAAACAACTTTTCGCACTTGTGTTAGTGTTGAAAAACCACTTTTCGCACTTGTGTTGGTGCAGGAAACCACTTTTGCACTTGTATTAGTGTGGAAAAATCACTTTTTGCACTTGTGTTAGTGTTGAAAAACCACTTTTCGCACTTGTGTTAGTGTTGAAAAACCACTTTTCGCACTTGTGTTGGTGCAGGAAACCACTTTTGCACTTGCATTAGTGTAGAAAAAACACTCTTTGCACTTGTGTTAGTGTTGAAAAACCACTTTTCGCACTTGTGTTGGTGCAAGAAACCACTTTTGCACTTGTATTAGTGTGGAAAAACCACTTTTCGCACTTGTGTTAGTGTTGATAAACCACTTTTCGCACTTGTGTTGGTGCAGGAAACCACTTTTGCACTTGTTTTAGTGTGGAAAAAACTCTTTTTGCACTTGTGATAGTGTTAAAAAACCACTTTTCGCACTTGTGTTAGTGTTGAAAAACCACTTTTCGCACTTGCGTTAGTGTTGAAAAACCACTTTTCGCACTTGTGTTGGTGCAGGAAACCACTTTTGCACTTGTAATAGTGTGGAAAAACACTTTTTGCACTTATGATAGTGTTGAAAAACCACTTTTCGCACTTGTGTTAGTGTTGAAAAACCACTTTTCGCACTTGTGTTGGTGCACGAAACCACTTTTGCACTTGTATTAGTGTGGAAAAAACACTTTTCGCACTTGTGTTAATGTTGAAAAACCACTTTTCGCACTTGTGTTAGTGTTGAAAAAACACTTTTCGCACTTGTGTTGGTGCAGGAAACCACTTTTGCACTTGTATTAGTGTGGAAAAAACACTTTTTGCACTTGTGATAGTGTTGAAAAACCACTTTTCGCACTTGTGTTAGTGTTGAAAAACCACTTTTCGCACTTGTGTTGGTGCAGGAAACCACTTTTGCACTTGTATTAGTGTGGAAAAACCACTTTTCACACTTGTGTTAGTGTTGAAAAACCACTTTTCGCACTTGTGTTAGTGTTGAAAAACCACTTTTCGCACTTGTGTTGGTGCAGGAAACCACTTTTACACTTGTATTAGTGTGGAAAAACACTTTTCACACTTGTGTTAGTGTTGAAAAACCACTTTTCGCACTTGTGTTAGTGTTGAAAAACCACTTTTCGCACTTGTGTTGGTGCACGAAACCGCTTTTGCACTTGTATTAGTGTGGAAAAGCCACTTTTCGCACTTGTGTTAGTGTTGAAAAACCACTTTTCGCACTTGTGTTAGTGTTGAAAAACCACTTTTCGCACTTGTGTTGGTGCAGGAAACCACTTTTGCACTTGTATTAGTGTGGAAAAATCACTTTTTGCACTTGTGATAGTGTTGAAAAACCACTTTTTGCACTTGTGTTAGTGTTGAAAAACCACCTTTTGCACTTGTGTTGGTGCAGGAAACCACTTTTGCACTTGTATTAGTGTGGAAAAAACACTTTTTGCACTTGTATTAGTGTGGAAAAACCACTTTTTGCACTTGTGATAGTGTTGAAAAACCACTTTCGCACTTGTGTTAGTGTTGAAAAACCACTTTTCGCACTTGTGTTGGTGCAGGAAACCACTTTTGCACTTGTATTAGTGTGGAAAACCACTTTTTGCACTTGTGTTAGTGTTGAAAAACCACTTTTCGCACTTGTGTTAGTGTTGAAAAACCACTTTTCGCACTTGTGTTAGTGTTGAAAAACCACTTTTCGCACTTCTGTTAGTGTTGAAAAACCACTTTTCGCACTTGTGTTGGTGCAGGAAACCACTTTTGCACTTGTATTAGTGTGGAAAAAACACTTTTCGCACTTGTGTTAGTGTTGAAAAACCACTTTTCGCACTTGTGTTAGTGTTGAAAAACCACTTTTCGCACTTGTGTTGGTGCAGGAAACCACTTTTGCACTTGTATTGGTGTGGAAAAAACACTTTTTGCACTTGTGATAGTGTTGAAAAATCACTTTTCGCACTTGTGTTAGTGTTGAAAAACCACTTTTCGCACTTGTGTTTGTGCAGGAAACCACTTTTGCACTTGTATTAGTGTGGAAAAACCACTTTTCGCACTTGTGTTAGTGTTGAAAAACCACTTTTCGCACTTGTGTTAGTGTTGAAAAACCACTTTTCGCACTTGTGTTGGTGCAGGAAACCACTTTTGCACTTGTATTAGTGTGGAAAAATCACTTTTTGCACTTGTGATAGTGCTGAAAAACCACTTTTTGCACTTGTGTTAGTGTTGAAAAACCACTTTTCGCACTTGTGTTGGTGCAGGAAACCACTTTTGCACTTGTATTAGTGTGGAAAAAACACTTTTTGCACTTGTATTAGTGTGGAAAAACCACTTTTTGCACTTGTGATAGTGTTGAAAAACCACTTTTCGCAATTGTGTTGGTGCAGGAAACCACTTTTGCACTTGTATTAGTGTGGAAAACCACTTTTTGCACTTGTGTTAGTGTTGAAAAACCACTTTTCGCACTTGTGTTAGTGTTGAAAAACCACTTTTCGCACTTGTGTTAGTGTTGAAAAACCACTTTTCGCACTTGTGTTAGTGTTGAAAAACCACTTTTCGCACTTGTGTTGGTGCAGGAAACCACTTTTGCACTTGTATTAGTGTGGAAAAATCACTTTTTGCACTTGTGATAGTGTTGAAAAACCACTTTTTGCACTTGTGTTAGTGTTGAAAAACCACCTTTTGCACTTGTGTTGGTGCAGGAAACCACTTTTGCACTTGTATTAGTGTGGAAAAAACACTTTTTGCACTTGTATTAGTGTGGAAAAACCACTTTTTGCACTTGTGATAGTGTTGAAAAACCACTTTCGCACTTGTGTTAGTGTTGAAAAACCACTTTTCGCACTTGTGTTGGTGCAGGAAACCACTTTTGCACTTGTATTAGTGTGGAAAACCACTTTTTGCACTTGTGTTAGTGTTGAAAAACCACTTTTCGCACTTGTGTTAGTGTTGAAAAACCACTTTTCGCACTTGTGTTAGTGTTGAAAAACCACTTTTCGCACTTCTGTTAGTGTTGAAAAACCACTTTTCGCACTTGTGTTGGTGCAGGAAACCACTTTTGCACTTGTATTAGTGTGGAAAAAACACTTTTCGCACTTGTGTTAGTGTTGAAAAACCACTTTTCGCACTTGTGTTAGTGTTGAAAAACCACTTTTCGCACTTGTGTTGGTGCAGGAAACCACTTTTGCACTTGTATTAGTGTGGAAAAAACACTTTTTGCACTTGTGATAGTGTTGAAAAATCACTTTTCGCACTTGTGTTAGTGTTGAAAAACCACTTTTCGCACTTGTGTTTGTGCAGGAAACCACTTCTGCACTTGTATTAGTGTGGAAAAACCACTTTTCGCACTTGTGTTAGTGTTGAAAAACCACTTTTCGCACTTGTGTTAGTGTTGAAAAACCACTTTTCGCACTTGTGTTGGTGCAGGAAACCACTTTTGCACTTGTGTTAGTGTGGAAAAATCACTTTTTGCACTTGTGATAGTGCTGAAAAACCACTTTTTGCACTTGTGTTAGTGTTGAAAAACCACTTTTCGCACTTGTGTTGGTGCAGGAAACCACTTTTGCACTTGTATTAGTGTGGAAAAAACACTTTTTGCACTTGTATTAGTGTGGAAAAACCACTTTTTGCACTTGTGATAGTGTTGAAAAACCACTTTTCGCAATTGTGTTGGTGCAGGAAACCACTTTTGCACTTGTATTAGTGTGGAAAACCACTTTTTGCACTTGTGTTAGTGTTGAAAAACCACTTTTCGCACTTGTGTTAGTGTTGAAAAACCACTTTTCGCACTTGTGTTGGTGCAGGAAACCACTTTTGCACTTGTATTAGTGTGGAAAAAACACTTTTCGCAGTTCTGTTAGTGTTGAAAAACCACTTTTCGCACTTGTGTTAGTGTTGAAAAACCACTTTTCGCACTTGTGTTGGTGCAGGAAACCACTTTTGCACTTGTATTAGTGTGGAAAAAACACTTTTTGCACTTGTGATAGTGTTGAAAAACCACTTTTCGCACTTGTGTTGGTGCAGGAAACCACTTTTGCACTTGTATTAGTGTGGAAAAAACACTTTTCGCACTTGTGTTAGTGTTGAAAAACCACTTTTCGCACTTGTGTTAGTGTTGAAAAACCACTTCTCGCACTTGTGTTGGTGCAGGAAACCACTTTTGCACTTGTATTAGTGTGGAAAAAACACTTTTTGCACTTGTGATAGTGTTGAAAAATCACTTTTCGCACTTGTGTTAGTGTTGAAAAACCACTTTTCGCACTTGTGTTTGTGCAGGAAACCACTTCTGCACTTGTATTAGTGTGGAAAAACCACTTTTCGCACTTGTGTTAGTGTTGAAAAACCACTTTTCGCACTTGTGTTAGTGTTGAAAAACCACTTTTCGCACTTGTGTTGGTGCAGGAAACCACTTTTGCACTTGTGTTAGTGTGGAAAAATCACTTTTTGCACTTGTGATAGTGCTGAAAAACCACTTTTTGCACTTGTGTTAGTGTTGAAAAACCACTTTTCGCACTTGTGTTGGTGCAGGAAACCACTTTTGCACTTGTATTAGTGTGGAAAAAACACTTTTTGCACTTGTATTAGTGTGGAAAAACCACTTTTTGCACTTGTGATAGTGTTGAAAAACCACTTTTCGCAATTGTGTTGGTGCAGGAAACCACTTTTGCACTTGTATTAGTGTGGAAAACCACTTTTTGCACTTGTGTTAGTGTTGAAAAACCACTTTTCGCACTTGTGTTAGTGTTGAAAAACCACTTTTCGCACTTGTGTTGGTGCAGGAAACCACTTTTGCACTTGTATTAGTGTGGAAAAAACACTTTTTGCACTTGTGGTAGTGTTGAAAAACCACTTTTCGCACTTGTGTTAGTGTTGAAAAACCACTTTTCGCACTTGTGTTGGTGCAGGAAACCACTTTTGCACTTGTATTAGTGTGGAAAAACCACTTTTCGCACTTGTGTTAGTGTTGAAAAACCACTTTTCGCACTTGTGTTAGTGTTGAAAAACCACTTTTCGCACTTGTGTTGGTGCAGGAAACCACTTTTGCACTTGTATTAGTGTGGAAAAATCACTTTTTGCACCTGTGATAGTGTTGAAAAACCACTTTTTGCACTTGTGTTAGTGTTGAAAAACCACTTTACGTACTTGTGTTGGTGCAGGAAACCACTTTTGCACTTGTATTAGTGTGGCAAAAACACTTTTTGCACTTGTATTAGTGTGGAAAAACTACTTTTTGCACTTGTGTTAGTGTTGAAAAACCACTTTTCGTACTTGTGTTGGTGCAGGAAACCACTTTTGCACTTGTATTAGTGTGGAAAAAACACTTTTTGCACTTGTGTTAGTGTTGAAAAACCACTTTTCGCACTTCCGTTAGTGTTGAAAAACCACTTTTCGCACTTGTGTTGGTGCAGGCAACCAGTTTTGCACTTGTAATAGTGTGGAAAAAACACTTTTTGCACTTGTGATAGTGTTGAAAAACCACTTTTCGCACTTGTGTTAGTGTTGAAAAACCACTTTTCGCACCTGTGTTGGTGCAGGAAACCACTTTTGCACTTGTATTAGTGTGGAAAAACCACTTTTCGCACTTGTGTTAGTGTTTAAAAACCACTTGTCGCACTTGTGTTAGTGTTGAAAAACCACTTTTCGCATTTGTGTTGGTGCAGGAAACCACTTTTGCACTTGTATTAGTGTGGAAAAACCACTTGTCGCACTTGTGTTAGTGTTGAAAAACCACTTTTCGCATTTGTGTTGGTGCAGGAAACCACTTTTGCACTTGTATTAGTGTGGAAAAAACACTTTTTGCACTTGTGATAGTGTTGAAAAACCACTTTTCGCACTTGTGTTAGTGTTGAAAAACCACTTTTCGCACTTGTGTTGGTGCAGGAAACCACTTTTGCACTTGTATTAGTGTGGAAAAAACACTTTTCACACTTGTGTTAGTGTTGAAAAACCACTTTTCGCACTTGTGTTAGTGTTGAAAAACCACTTTTCGCACTTCCGTTAGTGTTGAAAAACCACTTTTCGCACTTGTGTTGGTGCAGGCAACCACTTTTGCACTTGTAATAGTGTGGAAAAAACACTTTTTGCACTTGTGATAGTGTTGAAAAACCACTTTTCGCACTTGTGTTAGTGTTGAAAAACCACTTTTCGCACTTGTGTTGGTGCACGAAACCGCTTTTGCACTTGTATTAGTGTGGAAAAGCCACTTTTCGCACTTGTGTTAGTGTTGAAAAACCACTTTTCGCACTTGTGTTAGTGTTGAAAAACCACTTTTCGCACTTGTGTTGGTGCAGGAAACCACTTTTGCACTTGTATTAGTGTGGAAAAACCACTTTTCGCACTTGTGTTAGTGTTGAAAAACCACTTTTCGCACTTGTGTTAGTGTTGAAAAACCACTTTTCGCACTTGTGTTAGTGTTGAAAAACCACTTTTCGCACTTGTGTTGGTGCAGGAAACCACTTTTGCACTTGTATTAGTGTGGAAAAATCACTTTTTGCACTTGTGATAGTGTTGAAAAACCACTTTTTGCACTTGTGTTAGTGTTGAAAAACCACCTTTTGCACTTGTGTTGGTGCAGGAAACCACTTTTGCACTTGTATTAGTGTGGAAAAAACACTTTTTGCACTTGTATTAGTGTGGAAAAACCACTTTTTGCACTTGTGATAGTGTTGAAAAACCACTTTCGCACTTGTGTTAGTGTTGAAAAACCACTTTTCGCACTTGTGTTGGTGCAGGAAACCACTTTTGCACTTGTATTAGTGTGGAAAACCACTTTTTGCACTTGTGTTAGTGTTGAAAAACCACTTTTCGCACTTGTGTTAGTGTTGAAAAACCACTTTTCGCACTTGTGTTAGTGTTGAAAAACCACTTTTCGCACTTCTGTTAGTGTTGAAAAACCACTTTTCGCACTTGTGTTGGTGCAGGAAACCACTTTTGCACTTGTATTAGTGTGGAAAAAACACTTTTCGCACTTGTGTTAGTGTTGAAAAACCACTTTTCGCACTTGTGTTGGTGCAGGAAACCACTTTTGCACTTGTATTAGTGTGGAAAAAACACTTTTTGCACTTGTGATAGTGTTGAAAAATCACTTTTCGCACTTGTGTTAGTGTTGAAAAACCACTTTTCGCACTTGTGTTTGTGCAGGAAACCACTTCTGCACTTGTATTAGTGTGGAAAAACCACTTTTCGCACTTGTGTTAGTGTTGAAAAACCACTTTTCGCACTTGTGTTAGTGTTGAAAAACCACTTTTCGCACTTGTGTTGGTGCAGGAAACCACTTTTGCACTTGTGTTAGTGTGGAAAAATCACTTTTTGCACTTGTGATAGTGCTGAAAAACCACTTTTTGCACTTGTGTTAGTGTTGAAAAACCACTTTTCGCACTTGTGTTGGTGCAGGAAACCACTTTTGCACTTGTATTAGTGTGGAAAAAACACTTTTTGCACTTGTATTAGTGTGGAAAAACCACTTTTTGCACTTGTGATAGTGTTGAAAAACCACTTTTCGCAATTGTGTTGGTGCAGGAAACCACTTTTGCACTTGTATTAGTGTGGAAAACCACTTTTTGCACTTGTGTTAGTGTTGAAAAACCACTTTTCGCACTTGTGTTAGTGTTGAAAAACCACTTTTCGCACTTGTGTTGGTGCAGGAAACCACTTTTGCACTTGTATTAGTGTGGAAAAAACACTTTTCGCAGTTCTGTTAGTGTTGAAAAACCACTTTTCGCACTTGTGTTAGTGTTGAAAAACCACTTTTCGCACTTGTGTTGGTGCAGGAAACCACTTTTGCACTTGTATTAGTGTGGAAAAAACACTTTTTGCACTTGTGATAGTGTTGAAAAACCACTTTTCGCACTTGTGTTGGTGCAGGAAACCACTTTTGCACTTGTATTAGTGTGGAAAAAACACTTTTCGCACTTGTGTTAGTGTTGAAAAACCACTTTTCGCACTTGTGTTAGTGTTGAAAAACCACTTCTCGCACTTGTGTTGGTGCAGGAAACCACTTTTGCACTTGTATTAGTGTGGAAAAAACACTTTTTGCACTTGTGATAGTGTTGAAAAATCACTTTTCGCACTTGTGTTAGTGTTGAAAAACCACTTTTCGCACTTGTGTTTGTGCAGGAAACCACTTCTGCACTTGTATTAGTGTGGAAAAACCACTTTTCGCACTTGTGTTAGTGTTGAAAAACCACTTTTCGCACTTGTGTTAGTGTTGAAAAACCACTTTTCGCACTTGTGTTGGTGCAGGAAACCACTTTTGCACTTGTGTTAGTGTGGAAAAATCACTTTTTGCACTTGTGATAGTGCTGAAAAACCACTTTTTGCACTTGTGTTAGTGTTGAAAAACCACTTTTCGCACTTGTGTTGGTGCAGGAAACCACTTTTGCACTTGTATTAGTGTGGAAAAAACACTTTTTGCACTTGTATTAGTGTGGAAAAACCACTTTTTGCACTTGTGATAGTGTTGAAAAACCACTTTTCGCAATTGTGTTGGGGCAGGAAACCACTTTTGCACTTGTATTAGTGTGGAAAACCACTTTTTGCACTTGTGTTAGTGTTGAAAAACCACTTTTCGCACTTGTGTTAGTGTTGAAAAACCACTTTTCGCACTTGTGTTGGTGCAGGAAACCACTTTTGCACTTGTATTAGTGTGGAAAAAACACTTTTTGCACTTGTGGTAGTGTTGAAAAACCACTTTTCGCACTTGTGTTAGTGTTGAAAAACCACTTTTCGCACTTGTGTTGGTGCAGGAAACCACTTTTGCACTTGTATTAGTGTGGAAAAACCACTTTTCGCACTTGTGTTAGTGTTGAAAAACCACTTTTCGCACTTGTGTTAGTGTTGAAAAACCACTTTTCGCACTTGTGTTGGTGCAGGAAACCACTTTTGCACTTGTATTAGTGTGGAAAAATCACTTTTTGCACCTGTGATAGTGTTGAAAAACCACTTTTTGCACTTGTGTTAGTGTTGAAAAACCACTTTACGTACTTGTGTTGGTGCAGGAAACCACTTTTGCACTTGTATTAGTGTGGCAAAAACACTTTTTGCACTTGTATTAGTGTGGAAAAACTACTTTTTGCACTTGTGTTAGTGTTGAAAAACCACTTTTCGTACTTGTGTTGGTGCAGGAAACCACTTTTGCACTTGTATTAGTGTGGAAAAAACACTTTTTGCACTTGTGTTAGTGTTGAAAAACCACTTTTCGCACTTCCGTTAGTGTTGAAAAACCACTTTTCGCACTTGTGTTGGTGCAGGCAACCAGTTTTGCACTTGTAATAGTGTGGAAAAAACACTTTTTGCACTTGTGATAGTGTTGAAAAACCACTTTTCGCACTTGTGTTAGTGTTGAAAAACCACTTTTCGCACCTGTGTTGGTGCAGGAAACCACTTTTGCACTTGTATTAGTGTGGAAAAACCACTTTTCGCACTTGTGTTAGTGTTTAAAAACCACTTGTCGCACTTGTGTTAGTGTTGAAAAACCACTTTTCGCATTTGTGTTGGTGCAGGAAACCACTTTTGCACTTGTATTAGTGTGGAAAAACCACTTGTCGCACTTGTGTTAGTGTTGAAAAACCACTTTTCGCATTTGTGTTGGTGCAGGAAACCACTTTTGCACTTGTATTAGTGTGGAAAAAACACTTTTTGCACTTGTGATAGTGTTGAAAAACCACTTTTCGCACTTGTGTTAGTGTTGAAAAACCACTTTTCGCACTTGTGTTGGTGCAGGAAACCACTTTTGCACTTGTATTAGTGTGGAAAAAACACTTTTCACACTTGTGTTAGTGTTGAAAAACCACTTTTCGCACTTGTGTTAGTGTTGAAAAACCACTTTTCGCACTTCCGTTAGTGTTGAAAAACCACTTTTCGCACTTGTGTTGGTGCAGGCAACCACTTTTGCACTTGTAATAGTGTGGAAAAAACACTTTTTGCACTTGTGATAGTGTTGAAAAACCACTTTTCGCACTTGTGTTAGTGTTGAAAAACCACTTTTCGCACTTGTGTTGGTGCACGAAACCGCTTTTGCACTTGTATTAGTGTGGAAAAGCCACTTTTCGCACTTGTGTTAGTGTTGAAAAACCACTTTTCGCACTTGTGTTAGTGTTGAAAAACCACTTTTCGCACTTGTGTTGGTGCAGGAAACCACTTTTGCACTTGTATTAGTGTGGAAAAATCACTTTTTGCACTTGTGATAGTGTTGAAAAACCACTTTTTGCACTTGTGTTAGTGTTGAAAAACCACCTTTTGCACTTGTGTTGGTGCAGGAAACCACTTTTGCACTTGTATTAGTGTGGAAAAAACACTTTTTGCACTTGTATTAGTGTGGAAAAACCACTTTTTGCACTTGTGATAGTGTTGAAAAACCACTTTCGCACTTGTGTTAGTGTTGAAAAACCACTTTTCGCACTTGTGTTGGTGCAGGAAACCACTTTTGCACTTGTATTAGTGTGGAAAACCACTTTTTGCACTTGTGTTAGTGTTGAAAAACCACTTTTCGCACTTGTGTTAGTGTTGAAAAACCACTTTTCGCACTTGTGTTAGTGTTGAAAAACCACTTTTCGCACTTCTGTTAGATTTGAAAAACCACTTTTCGCACTTGTGTTGGTGCAGGAAACCACTTTTGCACTTGTATTAGTGTGGAAAAAACACTTTTCGCACTTGTGTTAGTGTTGAAAAACCACTTTTCGCACTTGTGTTAGTGTTGAAAAACCACTTTTCGCACTTGTGTTGGTGCAGGAAACCACTTTTGCACTTGTATTAGTGTGGAAAAACACTTTTTGCACTTGTGATAGTGTTGAAAAATCACTTTTCGCACTTGTGTTAGTGTTGAAAAACCACTTTTCGCACTTGTGTTTGTGCAGGAAACCACTTTTGCACTTGTATTAGTGTGGAAAAACCACTTTTCGCACTTGTGTTAGTGTTGAAAAACCACTTTTCGCACTTGTGTTAGTGTTGAAAAACCACTTTTCGCACTTGTGTTGGTGCAGGAAACCACTTTTGCACTTGTATTAGTGTGGAAAAATCACTTTTTGCACTTGTGATAGTGCTGAAAAACCACTTTTTGCACTTGTGTTAGTGTTGAAAAACCACTTTTCGCACTTGTGTTGGTGCAGGAAACCACTTTTGCACTTGTATTAGTGTGGAAAAAACACTTTTTGCACTTGTATTAGTGTGGAAAAACCACTTTTTGCACTTGTGATAGTGTTGAAAAACCACTTTTCGCAATTGTGTTGGTGCAGGAAACCACTTTTGCACTTGTATTAGTGTGGAAAACCACTTTTTGCACTTGTGTTAGTGTTGAAAAACCACTTTTCGCACTTGTGTTAGTGTTGAAAAACCACTTTTCGCACTTGTGTTGGTGCAGGAAACCACTTTTGCACTTGTATTAGTGTGGAAAAAACACTTTTTGCACTTGTGGTAGTGTTGAAAAACCACTTTTCGCACTTGTGTTAGTGTTGAAAAACCACTTTTCGCACTTGTGTTGGTGCAGGAAACCACTTTTGCACTTGTATTAGTGTGGAAAAACACTTTTCGCACTTCTGTTAGTGTTGAAAAACCACTTTTTGCACTTGTGTTGGTTCAGGAAACCACTTTTGCACTTGTATTAGTGTGGAAAAACCACTTTTCGCACTTGTGTTAGTGTTGAAAAACAACTTTTCGCACTTGTGTTAGTGTTGAAAAACCACTTTTCGCACTTGTGTTGGTGCAGGAAACCACTTTTGCACTTGTATTAGTGTGGAAAAATCACTTTTTGCACTTGTGATAGTGTTGAAAAACCACTTTTCGCACTTGTGTTAGTGTTGAAAAACCACTTTTCGCACTTGTGTTGGTGCAGGAAACCACTTTTGCACTTGTAATAGTGTGGAAAAACACTTTTTGCACTTGTGATAGTGTTGAAAAACCACTTTTCGCACTTGTGTTAGTGTTGAAAAACCACTTTTCGCACTTGTGTTGGTGCACGAAACCGCTTTTGCACTTGTATTAGTGTGGAAAAGCCACTTTTCGCACTTGTGTTAGTGTTGAAAAACCACTTTTCGCACTTGTGTTAGTGTTGAAAAACCACTTTTTGCACTTGTGTTGGTGCAGGAAACCACTTTTGCACTTGTATTAGTGTGGAAAAAACACTTTTTGCACTTGTATTAGTGTGGAAAAACCACTTTTTGCACTTGTGATAGTGTTGAAAAACCACTTTCGCACTTGTGTTGGTGCAGGAAACCACTTTTGCACTTGTATTAGTGTGGAAAACCACTTTTTGCACTTGTGTTAGTGTTGAAAAACCACTTTTCGCACTTGTGTTAGTGTTGAAAAACCACTTTTCGCACTTGTGTTGGTGCAGGAAACCACTTTTGCACTTGTATTAGTGTGGAAAAAACACTTTTTTGCACTTGTGATAGTGTTGAAAAATCACTTTTCGCACTTGTGTTAGTGTTGAAAAACCACTTTTCGCACTTGTGTTTGTGCAGGAAACCACTTTTGCACTTGTATTAGTGTGGAAAAACCACTTTTCGCACTTGTGTTAGTGTTGAAAAACCACTTTTCGCACTTGTGTTAGTGTTGAAAAACCACTTTTCGCACTTGTGTTGGTGCAGGAAACCACTTTTGCACTTGTATTAGTGTGGAAAAATCACTTTTTGCACTTGTGATAGTGCTGAAAAACCACTTTTTGCACTTGTGTTAGTGTTGAAAAACCACTTTTCGCACTTGTGTTGGTGCAGGAAACCACTTTTGCACTTGTATTAGTGTGGAAAAAACACTTTTTGCACTTGTATTAGTGTGGAAAAACCACTTTTTGCACTTGTGATAGTGTTGAAAAACCACTTTCGCACTTGTGTTAGTGTTGAAAAACCACTTTTCGCAATTGTGTTGGTGCAGGAAACCACTTTTGCACTTGTATTAGTGTGGAAAACCACTTTTTGCACTTGTGTTAGTGTTGAAAAACCACTTTTCGCACTTGTGTTAGTGTTGAAAAACCACTTTTCGCACTTGTGTTGGTGCAGGAAACCACTTTTGCACTTGTATTAGTGTGGAAAAACCACTTTTCGCACTTGTGTTAGTGTTGAAAAACAACTTTTCGCACTTGTGTTAGTGTTGAAAAACCACTTTTCGCACTTGTGTTGGTGCAGGAAACCACTTTTGCACTTGTATTAGTGTGGAAAAATCACTTTTTGCACTTGTGTTAGTGTTGAAAAACCACTTTTCGCACTTGTGTTAGTGTTGAAAAACCACTTTTCGCACTTGTGTTGGTGCAGGAAACCACTTTTGCACTTGCATTAGTGTAGAAAAAACACTCTTTGCACTTGTGTTAGTGTTGAAAAACCACTTTTCGCACTTGTGTTGGTGCAAGAAACCACTTTTGCACTTGTATTAGTGTGGAAAAACCACTTTTCGCACTTGTGTTAGTGTTGATAAACCACTTTTCGCACTTGTGTTGGTGCAGGAAACCACTTTTGCACTTGTTTTAGTGTGGAAAAAACTCTTTTTGCACTTGTGATAGTGTTAAAAAACCACTTTTCGCACTTGTGTTAGTGTTGAAAAACCACTTTTCGCACTTGCGTTAGTGTTGAAAAACCACTTTTCGCACTTGTGTTGGTGCAGGAAACCACTTTTGCACTTGTAATAGTGTGGAAAAACACTTTTTGCACTTATGATAGTGTTGAAAAACCACTTTTTGCACTTGTGTTAGTGTTGAAAAACCACTTTTCGCACTTGTGTTGGTGCACGAAACCACTTTTGCACTTGTATTAGTGTGGAAAAAACACTTTTCGCACTTGTGTTAATGTTGAAAAACCACTTTTCGCACTTGTGTTAGTGTTGAAAAAACACTTTTCGCACTTGTGTTGGTGCAGGAAACCACTTTTGCACTTGTATTAGTGTGGAAAAAACACTTTTTGCACTTGTGATAGTGTTGAAAAACCACTTTTCGCACTTGTGTTAGTGTTGAAAAACCACTTTTCGCACTTGTGTTGGTGCAGGAAACCACTTTTGCACTTGTATTAGTGTGGAAAAACCACTTTTCACACTTGTGTTAGTGTTGAAAAACCACTTTTCGCACTTGTGTTAGTGTTGAAAAACCACTTTTCGCACTTGTGTTGGTGCAGGAAACCACTTTTACACTTGTATTAGTGTGGAAAAACACTTTTCACACTTGTGTTAGTGTTGAAAAACCACTTTTCGCACTTGTGTTAGTGTTGAAAAACCACTTTTCGCACTTGTGTTGGTGCACGAAACCGCTTTTGCACTTGTATTAGTGTGGAAAAGCCACTTTTCGCACTTGTGTTAGTGTTGAAAAACCACTTTTCGCACTTGTGTTAGTGTTGAAAAACCACTTTTCGCACTTGTGTTGGTGCAGGAAACCACTTTTGCACTTGTATTAGTGTGGAAAAATCACTTTTTGCACTTGTGATAGTGTTGAAAAACCACTTTTTGCACTTGTGTTAGTGTTGAAAAACCACCTTTTGCACTTGTGTTGGTGCAGGAAACCACTTTTGCACTTGTATTAGTGTGGAAAAAACACTTTTTGCACTTGTATTAGTGTGGAAAAACCACTTTTTGCACTTGTGATAGTGTTGAAAAACCACTTTCGCACTTGTGTTAGTGTTGAAAAACCACTTTTCGCACTTGTGTTGGTGCAGGAAACCACTTTTGCACTTGTATTAGTGTGGAAAACCACTTTTTGCACTTGTGTTAGTGTTGAAAAACCACTTTTCGCACTTGTGTTAGTGTTGAAAAACCACTTTTCGCACTTGTGTTAGTGTTGAAAAACCACTTTTCGCACTTCTGTTAGTGTTGAAAAACCACTTTTCGCACTTGTGTTGGTGCAGGAAACCACTTTTGCACTTGTATTAGTGTGGAAAAAACACTTTTCGCACTTGTGTTAGTGTTGAAAAACCACTTTTCGCACTTGTGTTAGTGTTGAAAAACCACTTTTCGCACTTGTGTTGGTGCAGGAAACCACTTTTGCACTTGTATTAGTGTGGAAAAAACACTTTTTGCACTTGTGATAGTGTTGAAAAATCACTTTTCGCACTTGTGTTAGTGTTGAAAAACCACTTTTCGCACTTGTGTTTGTGCAGGAAACCACTTTTGCACTTGTATTAGTGTGGAAAAACCACTTTTCGCACTTGTGTTAGTGTTGAAAAACCACTTTTCGCACTTGTGTTAGTGTTGAAAAACCACTTTTCGCACTTGTGTTGGTGCAGGAAACCACTTTTGCACTTGTATTAGTGTGGAAAAATCACTTTTTGCACTTGTGATAGTGCTGAAAAACCACTTTTTGCACTTGTGTTAGTGTTGAAAAACCACTTTTCGCACTTGTGTTGGTGCAGGAAACCACTTTTGCACTTGTATTAGTGTGGAAAAAACACTTTTTGCACTTGTATTAGTGTGGAAAAACCACTTTTTGCACTTGTGATAGTGTTGAAAAACCACTTTTCGCAATTGTGTTGGTGCAGGAAACCACTTTTGCACTTGTATTAGTGTGGAAAACCACTTTTTGCACTTGTGTTAGTGTTGAAAAACCACTTTTCGCACTTGTGTTAGTGTTGAAAAACCACTTTTCGCACTTGTGTTAGTGTTGAAAAACCACTTTTCGCACTTGTGTTAGTGTTGAAAAACCACTTTTCGCACTTGTGTTGGTGCAGGAAACCACTTTTGCACTTGTATTAGTGTGGAAAAATCACTTTTTGCACTTGTGATAGTGTTGAAAAACCACTTTTTGCACTTGTGTTAGTGTTGAAAAACCACCTTTTGCACTTGTGTTGGTGCAGGAAACCACTTTTGCACTTGTATTAGTGTGGAAAAAACACTTTTTGCACTTGTATTAGTGTGGAAAAACCACTTTTTGCACTTGTGATAGTGTTGAAAAACCACTTTCGCACTTGTGTTAGTGTTGAAAAACCACTTTTCGCACTTGTGTTGGTGCAGGAAACCACTTTTGCACTTGTATTAGTGTGGAAAACCACTTTTTGCACTTGTGTTAGTGTTGAAAAACCACTTTTCGCACTTGTGTTAGTGTTGAAAAACCACTTTTCGCACTTGTGTTAGTGTTGAAAAACCACTTTTCGCACTTCTGTTAGTGTTGAAAAACCACTTTTCGCACTTGTGTTGGTGCAGGAAACCACTTTTGCACTTGTATTAGTGTGGAAAAAACACTTTTCGCACTTGTGTTAGTGTTGAAAAACCACTTTTCGCACTTGTGTTAGTGTTGAAAAACCACTTTTCGCACTTGTGTTGGTGCAGGAAACCACTTTTGCACTTGTATTAGTGTGGAAAAAACACTTTTTGCACTTGTGATAGTGTTGAAAAATCACTTTTCGCACTTGTGTTAGTGTTGAAAAACCACTTTTCGCACTTGTGTTTGTGCAGGAAACCACTTCTGCACTTGTATTAGTGTGGAAAAACCACTTTTCGCACTTGTGTTAGTGTTGAAAAACCACTTTTCGCACTTGTGTTAGTGTTGAAAAACCACTTTTCGCACTTGTGTTGGTGCAGGAAACCACTTTTGCACTTGTGTTAGTGTGGAAAAATCACTTTTTGCACTTGTGATAGTGCTGAAAAACCACTTTTTGCACTTGTGTTAGTGTTGAAAAACCACTTTTCGCACTTGTGTTGGTGCAGGAAACCACTTTTGCACTTGTATTAGTGTGGAAAAAACACTTTTTGCACTTGTATTAGTGTGGAAAAACCACTTTTTGCACTTGTGATAGTGTTGAAAAACCACTTTTCGCAATTGTGTTGGTGCAGGAAACCACTTTTGCACTTGTATTAGTGTGGAAAACCACTTTTTGCACTTGTGTTAGTGTTGAAAAACCACTTTTCGCACTTGTGTTAGTGTTGAAAAACCACTTTTCGCACTTGTGTTGGTGCAGGAAACCACTTTTGCACTTGTATTAGTGTGGAAAAAACACTTTTCGCAGTTCTGTTAGTGTTGAAAAACCACTTTTCGCACTTGTGTTAGTGTTGAAAAACCACTTTTCGCACTTGTGTTGGTGCAGGAAACCACTTTTGCACTTGTATTAGTGTGGAAAAAACACTTTTTGCACTTGTGATAGTGTTGAAAAACCACTTTTCGCACTTGTGTTGGTGCAGGAAACCACTTTTGCACTTGTATTAGTGTGGAAAAAACACTTTTCGCACTTGTGTTAGTGTTGAAAAACCACTTTTCGCACTTGTGTTAGTGTTGAAAAACCACCTCTCGCACTTGTGTTGGTGCAGGAAACCACTTTTGCACTTGTATTAGTGTGGAAAAAACACTTTTTGCACTTGTGATAGTGTTGAAAAATCACTTTTCGCACTTGTGTTAGTGTTGAAAAACCACTTTTCGCACTTGTGTTTGTGCAGGAAACCACTTCTGCACTTGTATTAGTGTGGAAAAACCACTTTTCGCACTTGTGTTAGTGTTGAAAAACCACTTTTCGCACTTGTGTTAGTGTTGAAAAACCACTTTTCGCACTTGTGTTGGTGCAGGAAACCACTTTTGCACTTGTGTTAGTGTGGAAAAATCACTTTTTGCACTTGTGATAGTGCTGAAAAACCACTTTTTGCACTTGTGTTAGTGTTGAAAAACCACTTTTCGCACTTGTGTTGGTGCAGGAAACCACTTTTGCACTTGTATTAGTGTGGAAAAAACACTTTTTGCACTTGTATTAGTGTGGAAAAACCACTTTTTGCACTTGTGATAGTGTTGAAAAACCACTTTTCGCAATTGTGTTGGTGCAGGAAACCACTTTTGCACTTGTATTAGTGTGGAAAACCACTTTTTGCACTTGTGTTAGTGTTGAAAAACCACTTTTCGCACTTGTGTTAGTGTTGAAAAACCACTTTTCGCACTTGTGTTGGTGCAGGAAACCACTTTTGCACTTGTATTAGTGTGGAAAAAACACTTTTTGCACTTGTGGTAGTGTTGAAAAACCACTTTTCGCACTTGTGTTAGTGTTGAAAAACCACTTTTCGCACTTGTGTTGGTGCAGGAAACCACTTTTGCACTTGTATTAGTGTGGAAAAACCACTTTTCGCACTTGTGTTAGTGTTGAAAAACCACTTTTCGCACTTGTGTTAGTGTTGAAAAACCACTTTTCGCACTTGTGTTGGTGCAGGAAACCACTTTTGCACTTGTATTAGTGTGGAAAAATCACTTTTTGCACCTGTGATAGTGTTGAAAAACCACTTTTTGCACTTGTGTTAGTGTTGAAAAACCACTTTACGTACTTGTGTTGGTGCAGGAAACCACTTTTGCACTTGTATTAGTGTGGCAAAAACACTTTTTGCACTTGTATTAGTGTGGAAAAACTACTTTTTGCACTTGTGTTAGTGTTGAAAAACCACTTTTCGTACTTGTGTTGGTGCAGGAAACCACTTTTGCACTTGTATTAGTGTGGAAAAAACACTTTTTGCACTTGTGTTAGTGTTGAAAAACCACTTTTCGCACTTCCGTTAGTGTTGAAAAACCACTTTTCGCACTTGTGTTGGTGCAGGCAACCAGTTTTGCACTTGTAATAGTGTGGAAAAAACACTTTTTGCACTTGTGATAGTGTTGAAAAACCACTTTTCGCACTTGTGTTAGTGTTGAAAAACCACTTTTCGCACCTGTGTTGGTGCAGGAAACCACTTTTGCACTTGTATTAGTGTGGAAAAACCACTTTTCGCACTTGTGTTAGTGTTTAAAAACCACTTGTCGCACTTGTGTTAGTGTTGAAAAACCACTTTTCGCATTTGTGTTGGTGCAGGAAACCACTTTTGCACTTGTATTAGTGTGGAAAAACCACTTTTCGCACTTGTGTTAGTGTTGAAAAACCACTTTTCGCACTTTTGTTGGTGCAGGAAACCACTTTTGCACTTGTATTAGTGTGGAAAAAACACTTTTCGCACTTGTGTTAGTGTTGAAAAACCACTTTTCGCACTTGTGTTAGTGTTGAAAAACCACTTTTCGCACTTGTGTTGGTGCAGGAAACCACTTTTGCACTTGTATTAGTGTGGAAAAAACACTTTTTGCACTTGTGATAGTGTTGAAAAAACACTTTTCGCACTTGTGTTAGTGTTGAAAAACCACTTTTCGCACTTGTGTTAGTGTTGAAAAACCACTTTTCGCACTTGTGTTGGTGCAGGAAACCACTTTTGCACTTGTATTAGTGTGGAAAAAACACTTTTTGCACTTGTGATAGTGTTGAAAAACCACTTTTCGCACTTGTGTTAGTGTTGAAAAACCACTTTTCGCACTTGTGTTGGTGCAGGAAACCACTTTTGCACTTGTATTAGTTTGGAAAAAACCACTTTTCACACTTGTGTTAGTGTTGAAAAACCACTTTTCGCACTTGTGTTAGTGTTGAAAAACCACTTTTCGCACTTGTGTTGGTGCAGGAAACCACTTTTACACTTGTATTAGTGTGGAAAAACACTTTTCACACTTGTGTTAGTGTTGAAAAACCACTTTTCGCACTTGTGTTAGTGTTGAAAAACCACTTTTCGCACTTCCGTTAGTGTTGAAAAACCACTTTTCGCACTTGTGTTGGTGCAGGCAACCAGTTTTGCACTTGTAATAGTGTGGAAAAAACACTTTTTGCACTTGTGATAGTGTTGAAAAACCACTTTTCGCACTTGTGTTAGTGTTGAAAAACCACTTTTCGCACTTGTGTTGGTGCACGAAACCGCTTTTGCACTTGTATTAGTGTGGAAAAACCACTTTTCGCACTTGTGTTAGTGTTGAAAAACCACTTTTCGCACTTGTGTTAGTGTTGAAAAACCACTTTTCGCACTTGTGTTGGTGCAGGAAACCACTTTTGCACTTGTATTAGTGTGGAAAAATCACTTTTTGCACTTGTGATAGTGTTGAAAAACCACTTTTTGCACTTGTGTTAGTGTTGAAAAACCACTTTTTGCACTTGTGTTGGTGCAGGAAACCACTTTTGCACTTGTATTAGTGTGGAAAAAACACTTTTTGCACTTGTATTAGTGTGGAAAAACCACTTTTTGCACTTGTGATAGTGTTGAAAAACCACTTTCGCACTTGTGTTAGTGTTGAAAAACCACTTTTCGCACTTGTGTTGGTGCAGGAAACCACTTTTGCACTTGTATTAGTGTGGAAAACCACTTTTTGCACTTGTGTTAGTGTTGAAAAACCACTTTTCGCACTTGTGTTAGTGTTGAAAAACCACTTTTCGCACTTGTGTTGGTGCAGGAAACCACTTTTGCACTTGTATTAGTGTGGAAAAAACACTTTTTGCACTTGATAGTGTTGAAAAATCACTTTTCGCACTTGTGTTAGTGTTGAAAAACCACTTTTCGCACTTGTGTTTGTGCAGGAAACCACTTTTGCACTTGCATTAGTGTGGAAAAACCACTTTTCGCACTTGTGTTAGTGTTGAAAAACCACTTTTCGCACTTGTGTTAGTGTTGAAAAACCACTTTTCGCACTTGTGTTGGTGCAGGAAACCACTTTTGCACTTGTATTAGTGTGGAAAAATCACTTTTTGCACTTGTGATAGTGCTGAAAAACCACTTTTTGCACTTGTGTTAGTGTTGAAAAACCACTTTTCGCACTTGTGTTGGTGCAGGAAACCACTTTTGCACTTGTATTAGTGTGGAAAAAACACTTTTTGCACTTGTATTAGTGTGGAAAAACCACTTTTTGCACTTGTGATAGTGTTGAAAAACCACTTTCGCACTTGTGTTAGTGTTGAAAAACCACTTTTCGCAATTGTGTTGGTGCAGGAAACCACTTTTGCACTTGTATTAGTGTGGAAAACCACTTTTTGCACTTGTGTTAGTGTTGAAAAACCACTTTTCGCACTTGTGTTAGTGTTGAAAAACCACTTTTCGCACTTGTGTTGGTGCAGGAAACCACTTTTGCACTTGTATTAGTGTGGAAAAACCACTTTTCGCACTTGTGTTAGTGTTGAAAAACAACTTTTCGCACTTGTGTTAGTGTTGAAAAACCACTTTTCGCACTTGTGTTGGTGCAGGAAACCACTTTTGCACTTGTATTAGTGTGGAAAAATCACTTTTTGCACTTGTGTTGGTGTTGAAAAACCACTTTTCGCACTTGTGTTAGTGTTGAAAAACCACTTTTCGCACTTGTGTTGGTGCAGGAAACCACTTTTGCACTTGTATTAGTGTAGAAAAAACACTTTTTGCACTTGTGTTAGTGTTGAAAAACCACTTTTCGCACTTGTGTTGATGCAGGAAACCACTTTTGCACTTGTATTAGTGTGGAAAAACCACTTTTCGCACTTGTGTTGATGCAGGAAATCACTTTTGCACTTGTATTAGTGTGGAAAAAACACTTTTTGCACTTGTGATAGTGTTGAAAAACCACTTTTCGCACTTGTGTTAGTGTTGAAAAACCACTTTTCGCACTTGTGTTAATGTTGAAAAACCACTTTTCGCACTTGTGTTGGTGCAGGAAACCACTTTTGCACTTGTTTTAGTGTGGAAAAAACTCTTTTTGCACTTGTGATAGTGTTGAAAAACCACTTTTCGCACTTGTGTTAGTGTTGAAAAACCACTTTTCGCACTTGCGTTAGTGTTGAAAAACCACTTTTCGCACTTGTGTTGGTGCAGGAAACCACTTTTGCACTTGTAATAGTGTGGAAAAAACACTTTTTGCACTTGTGATAGTGTTGAAAAACCACTTTTCGCACTTGTGTTAGTGTTGAAAAACCACTTTTCGCACTTGTGTTGGTGCACGAAACCACTTTTGCACTTGTATTAGTGTGGAAAAAACACTTTTCGCACTTGTGTTAATGTTGAAAAACCACTTTTCGCACTTGTGTTAGTGTTGAAAAACCACTTTTCGCACTTGTGTTGGTGCAGGAAACCACTTTTGCACTTGTATTAGTGTGGAAAAAACACTTTTTGCACTTGTGATAGTGTTGAAAAACCACTTTTCGCACTTGTGTTAGTGTTGAAAAACCACTTTTCGCACTTGTGTTGGTGCAGGAAACCACTTTTGCACTTGTATTAGTGTGGAAAAACCACTTTTTGCACTTGTGTTAGTGTTGAAAAACCACTTTTCGCACTTGTGTTAGTGTTGAAAAACCACTTTTCGCACCTGTGTTGGTGCAGGAAACCACTTTTGCACTTGTATTAGTGTGGAAAAACCACTTTTCGCACTTGTGTTAGTGTTTAAAAACCACTTGTCGCACTTGTGTTAGTGTTGAAAAACCACTTTTCGCACTTGTGTTGGTGCAGGAAACCACTTTTGCACTTGTATTAGTGTGGAAAAACCACTTTTCGCACTTGTGTTAGTGTTGAAAAACCACTTTTCGCACTTTTGTTGGTGCAGGAAACCACTTTTGCACTTGTATTAGTGAGGAAAAAACACTTTTCGCACTTGTGTTAGTGTTGAAAAACCACTTTTCGCACTTGTGTTAGTGTTGAAAAACCACTTTTCGCACTTGTGTTGGTGCAGGAAACCACTTTTGCACTTGTATTAGTGTGGAAAAAACACTTTTTGCACTTGTGATAGTGTTGAAAATCACTTTTCGCACTTGTGTTAGTGTTGAAAAACCACTTTTCGCACTTGTGTTTGTGCAGGAAACCACTTTTGCACTTGTATTAGTGTGGAAAAAACCACTTTTTGCACTTGTGTTAGTGTTGAAAAACCACTTTTCGCACTTGTGTTAGTGTTGAAAAACCACTTTTCGCACTTGTGTTGGTGCAGGAAACCACTTTTGCACTTGTATTAGTGTGGAAAAATCACTTTTTGCACTTGTGATAGTGTTGAAAAACCACTTTTCGCACTTGTGTTAGTGTTGAAAAACCACTTTTCGCACTTGCGTTGGTGTTGAAAAACCACTTTTCGCACTTGTGTTGGTGCAGGAAACCACTTTTGCACTTGTAATAGTGTGGAAAAAACACTTTTTGCACTTGTGATAGTGTTGAAAAACCACTTTTCGCACTTGTGTTAGTGTTGAAAAACCACTTTTCGCACTTGTGTTGGTGCACGAAACCACTTTTGCACTTGTATTAGTGTGGAAAAAACACTTTTCGCACTTGTGTTAATGTTGAAAAACCACTTTTCGCACTTGTGTTAGTGTTGAAAAACCACTTTCCGCACTTGTGTTGGTGCAGGAAACCACTTTTGCACTTGTATTAGTGTGGAAAAAACACTTTTTGCACTTGTGATAGTGTTGAAAAACCACTTTTCGCACTTGTGTTAGTGTTGAAAAACCACTTTTCACACTCGTGTTGGTGCAGGAAACCACTTTTGCACTTGTATTCGTGTGGAAAAACCACTTTTCACACTTGTGTTAGTGTTGAAAAACCACTTTTCGCACTTGTGTTAGTGTTGAAAAACCACTTTTCGCACTTGTGTTGGTGCAGGAAACCACTTTTACACTTGTATTAGTGTGGAAAAACACTTTTCACACTTGTGTTAGTGTTGAAAAACCACTTTTCGCACTTGTGTTAGTGTTGAAAAACCACTTTTCGCACTTCCGTTAGTGTTGAAAAACCACTTTTCGCACTTGTGTTGGTGCAGGCAACCACTTTTGCACTTGTAATAGTGTGGAAAAAACACTTTTTGCACTTGTGATAGTGTTGAAAAACCACTTTTCGCACTTGTGTTAGTGTTGAAAAACCACTTTTCGCACTTGTGTTGGTGCACGAAACCGCTTTTGCACTTGTATTAGTGTGGAAAAGCCACTTTTCGCACTTGTGTTAGTGTTGAAAAACCACTTTTCGCACTTGTGTTAGTGTTGAAAAACCACTTTTCGCACTTGTGTTAGTGTTGAAAAACCACTTTTCGCACTTCTGTTAGTGTTGAAAAACCACTTTTCGCACTTGTGTTGGTGCAGGCAACCACTTTTGCACTTGTATTAGTGTGGACAAAACACTTTTCGCACTTGTGTTAGTGTTGAAAAACCACTTTTCGCACTTGTGTTACTGTTGAAAAACCACTTTTCGCACTTGTGTTGGTGCAGGAAACCACTTTTGCACTTGTATTAGTGTGGAAAAAACACTTTTTGCACTTGTGATAGTGTTGAAAAATCACTTTTCGCACTTGTGTTAGTGTTGAAAAACCACTTTTCGCACTTGTGTTTGTGCAGGAAACCACTTTTGCACTTGTATTAGAGTGGAAAAACCACTTTTCGCACTTGTGTTAGTGTTGAAAAAACACTTTTCGCACTTGTGTTAGTGTTGAAAAACCACTTTTCGCACTTGTGTTGGTGCAGGAAACCACTTTTGCACTTGTATTAGTGTGGAAAAATCACTTTTTGCACTTGTGATAGTGCTGAAAAACCACTTTTTGCACTTGTGTTAGTGTTGAAAAACCACTTTTCGCACTTGTGTTGGTGCAGGAAACCACTTTTGCACTTGTATTAGTGTGGAAAAAACACTTTTTGCACTTGTATTAGTGTGGAAAAACCACTTTTTGCACTTGTGATAGTGTTGAAAAACCACTTTCGCACTTGTGTTAGTGTTGAAAAACCACTTTTCGCACTTGTGTTGGTGCAGGAAACCACTTTTGCACTTGTATTAGTGTGGAAAACCACTTTTTGCACTTGTGTTAGTGTTGAAAAACCACTTTTCGCACTTGTGTTAGTGTTGAAAAACCACTTTTCACACTTGTGTTAGTGTTGAAAAACCACTTTTCGCACTTCTGTTAGTGTTGAAAAACCACTTTTCGCACTTGTGTTGGTGCAGGAAACCACTTTTGCACTTGTATTAGTGTTGAAAAACCACTTTTCACACTTGTGTTAGTGTTGAAAAACCACTTTTCGCACTTCTGTTAGTGTTGAAAAACCACTTTTCGCACTTGTGTTGGTGCAGGAAACCACTTTTGCACTTGTATTAGTGTGGAAAAAACACTTTTTGCACTTGTGGTAGTGTTGAAAAACCACTTTTCGCACTTGTGTTAGTGTTGAAAAACCACTTTTCGCACTTGTGTTGGTGCAGGAAACCACTTTTGCACTTGTATTAGTGTGGAAAAACCACTTTTCGCACTTGTGTTAGTGTTGAAAAACCACTTTTCGCACTTGTGTTAGTGTTGAAAAACCACTTTTCACACTTGTGTTGGTGCAGGAAACCACTTTTGCACTTGTATTAGTGTGGAAAAATCACTTTTTTGCACTTGTGATAGTGTTGAAAAACCACTTTTTGCACTTGTGTTAGTGTTGAAAAACCACTTTACGTACTTGTGTTGGTGCAGGAAACCACTTTTGCACTTGTATTAGTGTGGAAAAAACACTTTTTGCACTTGTATTAGTGTGGAAAAACTACTTTTTGCACCTGTGTTAGTGTTGAAAAACCACTTTTCACACTTGTGTTAGTGTTGAAAAACCACTTTTCGTACTTGTGTTGGTGCAGGAAACCACTTTTGCACTTGTATTAGTGTGGAAAAAACACTTTTTGCACTTGTGTTAGTGTTGAAAAACCACTTTTCGCACTTGTATTAGTGTTGAAAAACCACTTTTCGCACTTGTGTTGGTGCAGGAAACCACTTTTGCACTTGTATTAGTGTGGAAAAAACACTTTTTGCCCTTGTGATAGTGTTGAAAAACCACTTTTCGCACTTGTGTTAGTGTTGAAAAACCACTTTTCGCACTTGTGTTAATGTTGAAAAACCACTTTTCGCACTTGTGTTGTTGCAGGAAACCACTTTTGCACTTGTTTTAGTGTGGAAAAAACACTTTTTGCACTTGTGATAGTGTTGAAAAACCACTTTTCGCACTTGTGTTAGTGTTGAAAAACCACTTTTCGCACTTGCGTTAGTGTTGAAAAACCACTTTTCGCACTTGTGTTGGTGCAGGAAACCACTTTTGCACTTGTATTAGTGTGGAAAAAACACTTTTTGCACTTGTGATAGTGTTGAAAAACCACTTTTCGCACTTATGTTAGTGTTGAAAAACCACTTTTCGCAATTGTGTTGGTGCAGGAAACCACTTTTGCACTTGTATTAGTGTGGAAAAAACACTTTTCGCACTTGTGTTAGTGTTGAAAAACAACTTTTCGCACTTGTGTTAGTGTTGAAAAACCACTTTTCGCACTTGTGTTGGTACAGGAAACCACTTTTGCACTTGTATTAGTGTGGAAAAATCACTTTTTGCACTTGTGTTAGTGTTGAAAAACCACTTTTCGCACTTGTGTTAGTGTTGAAAAACCACTTTTCGCACTTGTGTTGGTGCAGGAAACCACTTTTGCACTTGTATTAGTGGTAGAAAAAACACTTTTTGCACTTGTGTTAGTGTTGAAAAACCACTTTTCGCACTTGTGTTGGTGCAGGAAACCACTTTTGCACTTGTATTAGTGTGGAAAAACCACTTTTCGCACTTGTGTTAGTGTTGAAAAACCACTTTTCGCACTTGTGTTGGTGCAGGAAATCACTTTGCACTTGTATTAGTGTGGAAAAAACACTTTTTGCACTTGTGATAGTGTTGAAAAACCACTTTTCGCACTTGTGTTAGTGTTGAAAAACCACTTTTCGCACTTGTGTTAATGTTGAAAAACCACTTTTCGCACTTGTGTTGGTGCAGGAAACCACTTTTGCACTTGTTTTAGTGTGGAAAAAAACTCTTTTTGCACTTGTGATAGTGTTGAAAAACCACTTTTCGCACTTGTGTTAGTGTTGAAAAACCACTTTTCGCACTTGCGTTAGTGTTGAAAAACCACTTTTCGCACTTGTGTTGGTGCAGGAAACCACTTTTGCACTTGTAATAGTGTGGAAAAAACACTTTTTGCACTTGTCATAGTGTTGAAAAACCACTTTTCGCACTTGTGTTAGTGTTGAAAAACCACTTTTCGCACTTGTGTTAGTGTTGAAAAACCACTTTTCGCACTTGTGTTTGTGCAGGAAACCACTTTTGCACTTGTATTAGTGTGGAAAAAATACTTTTTGCACTTGTATTAGTGTGGAAAAACCACTTTTTGCACTTGTGATAGTGTTGAAAAACCACTTTCGCACTTGTGTTAGTGTTGAAAAACCACTTTTCGCACTTGTGTTGGTGCAGGAAACCACTTTTGCACTTGTATTAGTGTGGAAAACCACTTTTTGCACTTGTGTTAGTGATGAAAAACCACTTTTCGCACTTGTGTTAGTGTTGAAAAACCACTTTTCACACTTGTGTTAGTGTTGAAAAACCACTTTTCGCACTTGTGTTAGTGTTGAAAAACCACTTTTCGCACTTGTGTTTGTGCAGGAAACCACTTTTGCACTTGTATTAGTGTGGAAAAAATACTTTTTGCACTTGTATTAGTGTGGAAAAACCACTTTTTGCACTTGTGTTAGTGTTGAAAAACCACTTTTCGCACTTCCGTTAGTGTTGAAAAACCACTTTTCGCACTTGTGTTGGTGCAGGCAACCACTTTTGCACTTGTAATAGTGTGGAAAAAACACTTTTTGCACTTGTGATAGTGTTGAAAAACCACTTTTCGCACTTGTGTTAGTGTTGAAAAACCACTTTTCGCACTTGTGTTGGTGCACGAAACCGCTTTTGCACTTGTATTAGTGTGGAAAAGCCACTTTTCGCACTTGTGTTAGTGTTGAAAAACCACTTTTCGCACTTGTGTTAGTGTTGAAAAACCACTTTTCGCACTTGTGTTGGTGCAGGAAACCACTTTTGCACTTGTATTAGTGTGGAAAAATCACTTTTTGCACTTGTGATAGTGTTGAAAAACCACTTTTTGCACTTGTGTTAGTGTTGAAAAACCACCTTTTGCACTTGTGTTGGTGCAGGAAACCACTTTTGCACTTGTATTAGTGTGGAAAAAACACTTTTTGCACTTGTATTAGTGTGGAAAAACCACTTTTTGCACTTGTGATAGTGTTGAAAAACCACTTTCGCACTTGTGTTAGTGTTGAAAACCACTTTTCGCACTTGTGTTGGTGCAGGAAACCACTTTTGCACTTGTATTAGTGTGGAAAACCACTTTTTGCACTTGTGTTAGTGTTGAAAAACCACTTTTCGCACTTGTGTTAGTGTTGAAAAACCACTTTTCGCACTTGTGTTAGTGTTGAAAAACCACTTTTCGCACTTCTGTTAGTGTTGAAAAACCACTTTTCGCACTTGTGTTGGTGCAGGAAACCACTTTTGCACTTGTATTAGTGTGGAAAAAACACTTTTCGCACTTGTGTTAGTGTTGAAAAACCACTTTTCGCACTTGTGTTAGTGTTGAAAAACCACTTTTCGCACTTGTGTTGGTGCAGGAAACCACTTTTGCACTTGTATTAGTGTGGAAAAAACACTTTTTGCACTTGTGATAGTGTTGAAAAATCACTTTTCGCACTTGTGTTAGTGTTGAAAAACCACTTTTCGCACTTGTGTTTGTGCAGGAAACCACTTTTGCACTTGTATTAGTGTGGAAAAACCACTTTTCGCACTTGTGTTAGTGTTGAAAAACCACTTTTCGCACTTGTGTTAGTGTTGAAAAACCACTTTTCGCACTTGTGTTGGTGCAGGAAACCACTTTTGCACTTGTATTAGTGTGGAAAAATCACTTTTTGCACTTGTGATAGTGCTGAAAAACCACTTTTTGCACTTGTGTTAGTGTTGAAAAACCACTTTTCGCACTTGTGTTGGTGCAGGAAACCACTTTTGCACTTGTATTAGTGTGGAAAAAACACTTTTTGCACTTGTATTAGTGTGGAAAAACCACTTTTTGCACATGTGATAGTGTTGAAAAACCACTTTTCGCAATTGTGTTGGTGCAGGAAACCACTTTTGCACTTGTATTAGTGTGGAAATCCACTTTTTGCACTTGTGTTAGTGTTGAAAAACCACTTTTCGCACTTGTGTTAGTGTTGAAAAACCACTTTTCGCACTTGTGTTAGTGTTGAAAAACCACTTTTCGCACTTGTGTTAGTGTTGAAAAACCACTTTTCGCACTTGTGTTGGTGCAGGAAACCACTTTTGCACTTGTATTAGTGTGGAAAAATCACTTTTTGCACTTGTGATAGTGTTGAAAAACCACTTTTTGCACTTGTGTTAGTGTTGAAAAACCACCTTTTGCACTTGTGTTGGTGCAGGAAACCACTTTTGCACTTGTATTAGTGTGGAAAAAACACTTTTTGCACTTGTATTAGTGTGGAAAAAACCACTTTTTGCACTTGTGATAGTGTTGAAAAACCACTTTCGCACTTGTGTTAGTGTTGAAAAACCACTTTTCGCACTTGTGTTGGTGCAGGAAACCACTTTTGCACTTGTATTAGTGTGGAAAACCACTTTTTGCACTTGTGTTAGTGTTGAAAAACCACTTTTCGCAATTGTGTTAGTGTTGAAAAACCACTTTTCGCACTTGTGTTAGTGTTGAAAAACCACTGTTCGCACTTCTGTTAGTGTTGAAAAACCACTTTTCGCACTTGTGTTGGTGCAGGAAACCACTTTTGCACTTGTATTAGTGTGGAAAAAACACTTTTCGCACTTGTGTTAGTGTTGAAAAACCACTTTTCGCACTTGTGTTAGTGTTGAAAAACCACTTTTCGCACTTGTGTTGGTGCAGGAAACCACTTTTGCACTTGTATTAGTGTGGAAAAAACACTTTTTGCACTTGTGATAGTGTTGAAAAATCACTTTTCGCACTTGTGTTAGTGTTGAAAAACCACTTTTCGCACTTGTGTTTGTGCAGGAAACCACTTCTGCACTTGTATTAGTGTGGAAAAACCACTTTTCGCACTTGTGTTAGTGTTGAAAAACCACTTTTCGCACTTGTGTTAGTGTTGAAAAACCACTTTTCGCACTTGTGTTGGTGCAGGAAACCACTTTTGCACTTGTGTTAGTGTGGAAAAATCACTTTTTGCACTTGTGATAGTGCTGAAAAACCACTTTTTGCACTTGTGTTAGTGTTGAAAAACCACTTTTCGCACTTGTGTTGGTGCAGGAAACCACTTTTGCACTTGTATTAGTGTGGAAAAAACACTTTTTGCACTTGTATTAGTGTGGAAAAACCACTTTTTGCACTTGTGATAGTGTTGAAAAACCACTTTTCGCAATTGTGTTGGTGCAGGAAACCACTTTTGCACTTGTATTAGTGTGGAAAACCACTTTTTGCACTTGTGTTAGTGTTGAAAAACCACTTTTCGCACTTGTGTTAGTGTTGAAAAACCACTTTTCGCACTTGTGTTGGTGCAGGAAACCACTTTTGCACTTGTATTAGTGTGGAAAAAACACTTTTCGCACTTGTGTTAGTGTTGAAAAACCACTTTTCGCACTTGTGTTAGTGTTGAAAAACCACTTTTCGCACTTGTGTTGGTGCAGGAAACCACTTTTGCACTTGTATTAGTGTGGAAAAAACACTTTTTGCACTTGTGATAGTGTTGAAAAACCACTTTTCGCACTTGTGTTGGTGCAGGAAACCACTTTTGCACTTGTATTAGTGTGGAAAAAACACTTTTCGCACTTGTGTTAGTGTTGAAAAACCACTTTTCGCACTTGTGTTAGTGTTGAAAAACCACTTTTCGCACTTGTGTTGGTGCAGGAAACCACTTTTGCACTTGTATTAGTGTGGAAAAAACACTTTTTGCACTTGTGATAGTGTTGAAAAATCACTTTTCGTACTTGTGTTAGTGTTGAAAAACCACTTTTCGCACTTGTGTTTGTGCAGGAAACCACTTTTGCACTTGTATTAGTGTTGAAAAACCACTTTTCGCACTTGTGTTGGTGCAGGAAACCACTTTTGCACTTGTGTTAGTGTGGAAAAATCACTTTTTGCACTTGTGATAGTGCTGAAAAACCACTTTTTGCACTTGTGTTAGTGTTGAAAAACCACTTTTCGCACTTGTGTTGGTGCAGGAAACCACTTTTGCACTTGTATTAGTGTGGAAAAAACACTTTTTGCACTTGTATTAGTGTGGAAAAACCACTTTTTGCACTTGTGATAGTGTTGAAAAACCACTTTTCGCAATTGTGTTGGTGCAGGAAACCACTTTTGCACTTGTATTAGTGTGGAAAACCACTTTTTGCACTTGTGTTAGTGTTGAAAAACCACTTTTCGCACTTGTGTTAGTGTTGAAAAACCACTTTTCGCACTTGTGTTGGTGCAGGAAACCACTTTTGCACTTGTATTAGTGTGGAAAAAACACTTTTTGCACTTGTGGTAGTGTTGAAAAACCACTTTTCGCACTTGTGTTAGTGTTGAAAAACCACTTTTCGCACTTGTGTTGGTGCAGGAAACCACTTTTGCACTTGTATTAGTGTGGAAAAACCACTTTTCGCACTTGTGTTAGTGTTGAAAAACCACTTTTCGCACTTGTGTTAGTGTTGAAAAACCACTTTTCGCACTTGTGTTGGTGCAGGAAACCACTTTTGCACTTGTATTAGTGTGGAAAAATCACTTTTTGCACCTGTGATAGTGTTGAAAAACCACTTTTTGGACTTGTGTTAGTGTTGAAAAACCACTTTACGTACTTGTGTTGGTGCAGGAAACCACTTTTGCACTTGTATTAGTGTGGCAAAAACACTTTTTGCACTTGTATTAGTGTGGAAAAACTACTTTTTGCACTTGTGTTAGTGTTGAAAAACCACTTTTCGTACTTGTGTTGGTGCAGGAAACCACTTTTGCACTTGTATTAGTGTGGAAAAAACACTTTTTGCACTTGTGTTAGTGTTGAAAAACCACTTTTCGCACTTCCGTTAGTGTTGAAAAACCACTTTTCGCACTTGTGTTGGTGCAGGCAACCAGTTTTGCACTTGTAATAGTGTGGAAAAAACACTTTTTGCACTTGTGATAGTGTTGAAAAACCACTTTTCGCACTTGTGTTAGTGTTGAAAAACCACTTTTCGCACCTGTGTTGGTGCAGGAAACCACTTTTGCACTTGTATTAGTGTGGAAAAACCACTTTTCGCACTTGTGTTAGTGTTTAAAAACCACTTGTCGCACTTGTGTTAGTGTTGAAAAACCACTTTTCGCATTTGTGTTGGTGCAGGAAACCACTTTTGCACTTGTATTAGTGTGGAAAAACCACTTTTCGCACTTGTGTTAGTGTTGAAAAACCACTTTTCGCACTTTTGTTGGTGCAGGAAACCACTTTTGCACTTGTATTAGTGTGGAAAAAACACTTTTCGCACTTGTGTTAGTGTTGAAAAACCACTTTTCGCACTTGTGTTAGTGTTGAAAAACCACTTTTCGCACTTGTGTTGGTGCAGGAAACCACTTTTTCACTTGTATTAGTGTGGAAAAAACACTTTTTGCACTTGTGATAGTGTTGAAAAAACACTTTTCGCACTTGTGTTAGTGTTGAAAAACCACTTTTCGCACTTGTGTTAGTGTTGAAAAACCACTTTTCGCACTTGTGTTGGTGCAGGAAACCACTTTTGCACTTGTATTAGTGTGGAAAAAACACTTTTTGCACTTGTGATAGTGTTGAAAAACCACTTTTCGCACTTGTGTTAGTGTTGAAAAACCACTTTTCGCACTTGTGTTGGTGCAGGAAACCACTTTTGCACTTGTATTAGTGTGGAAAAAACCACTTTTCACACTTGTGTTAGTGTTGAAAAACCACTTTTCGCACTTGTGTTAGTGTTGAAAAACCACTTTTCGCACTTGTGTTGGTGCAGGAAACCACTTTTACACTTGTATTAGTGTGGAAAAACACTTTTCACACTTGTGTTAGTGTTGAAAAACCACTTTTCGCACTTGTGTTAGTGTTGAAAAACCACTTTTCGCACTTCCGTTAGTGTTGAAAAACCACTTTTCGCACTTGTGTTGGTGCAGGCAACCAGTTTTGCACTTGTAATAGTGTGGAAAAAACACTTTTTGCACTTGTGATAGTGTTGAAAAACCACTTTTCGCACTTGTGTTAGTGTTGAAAAACCACTTTTCGCACTTGTGTTGGTGCACGAAACCGCTTTTGCACTTGTATTAGTGTGGAAAAACCACTTTTCGCACTTGTGTTAGTGTTGAAAAACCACTTTTCGCACTTGTGTTAGTGTTGAAAAACCACTTTTCGCACTTGTGTTCGTGCAGGAAACCACTTTTGCACTTGTATTAGTGTGGAAAAATCACTTTTTGCACTTGTGATAGTGTTGAAAAACCACTTTTTGCACTTGTGTTAGTGTTGAAAAACCACTTTTTGCACTTGTGTTGGTGCAGGAAACCACTTTTGCACTTGTATTAGTGTGGAAAAAACACTTTTTGCACTTGTATTAGTGTGGAAAAACCACTTTTTGCACTTGTGATAGTGTTGAAAAACCACTTTCGCACTTGTGTTAGTGTTGAAAAACCACTTTTCGCACTTGTGTTGGTGCAGGAAACCACTTTTGCACTTGTATTAGTGTGGAAAACCACTTTTTGCACTTGTGTTAGTGTTGAAAAACCACTTTTCGCACTTGTGTTAGTGTTGAAAAACCACTTTTCGCACTTGTGTTGGTGCAGGAAACCACTTTTGCACTTGTATTAGTGTGGAAAAAACACTTTTTGCACTTGATAGTGTTGAAAAATCACTTTTCGCACTTGTGTTAGTGTTGAAAAACCACTTTTCGCACTTGTGTTTGTGCAGGAAACCACTTTTGCACTTGCATTAGTGTGGAAAAACCACTTTTCGCACTTGTGTTAGTGTTGAAAAACCACTTTTCGCACTTGTGTTAGTGTTGAAAAACCACTTTTCGCACTTGTGTTGGTGCAGGAAACCACTTTTGCACTTGTATTAGTGTGGAAAAATAACTTTTTGCACTTGTGATAGTGCTGAAAAACCACTTTTTGCACTTGTGTTAGTGTTGAAAAACCACTTTTCGCACTTGTGTTGGTGCAGGAAACCACTTTTGCACTTGTATTAGTGTGGAAAAAACACTTTTTGCACTTGTATTAGTGTGGAAAAACCACTTTTTGCACTTGTGATAGTGTTGAAAAACCACTTTCGCACTTGTGTTAGTGTTGAAAAACCACTTTTCGCAATTGTGTTGGTGCAGGAAACCACTTTTGCACTTGTATTAGTGTGGAAAACCACTTTTTGCACTTGTGTTAGTGTTGAAAAACCACTTTTCGCACTTGTGTTAGTGTTGAAAAACCACTTTTCGCACTTGTGTTGGTGCAGGAAACCACTTTTGCACTTGTATTAGTGTGGAAAAACCACTTTTCGCACTTGTGTTAGTGTTGAAAAACAACTTTTCGCACTTGTGTTAGTGTTGAAAAACCACTTTTCGCACTTGTGTTGGTGCAGGAAACCACTTTTGCACTTGTATTAGTGTGGAAAAATCACTTTTTGCACTTGTGTTAGTGTTGAAAAACCACTTTTCGCACTTGTGTTAGTGTTGAAAAACCACTTTTCGCACTTGTGTTGGTGCAGGAAACCACTTTTGCACTTGTATTAGTGTGGAAAAATCACTTTTTGCACTTGTGATAGTGTTGAAAAACCACTTTTTGCACTTGTGTTAGTGTTGAAAAACCACTTTTTGCACTTGTGTTGGTGCAGGAAACCACTTTTGCACTTGTATTAGTGTGGAAAAAACACTTTTTGCACTTGTATTAGTGTGGAAAAACCACTTTTTGCACTTGTGATAGTGTTGAAAAACCACTTTCGCACTTGTGTTAGTGTTGAAAAACCACTTTTCGCACTTGTGTTGGTGCAGGAAACCACTTTTGCACTTGTATTAGTGTGGAAAACCACTTTTTGCACTTGTGTTAGTGTTGAAAAACCACTTTTCGCACTTGTGTTAGTGTTGAAAAACCACTTTTCGCACTTGTGTTGGTGCAGGAAACCACTTTTGCACTTGTATTAGTGTGGAAAAAACACTTTTTGCACTTGATAGTGTTGAAAAATCACTTTTCGCACTTGTGTTAGTGTTGAAAAACCACTTTTCGCACTTGTGTTTGTGCAGGAAACCACTTTTGCACTTGCATTAGTGTGGAAAAACCACTTTTCGCACTTGTGTTAGTGTTGAAAAACCACTTTTCGCACTTGTGTTAGTGTTGAAAAACCACTTTTCGCACTTGTGTTGGTGCAGGAAACCACTTTTGCACTTGTATTAGTGTGGAAAAATAACTTTTTGCACTTGTGATAGTGCTGAAAAACCACTTTTTGCACTTGTGTTAGTGTTGAAAAACCACTTTTCGCACTTGTGTTGGTGCAGGAAACCACTTTTGCACTTGTATTAGTGTGGAAAAAACACTTTTTGCACTTGTATTAGTGTGGAAAAACCACTTTTTGCACTTGTGATAGTGTTGAAAAACCACTTTCGCACTTGTGTTAGTGTTGAAAAACCACTTTTCGCAATTGTGTTGGTGCAGGAAACCACTTTTGCACTTGTATTAGTGTGGAAAACCACTTTTTGCACTTGTGTTAGTGTTGAAAAACCACTTTTCGCACTTGTGTTAGTGTTGAAAAACCACTTTTCGCACTTGTGTTGGTGCAGGAAACCACTTTTGCACTTGTATTAGTGTGGAAAAACCACTTTTCGCACTTGTGTTAGTGTTGAAAAACAACTTTTCGCACTTGTGTTAGTGTTGAAAAACCACTTTTCGCACTTGTGTTGGTGCAGGAAACCACTTTTGCACTTGTATTAGTGTGGAAAAATCACTTTTTGCACTTGTGTTAGTGTTGAAAAACCACTTTTCGCACTTGTGTTAGTGTTGAAAAACCACTTTTCGCACTTGTGTTGGTGCAGGAAACCACTTTTGCACTTGTATTAGTGTAGAAAAAACACTTTTTGCACTTGTGTTAGTGTTGAAAAACCACTTTTCGCACTTGTGTTGGTGCAGGAAACCACTTTTGCACTTGTATTAGTGTGGAAAAACCACTTTTCGCACTTGTGTTGATGCAGGAAATCACTTTTGCACTTGTATTAGTGTGGAAAAAACACTTTTTGCACTTGTGATAGTGTTGAAAAACCACTTTTCGCACTTGTGTTAGTGTTGAAAAACCACTTTTCGCACTTGTGTTAATGTTGAAAAACCACTTTTCGCACTTGTGTTGGTGCAGGAAACCACTTTTGCACTTGTTTTAGTGTGGAAAAAACTCTTTTTGCACTTGTGATAGTGTTGAAAAACCACTTTTCGCACTTGTGTTAGTGTTGAAAAACCACTTTTCGCACTTGCGTTAGTGTTGAAAAACCACTTTTCGCACTTGTGTTGGTGCAGGAAACCACTTTTGCACTTGTAATAGTGTGGAAAAAACACTTTCTGCACTTGTGATAGTGTTGAAAAACCACTTTTCGCACTTGTGTTAGTGTTGAAAAACCACTTTTCGCACTTGTGTTGGTGCACGAAACCACTTTTGCACTTGTATTAGTGTGGAAAAAACACTTTTCGCACTTGTGTTAATGTTGAAAAACCACTTTTCGCACTTGTGTTAGTGTTGAAAAACCACTTTTCGCACTTGTGTTGGTGCAGGAAACCACTTTTGCACTTGTATTAGTGTGGAAAAAACACTTTTTGCACTTGTGATAGTGTTGAAAAACCACTTTTCGCACTTGTGTTAGTGTTGAAAAACCACTTTTCGCACTTGTGTTGGTGCAGGAAACCACTTTTGCACTTGTATTAGTGTGGAAAAACCACTTTTTGCACTTGTGTTAGTGTTGAAAAACCACTTTTCGCACTTGTGTTAGTGTTGAAAAACCACTTTTCGCACCTGTGTTGGTGCAGGAAACCACTTTTGCACTTGTATTAGTGTGGAAAAACCACTTTTCGCACTTGTGTTAGTGTTTAAAAACCACTTGTCGCACTTGTGTTAGTGTTGAAAAACCACTTTTCGCACTTGTGTTGGTGCAGGAAACCACTTTTGCACTTGTATTAGTGTGGAAAAACCACTTTTCGCACTTGTGTTAGTGTTGAAAAACCACTTTTCGCACTTTTGTTGGTGCAGGAAACCACTTTTGCACTTGTATTAGTGAGGAAAAAACACTTTTCGCACTTGTGTTAGTGTTGAAAAACCACTTTTCGCACTTGTGTTAGTGTTGAAAAACCACTTTTCGCACTTGTGTTGGTGCAGGAAACCACTTTTGCACTTGTATTAGTGTGGAAAAAACACTTTTTGCACTTGTGATAGTGTTGAAAATCACTTTTCGCACTTGTGTTAGTGTTGAAAAACCACTTTTCGCACTTGTGTTTGTGCAGGAAACCACTTTTGCACTTGTATTAGTGTGGAAAAACCACTTTTTGCACTTGTGTTAGTGTTGAAAAACCACTTTTCGCACTTGTGTTAGTGTTGAAAAACCACTTTTCGCACTTGTGTTGGTGCAGGAAACCACTTTTGCACTTGTATTAGTGTGGAAAAATCACTTTTTGCACTTGTGATAGTGTTGAAAAACCACTTTTCGCACTTGTGTTAGTGTTGAAAAACCACTTTTCGCACTTGCGTTGGTGTTGAAAAACCACTTTTCGCACTTGTGTTAGTGTTGAAAAACCACTTTTCGCACTTGTGTTGGTGCAGGAAACCACTTTTGCACTTGTAATAGTGTGGAAAAAACACTTTTTGCACTTGTGATAGTGTTGAAAAACCACTTTTCGCACTTGTGTTAGTGTTGAAAAACCACTTTTCGCACTTGTGTTGGTGCACGAAACCACTTTTGCACTTGTATTAGTGTGGAAAAAACACTTTTCGCACTTGTGTTAATGTTGAAAAACCACTTTTCGCAATTGTGATAGTGTTGAAAAACCACTTTTCGCACTTGTGTTGGTGCAGGAAACCACTTTTGCACTTGTATTAGTGTGGAAAAAACACTTTTTGCACTTGTGATAGTGTTGAAAAACCACTTTTCGCACTTGTGTTAGTGTTGAAAAACCACTTTTCGCACTTGTGTTGGTGCAGGAAACCACTTTTGCACTTGTATTAGTGTGGAAAAACCACTTTTTGCACTTGTGTTAGTGTTGAAAAACCACTTTTCGCACTTGTGTTAGTGTTGAAAAACCACTTTTCGCACCTGTGTTGGTGCAGGAAACCACTTTTGCACTTGTATTAGTGTGGAAAAACCACTTTTCGCACTTGTGTTAGTGTTTAAAAACCACTTGTCGCACTTGTGTTAGTGTTGAAAAACCACTTTTCGCACTTGTGTTGGTGCAGGAAACCACTTTTGCACTTGTATTAGTGTGGAAAAACCACTTTTCGCACTTTTGTTGGTGCAGTAAACCACTTTTGCACTTGTATTAGTGAGGAAAAAACACTTTTCGCACTTGTGTTAGTGTTGAAAAACCACTTTTCGCACTTGTGTTAGTGTTGAAAAACCACTTTTCGCACTTGTGTTGGTGCAGGAAACCACTTTTGCACTTGTATTAGTGTGGAAAAAACACTTTTTGCACTTGTGATAATGTTGAAAATCACTTTTCGCACTTGTGTTAGTGTTGAAAAACCACTTTTCGCACTTGTGTTTGTGCAGGAAACCACTTTTGCACTTGTATTAGTGTGGAAAAACCACTTTTTGCACTTGTGTTAGTGTTGAAAAACCACTTTTCGCACTTGTGTTAGTGTTGAAAAACCACTTTCCGCACTTGTGTTGGTGCAGGAAACCACTTTTGCACTTGTATTAGTGTGGAAAAAACACTTTTTGCACTTGTGATAGTGTTGAAAAACCACTTTTCGCACTTGTGTTAGTGTTGAAAAACCACTTTTCGCACTCGTGTTGGTGCAGGAAACCACTTTTGCACTTGTATTAGTGTGGAAAAACCACTTTTCACACTTGTGTTAGTGTTGAAAAACCACTTTTCGCACTTGTGTTAGTGTTGAAAAACCACTTTTCGCACTTGTGTTGGTGCAGGAAACCACTTTTACACTTGTATTAGTGTGGAAAAACACTTTTCACACTTGTGTTAGTGTTGAAAAACCACTTTTCGCACTTGTGTTAGTGTTGAAAAACCACTTTTCGCACTTCCGTTAGTGTTGAAAAACCACTTTTCGCACTTGTGTTGGTGCAGGCAACCACTTTTGCACTTGTAATAGTGTGGAAAAAACACTTTTTGCACTTGTGATAGTGTTGAAAAACCACTTTTCGCACTTGTGTTAGTGTTGAAAAACCACTTTTCGCACTTGTGTTGGTGCACGAAACCGCTTTTGCACTTGTATTAGTGTGGAAAAGCCACTTTTCGCACTTGTGTTAGTGTTGAAAAACCACTTTTCGCACTTGTGTTAGTGTTGAAAAACCACTTTTCGCACTTGTGTTAGTGTTGAAAAACCACTTTTCGCACTTCTGTTAGTGTTGAAAAACCACTTTTCGCACTTGTGTTGGTGCAGGCAACCACTTTTGCACTTGTATTAGTGTGGACAAAACACTTTTCGCACTTGTGTTAGTGTTGAAAAACCACTTTTCGCACTTGTGTTAGTGTTGAAAAACCACTTTTCGCACTTGTGTTGGTGCAGGAAACCACTTTTGCACTTGTATTAGTGTGGAAAAAACACTTTTTGCACTTGTGATAGTGTTGAAAAATCACTTTTCGCACTTGTGTTAGTGTTGAAAAACCACTTTTCGCACTTGTGTTTGTGCAGGAAACCACTTTTGCACTTGTATTAGTGTGGAAAAACCACTTTTCGCACTTGTGTTAGTGTTGAAAAAACACTTTTCGCACTTGTGTTAGTGTTGAAAAACCACTTTTCGCACTTGTGTTGGTGCAGGAAACCACTTTTGCACTTGTATTAGTGTGGAAAAATCACTTTTTGCACTTGTGATAGTGCTGAAAAACCACTTTTTGCACTTGTGTTAGTGTTGAAAAACCACTTTTTGCACTTGTGTTGGTGCAGGAAACCACTTTTGCACTTGTATTAGTGTGGAAAAAACACTTTTTGCACTTGTGATAGTGTTGAAAATCACTTTTCGCACTTGTGTTAGTGTTGAAAAACCACTTTTCGCACTTGTGTTTGTGCAGGAAACCACTTTTGCACTTGTATTAGTGTGGAAAAACCACTTTTTGCACTTGTGTTAGTGTTGAAAAACCACTTTTCGCACTTGTGTTAGTGTTGAAAAACCACTTTTCGCACTTGTGTTGGTGCAGGAAACCACTTTTGCACTTGTATTAGTGTGGAAAAATCACTTTTTGCACTTGTGATAGTGTTGAAAAACCACTTGTCGCACTTGTGTTAGTGTTGAAAAACCACTTTTCGCACTTGCGTTGGTGTTGAAAAACCACTTTTCGCACTTGTGTTGGTGCAGGAAACCACTTTTGCACTTGTAATAGTGTGGAAAAAACACTTTTTGCACTTGTGATAGTGTTGAAAAACCACTTTTCGCACTTGTGTTAGTGTTGAAAAACCACTTTTCGCACTTGTGTTGGTGCACGAAACCACTTTTGCACTTGTATTAGTGTGGAAAAAACACTTTTCGCACTTGTGTTAATGTTGAAAAACCACTTTTCGCACTTGTGTTAGTGTTGAAAAACCACTTTCCGCACTTGTGTTGGTGCAGGAAACCACTTTTGCACTTGTATTAGTGTGGAAAAAACACTTTTTGCACTTGTGATAGTGTTGAAAAACCACTTTTCGCACTTGTGTTAGTGTTGAAAAACCACTTTTCGCACTCGTGTTGGTGCAGGAAACCACTTTTGCACTTGTATTAGTGTGGAAAAACCACTTTTCACACTTGTGTTAGTGTTGAAAAACCACTTTTCGCACTTGTGTTAGTGTTGAAAAACCACTTTTCGCACTTGTGTTGGTGCAGGAAACCACTTTTACACTTGTATTAGTGTGGAAAAACACTTTTCACACTTGTGTTAGTGTTGAAAAACCACTTTTCGCACTTGTGTTAGTGTTGAAAAACCACTTTTCGCACTTCCGTTAGTGTTGAAAAACCACTTTTCGCACTTGTGTTGGTGCAGGCAACCACTTTTGCACTTGTAATAGTGTGGAAAAAACACTTTTTGCACTTGTGATAGTGTTGAAAAACCACTTTTCGCACTTGTGTTAGTGTTGAAAAACCACTTTTCGCACTTGTGTTGGTGCACGAAACCGCTTTTGCACTTGTATTAGTGTGGAAAAGCCACTTTTCGCACTTGTGTTAGTGTTGAAAAACCACTTTTCGCACTTGTGTTAGTGTTGAAAAACCACTTTTCGCACTTGTGTTAGTGTTGAAAAACCACTTTTCGCACTTCTGTTAGTGTTGAAAAACCACTTTTCGCACTTGTGTTGGTGCAGGCAACCACTTTTGCACTTGTATTAGTGTGGACAAAACACTTTTCGCACTTGTGTTAGTGTTGAAAAACCACTTTTCGCACTTGTGTTAGTGTTGAAAAACCACTTTTCGCACTTGTGTTGGTGCAGGAAACCACTTTTGCACTTGTATTAGTGTGGAAAAAACACTTTTTGCACTTGTGATAGTGTTGAAAAATCACTTTTCGCACTTGTGTTAGTGTTGAAAAACCACTTTTCGCACTTGTGTTTGTGCAGGAAACCACTTTTGCACTTGTATTAGTGTGGAAAAACCACTTTTCGCACTTGTGTTAGTGTTGAAAAAACACTTTTCGCACTTGTGTTAGTGTTGAAAAACCACTTTTCGCACTTGTGTTGGTGCAGGAAACCACTTTTGCACTTGTATTAGTGTGGAAAAATCACTTTTTGCACTTGTGATAGTGCTGAAAAACCACTTTTTGCACTTGTGTTAGTGTTGAAAAACCACTTTTCGCACTTGTGTTGGTGCAGGAAACCACTTTTGCACTTGTATTAGTGTGGAAAAAACACTTTTTGCACTTGTGTTAGTGTGGAAAAACCACTTTTTGCACTTGTGATAGTGTTGAAAAACCACTTTCGCACTTGTGTTAGTGTTGAAAAACCACTTTTCGCACTTGTGTTGGTGCAGGAAACCACTTTTGCACTTGTATTAGTGTGGAAAACCACTTTTTGCACTTGTGTTAGTGTTGAAAAACCACTTTTCGCACTTGTGTTAGTGTTGAAAAACCACTTTTCACACTTGTGTTAGTGTTGAAAAACCACTTTTCGCACTTCTGTTAGTGTTGAAAAACCACTTTTCGCACTTGTGTTGGTGCAGGAAACCACTTTTGCACTTGTATTAGTGTGGAAAAAACACTTTTTGCACTTGTGGTAGTGTTGAAAAACCACTTTTCGCACTTGTGTTAGTGTTGAAAAACCACTTTTCGCACTTGTGTTGGTGCAGGAAACCACTTTTGCACTTGTATTAGTGTGGAAAAACCACTTTTCGCACTTGTGTTAGTGTTGAAAAACCACTTTTCGCACTTGTGTTAGTGTTGAAAAACCACATTTCACACTTGTGTTGGTGCAGGAAACCACTTTTGCACTTGTATTAGTGTGGAAAAATCACTTTTTGCACTTGTGATAGTGTTGAAAAACCACTTTTTGCACTTGTGTTAGTGTTGAAAAACCACTTTACGTACTTGTGTTGGTGCAGGAAACCACTTTTGCACTTGTATTAGTGTGGAAAAAACACTTTTTGCACTTGTGTTAGTGTTGAAAAACCACTTTTCACACTTGTGTTAGTGTTGAAAAACCACTTTTCGTACTTGTGTTGGTGCAGGAAACCACTTTTGCACTTGTATTAGTGTGGAAAAAACACTTTTTGCACTTGTGTTAGTGTTGAAAAACCACTTTTCGCACTTGTGTTAGTGTTGAAAAACCACTTTTCGCACTTGTGTTGGTGCAGGAAACCACTTTTGCACTTGTATTAGTGTGGAAAAAACACTTTTTGCCCTTGTGATAGTGTTGAAAAACCACTTTTTGCACTTGTGTTAGTGTTGAAAAACCACGTTTCGCACTTGTGTTAATGTTGAAAAACCACTTTTCGCACTTGTGTTGTTGCAGGAAACCACTTTTGCACTTGTTTTAGTGTGGAAAAAACACTTTTTGCACTTGTGATAGTGTTGAAAAACCACTTTTCGCACTTGTGTTAGTGTTGAAAAACCACTTTTCGCACTTGCGTTAGTGTTGAAAAACCACTTTTCGCACTTGTGTTGGTGCAGGAAACCACTTTTGCACTTGTATTAGTGTGGAAAAAACACTTTTTGCACTTGTGATAGTGTTGAAAAACCACTTTTCGCACTTATGTTAGTGTTGAAAAACCACTTTTCGCACTTGTGTTGGTGCAGGAAACCACTTTTGCACTTGTATTAGTGTGGAAAAAACACTTTTCGCACTTGTGTTAGTGTTGAAAAACAACTTTTCGCACTTGTGTTAGTGTTGAAAAACCACTTTTCGCACTTGTGTTGGTACAGGAAACCACTTTTGCACTTGTATTATTGTGGAAAAATCACTTTTTGCACTTGTGTTAGTGTTGAAAAACCACTTTTCGCACTTGTGTTAGTGTTGAAAAACCACTTTTCGCACTTGTGTTGGTGCAGGAAACCACTTTTGCACTTGTATTAGTGTAGAAAAAACACTTTTTGCACTTGTGTTAGTGTTGAAAAACCACTTTTCGCACTTGTGTTGGTGCAGGAAACCACTTTTGCACTTGTATTAGTGTGGAAAAACCACTTTTCGCACTTGTGTTAGTGTTGAAAAACCACTTTTCGCACTTGTGTTGGTGCAGGAAATCACTTTTGCACTTGTATTAGTGTGGAAAAAACACTTTTTGCACTTGTGATAGTGTTGAAAAACCACTTTTCGCACTTGTGTTAGTGTTGAAAAACCACTTTTCGCACTTGTGTTAATGTTGAAAAACCACTTTTCGCACTTGTGTTGGTGCAGGAAACCACTTTTGCACTTGTTTTAGTGTGGAAAAAACTCTTTTTGCACTTGTGATAGTGTTGAAAAACCACTTTTCGCACTTGTGTTAGTGTTGAAAAACCACTTTTCGCACTTGCGTTAGTGTTGAAAAACCACTTTTCGCACTTGTGTTGGTGCAGGAAACCACTTTTGCACTTGTAATAGTGTGGAAAAAACACTTTTTGCACTTGTCATAGTGTTGAAAAACCACTTTTCGCACTTGTGTTAGTGTTGAAAAACCACTTTTCGCACTTGTGTTAGTGTTGAAAAACCACTTTTCGCACTTGTGTTAGTGTTGAAAAACCACTTTTCGCACTTGTGTTTGTGCAGGAAACCACTTTTGCACTTGTATTAGTGTGGAAAAAATACTTTTTGCACTTGTATTAGTGTGGAAAAACCACTTTTTGCACTTGTGATAGTGTTGAAAAACCACTTTCGCACTTGTGTTAGTGTTGAAAAACCACTTTTCGCACTTGTGTTGGTGCAGGAAACCACTTTTGCACTTGTATTAGTGTGGAAAACCACTTTTTGCACTTGTGTTAGTGTTGAAAAACCACTTTTTGCACTTGTGTTAGTGTTGAAAAACCACTTTTCACACTTGTGTTAGTGTTGAAAAACCACTTTTCGCACTTCTGTTAGTGTTGAAAAACCACTTTTCGCACTTGTGTTGGTGCAGGAAACCACTTTTGCACTTGTATTAGTGTGGAAAAAACACTTTTTGCACTTGTGGTAGTGTTGAAAAACCACTTTTCGCACTTGTGTTAGTGTTGAAAAACCACTTTTCGCACTTGTGTTGGTGCAGGAAACCACTTTTGCACTTGTATTAGTGTGGAAAACCACTTTTCGCACTTGTGTTAGTGTTGAAAAACCACTTTTCGCACTTGTGTTAGTGTTGAAAAACCACTTTTCGCACTTGTGTTGGTGCAGGAAACCACTTTTGCACTTGTATTAGTGTGGAATAATCACTTTTTGCACTTGTGATAGTGTTGAAAAACCACTTTTTGCACTTGTGTTAGTGTTGAAAAACCACTTTACGTACTTGTGTTGGTGCAGGAAACCACTTTTGCACTTGTATTAGTGTGGAAAACCACTTTTTGCACTTGTGTTAGTGTTGAAAAACCACTTTTCGCACTTGTGTTAGTGTTGAAAAACCACTTTTCACACTTGTGTTAGTGTTGAAAAACCACTTTTCGTACTTGTGTTGGTGCAGGAAACCACTTTTGCACTTGTATTAGTGTGGAAAAAACACCTTTTGCACTTGTGTTAGTGTTGAAAAACCACTTTTCGCACTTGTGTTAGTGTTGAAAAACCACTTTTCGCACTTGTGTTGGTGCAGGAAACCACTTTTGCACTTGTATTAGTGTGGAAAAAACACTTTTTGCCCTTGTGATAGTGTTGAAAAACCACTTTTCGCACTTGTGTTAATGTTGAAAAACCACTTTTCGCACTTGTGTTGTTGCAGGAAACCACTTTTGCACTTGTTTTAGTGTGGAAAAAACACTTTTTGCACTTGTGATAGTGTTGAAAAACCACTTTTCGCACTTGTGTTAGTGTTGAAAAACCACTTTTCGCACTTGCGTTAGTGTTGAAAAACCACTTTTCGCACTTGTGTTGGTGCAGGAAACCACTTTTGCACTTGTATTAGTGTGGAAAAAACACTTTTTGCACTTGTGATAGTGTTGAAAAACCACTTTTCGCACTTATGTTAGTGTTGAAAAACCACTTTTCGCACTTGTGTTGGTGCAGGAAACCACTTTTGCACTTGTATTAGTGTGGCAAAAACACTTTTCGCACTTGTGTTAGTGTTGAAAAACAACTTTTCACACTTGTGTTAGTGTTGAAAAACCACTTTTCGCACTTGTGTTTTTTTTTTTTTTTTTTTTTTTTTTTTTTTTTTGTATACAAGATCGAGGCTCGTGAAAGAGCGAACATTAATCACACAGAAAGACAAACCGACACATAAAACATATAACATAGGGAGCGGTAGACAAGATGTGTTGGTACAGGAAACCACTTTTGCACTTGTATTAGTGTGGCAAAAACACTTTTCGCACTTGTGTTAGTGTTGAAAAACAACTTTTCACACTTGTGTTAGTGTTGAAAAACCACTTTTCGCACTTGTGTTTTTTTTTTTTTTTTTTTTTTTTTTTTTTGTATACAAGATCGAGGCTCGTGAAAGAGCGAACATTAATCACACAGAAAGACAAACCGACACATAAAACATATAACATAGGGAGCGGTAGACAAGATGTGTTGGTACAGGAAACCACTTTTGCACTTGTATTAGTGTGGAAAAATCACTTTTTGCACTTGTGTTAGTGTTGAAAAACCACTTTTCGCACTTGTGTTAGTGTTGAAAAACCACTTTTCGCACTTGTGTTGGTGCAGGAAACCACTTTTGCACTTGTATTAGTGTAGAAAAAACACTTTTTGCACTTGTGTTAGTGTTGAAAAACCACTTTTCGCACTTGTGTTGGTGCAGGAAACCACTTTTGCACTTGTATTAGTGTGGAAAAACCACTTTTCGCACTTGTGTTAGTGTTGAAAAACCACTTTTCACACTTGTGTTGGTGCAGGAAATCACTTTTGCACTTGTATTAGTGTGGAAAAAACACTTTTTGCACTTGTGATAGTGTTGAAAAACCACTTTTCGCACTTGTGTTAGTGTTGAAAAACCACTTTTCGCACTTGTGTTGGTGCAGGAAACCACTTTTGCACTTGTATTAGTGTGGAAAAAACACTTTTTGCCCTTGTGATAGTGTTGAAAAACCACTTTTTGCACTTGTGTTAGTGTTGAAAAACCACGTTTCGCACTTGTGTTAATGTTGAAAAACCACTTTTCGCACTTGTGTTGTTGCAGGAAACCACTTTTGCACTTGTTTTAGTGTGGAAAAAACACTTTTTGCACTTGTGATAGTGTTGAAAAACCACTTTTCGCACTTGTGTTAGTGTTGAAAAACCACTTTTCGCACTTGCGTTAGTGTTGAAAAACCACTTTTCGCACTTGTGTTGGTGCAGGAAACCACTTTTGCACTTGTATTAGTGTGGAAAAAACACTTTTTGCACTTGTGATAGTGTTGAAAAACCACTTTTCGCACTTATGTTAGTGTTGAAAAACCACTTTTCGCACTTGTGTTGGTGCAGGAAACCACTTTTGCACTTGTATTAGTGTGGAAAAAACACTTTTCGCACTTGTGTTAGTGTTGAAAAACAACTTTTCGCACTTGTGTTAGTGTTGAAAAACCACTTTTCGCACTTGTGTTGGTACAGGAAACCACTTTTGCACTTGTATTAGTGTGGAAAAATCACTTTTTGCACTTGTGTTAGTGTTGAAAAACCACTTTTCGCACTTGTGTTAGTGTTGAAAAACCACTTTTCGCACTTGTGTTGGTGCAGGAAACCACTTTTGCACTTGTATTAGTGTAGAAAAAACACTTTTTGCACTTGTGTTAGTGTTGAAAAACCACTTTTCGCACTTGTGTTGGTGCAGGAAACCACTTTTGCACTTGTATTAGTGTGGAAAAACCACTTTTCGCACTTGTGTTAGTGTTGAAAAACCACTTTTCGCACTTGTGTTGGTGCAGGAAATCACTTTTGCACTTGTATTAGTGTGGAAAAAACACTTTTTGCACTTGTGATAGTGTTGAAAAACCACTTTTCGCACTTGTGTTAGTGTTGAAAAACCACTTTTCGCACTTGTGTTAGTGTTGAAAAACAACTTTTCACACTTGTGTTAGTGTTGAAAAACCACTTTTCGCACTTGTGTTTTTTTTTTTTTTTTTTTTTTTTTTTTTTGTATACAAGATCGAGGCTCGTGAAAGAGCGAACATTAATCACACAGAAAGACAAACCGACACATAAAACATATAACATAGGGAGCGGTAGACAAGATGTGTTGGTACAGGAAACCACTTTTGCACTTGTATTAGTGTGGAAAAATCACTTTTTGCACTTGTGTTAGTGTTGAAAAACCACTTTTCGCACTTGTGTTAGTGTTGAAAAACCACTTTTCGCACTTGTGTTGGTGCAGGAAACCACTTTTGCACTTGTATTAGTGTAGAAAAAACACTTTTTGCACTTGTGTTAGTGTTGAAAAACCACTTTTCGCACTTGTGTTGGTGCAGGAAACCACTTTTGCACTTGTATTAGTGTGGAAAAACCACTTTTCGCACTTGTGTTAGTGTTGAAAAACCACTTTTCACACTTGTGTTGGTGCAGGAAATCACTTTTGCACTTGTATTAGTGTGGAAAAAACACTTTTTGCACTTGTGATAGTGTTGAAAAACCACTTTTCGCACTTGTGTTAGTGTTGAAAAACCACTTTTCGCACTTGTGTTGGTGCAGGAAACCACTTTTGCACTTGTATTAGTGTGGAAAAAACACTTTTTGCCCTTGTGATAGTGTTGAAAAACCACTTTTTGCACTTGTGTTAGTGTTGAAAAACCACGTTTCGCACTTGTGTTAATGTTGAAAAACCACTTTTCGCACTTGTGTTGTTGCAGGAAACCACTTTTGCACTTGTTTTAGTGTGGAAAAAACACTTTTTGCACTTGTGATAGTGTTGAAAAACCACTTTTCGCACTTGTGTTAGTGTTGAAAAACCACTTTTCGCACTTGCGTTAGTGTTGAAAAACCACTTTTCGCACTTGTGTTGGTGCAGGAAACCACTTTTGCACTTGTATTAGTGTGGAAAAAACACTTTTTGCACTTGTGATAGTGTTGAAAAACCACTTTTCGCACTTATGTTAGTGTTGAAAAACCACTTTTCGCACTTGTGTTGGTGCAGGAAACCACTTTTGCACTTGTATTAGTGTGGAAAAAACACTTTTCGCACTTGTGTTAGTGTTGAAAAACAACTTTTCGCACTTGTGTTAGTGTTGAAAAACCACTTTTCGCACTTGTGTTGGTACAGGAAACCACTTTTGCACTTGTATTAGTGTGGAAAAATCACTTTTTGCACTTGTGTTAGTGTTGAAAAACCACTTTTCGCACTTGTGTTAGTGTTGAAAAACCACTTTTCGCACTTGTGTTGGTGCAGGAAACCACTTTTGCACTTGTATTAGTGTAGAAAAAACACTTTTTGCACTTGTGTTAGTGTTGAAAAACCACTTTTCGCACTTGTGTTGGTGCAGGAAACCACTTTTGCACTTGTATTAGTGTGGAAAAACCACTTTTCGCACTTGTGTTAGTGTTGAAAAACCACTTTTCGCACTTGTGTTGGTGCAGGAAATCACTTTTGCACTTGTATTAGTGTGGAAAAAACACTTTTTGCACTTGTGATAGTGTTGAAAAACCACTTTTCGCACTTGTGTTAGTGTTGAAAAACCACTTTTCGCACTTGTGTTAATGTTGAAAAACCACTTTTCGCACTTGTGTTGGTGCAGGAAACCACTTTTGCACTTGTTTTAGTGTGGAAAAAACTCTTTTTGCACTTGTGATAGTGTTGAAAAACCACTTTTCGCACTTGTGTTAGTGTTGAAAAACCACTTTTCGCACTTGCGTTAGTGTTGAAAAACCACTTTTCGCACTTGTGTTGGTGCAGGAAACCACTTTTGCACTTGTAATAGTGTGGAAAAAACACTTTTTGCACTTGTCATAGTGTTGAAAAACCACTTTTCGCACTTGTGTTAGTGTTGAAAAACCACTTTTCGCACTTGTGTTAGTGTTGAAAAACCACTTTTCGCACTTGTGTTAGTGTTGAAAAACCACTTTTCGCACTTGTGTTTGTGCAGGAAACCACTTTTGCACTTGTATTAGTGTGGAAAAAATACTTTTTGCACTTGTATTAGTGTGGAAAAACCACTTTTTGCACTTGTGATAGTGTTGAAAAACCACTTTCGCACTTGTGTTAGTGTTGAAAAACCACTTTTCGCACTTGTGTTGGTGCAGGAAACCACTTTTGCACTTGTATTAGTGTGGAAAACCACTTTTTGCACTTGTGTTAGTGTTGAAAAACCACTTTTCGCACTTGTGTTAGTGTTGAAAAACCACTTTTCACACTTGTGTTAGTGTTGAAAAACCACTTTTCGCACTTCTGTTAGTGTTGAAAAACCACTTTTCGCACTTGTGTTGGTGCAGGAAACCACTTTTGCACTTGTATTAGTGTGGAAAAAACACTTTTTGCACTTGTGGTAGTGTTGAAAAACCACTTTTCGCACTTGTGTTAGTGTTGAAAAACCACTTTTCGCACTTGTGTTGGTGCAGGAAACCACTTTTGCACTTGTATTAGTGTGGAAAACCACTTTTCGCACTTGTGTTAGTGTTGAAAAACCACTTTTCGCACTTGTGTTAGTGTTGAAAAACCACTTTTCGCACTTGTGTTGGTGCAGGAAACCACTTTTGCACTTGTATTAGTGTGGAATAATCACTTTTTGCACTTGTGATAGTGTTGAAAAACCACTTTTTGCACTTGTGTTAGTGTTGAAAAACCACTTTACGTACTTGTGTTGGTGCAGGAAACCACTTTTGCACTTGTATTAGTGTGGAAAACCACTTTTTGCACTTGTGTTAGTGTTGAAAAACCACTTTTCGCACTTGTGTTAGTGTTGAAAAACCACTTTTCACACTTGTGTTAGTGTTGAAAAACCACTTTTCGTACTTGTGTTGGTGCAGGAAACCACTTTTGCACTTGTATTAGTGTGGAAAAAACACCTTTTGCACTTGTGTTAGTGTTGAAAAACCACTTTTCGCACTTGTGTTAGTGTTGAAAAACCACTTTTCGCACTTGTGTTGGTGCAGGAAACCACTTTTGCACTTGTATTAGTGTGGAAAAAACACTTTTTGCCCTTGTGATAGTGTTGAAAAACCACTTTTCGCACTTGTGTTAATGTTGAAAAACCACTTTTCGCACTTGTGTTGTTGCAGGAAACCACTTTTGCACTTGTTTTAGTGTGGAAAAAACACTTTTTGCACTTGTGATAGTGTTGAAAAACCACTTTTCGCACTTGTGTTAGTGTTGAAAAACCACTTTTCGCACTTGCGTTAGTGTTGAAAAACCACTTTTCGCACTTGTGTTGGTGCAGGAAACCACTTTTGCACTTGTATTAGTGTGGAAAAAACACTTTTTGCACTTGTGATAGTGTTGAAAAACCACTTTTCGCACTTATGTTAGTGTTGAAAAACCACTTTTCGCACTTGTGTTGGTGCAGGAAACCACTTTTGCACTTGTATTAGTGTGGCAAAAACACTTTTCGCACTTGTGTTAGTGTTGAAAAACAACTTTTCACACTTGTGTTAGTGTTGAAAAACCACTTTTCGCACTTGTGTTTTTTTTTTTTTTTTTTTTTTTTTTTTTTGTATACAAGATCGAGGCTCGTGAAAGAGCGAACATTAATCACACAGAAAGACAAACCGACACATAAAACATATAACATAGGGAGCGGTAGACAAGATGTGTTGGTACAGGAAACCACTTTTGCACTTGTATTAGTGTGGCAAAAACACTTTTCGCACTTGTGTTAGTGTTGAAAAACAACTTTTCACACTTGTGTTAGTGTTGAAAAACCACTTTTCGCACTTGTGTTTTTTTTTTTTTTTTTTTTTTTTTTTTTTGTATACAAGATCGAGGCTCGTGAAAGAGCGAACATTAATCACACAGAAAGACAAACCGACACATAAAACATATAACATAGGGAGCGGTAGACAAGATGTGTTGGTACAGGAAACCACTTTTGCACTTGTATTAGTGTGGAAAAATCACTTTTTGCACTTGTGTTAGTGTTGAAAAACCACTTTTCGCACTTGTGTTAGTGTTGAAAAACCACTTTTCGCACTTGTGTTGGTGCAGGAAACCACTTTTGCACTTGTATTAGTGTAGAAAAAACACTTTTTGCACTTGTGTTAGTGTTGAAAAACCACTTTTCGCACTTGTGTTGGTGCAGGAAACCACTTTTGCACTTGTATTAGTGTGGAAAAACCACTTTTCGCACTTGTGTTAGTGTTGAAAAACCACTTTTCACACTTGTGTTGGTGCAGGAAATCACTTTTGCACTTGTATTAGTGTGGAAAAAACACTTTTTGCACTTGTGATAGTGTTGAAAAACCACTTTTCGCACTTGTGTTAGTGTTGAAAAACCACTTTTCGCACTTGTGTTGGTGCAGGAAACCACTTTTGCACTTGTATTAGTGTGGAAAAAACACTTTTTGCCCTTGTGATAGTGTTGAAAAACCACTTTTTGCACTTGTGTTAGTGTTGAAAAACCACGTTTCGCACTTGTGTTAGTGTTGAAAAACCACTTTTCGCACTTGCGTTAGTGTTGAAAAACCACTTTTCGCACTTGTGTTGGTGCAGGAAACCACTTTTGCACTTGTATTAGTGTGGAAAAAACACTTTTTGCACTTGTGATAGTGTTGAAAAACCACTTTTCGCACTTATGTTAGTGTTGAAAAACCACTTTTCGCACTTGTGTTGGTGCAGGAAACCACTTTTGCACTTGTATTAGTGTGGAAAAAACACTTTTCGCACTTGTGTTAGTGTTGAAAAACAACTTTTCGCACTTGTGTTAGTGTTGAAAAACCACTTTTCGCACTTGTGTTGGTACAGGAAACCACTTTTGCACTTGTATTAGTGTGGAAAAATCACTTTTTGCACTTGTGTTAGTGTTGAAAAACCACTTTTCGCACTTGTGTTAGTGTTGAAAAACCACTTTTCGCACTTGTGTTGGTGCAGGAAACCACTTTTGCACTTGTATTAGTGTAGAAAAAACACTTTTTGCACTTGTGTTAGTGTTGAAAAACCACTTTTCGCACTTGTGTTGGTGCAGGAAACCACTTTTGCACTTGTATTAGTGTGGAAAAACCACTTTTCGCACTTGTGTTAGTGTTGAAAAACCACTTTTCGCACTTGTGTTGGTGCAGGAAATCACTTTTGCACTTGTATTAGTGTGGAAAAAACACTTTTTGCACTTGTGATAGTGTTGAAAAACCACTTTTCGCACTTGTGTTAGTGTTGAAAAACCACTTTTCGCACTTGTGTTAGTGTTGAAAAACAACTTTTCACACTTGTGTTAGTGTTGAAAAACCACTTTTCGCACTTGTGTTTTTTTTTTTTTTTTTTTTTTTTTTTTTGTATACAAGATCGAGGCTCGTGAAAGAGCGAACATTAATCACACAGAAAGACAAACCGACACATAAAACATATAACATAGGGAGCGGTAGACAAGATGTGTTGGTACAGGAAACCACTTTTGCACTTGTATTAGTGTGGAAAAATCACTTTTTGCACTTGTGTTAGTGTTGAAAAACCACTTTTCGCACTTGTGTTAGTGTTGAAAAACCACTTTTCGCACTTGTGTTGGTGCAGGAAACCACTTTTGCACTTGTATTAGTGTAGAAAAAACACTTTTTGCACTTGTGTTAGTGTTGAAAAACCACTTTTCGCACTTGTGTTGGTGCAGGAAACCACTTTTGCACTTGTATTAGTGTGGAAAAACCACTTTTCGCACTTGTGTTAGTGTTGAAAAACCACTTTTCACACTTGTGTTGGTGCAGGAAATCACTTTTGCACTTGTATTAGTGTGGAAAAAACACTTTTTGCACTTGTGATAGTGTTGAAAAACCACTTTTCGCACTTGTGTTAGTGTTGAAAAACCACTTTTCGCACTTGTGTTGGTGCAGGAAACCACTTTTGCACTTGTATTAGTGTGGAAAAAACACTTTTTGCCCTTGTGATAGTGTTGAAAAACCACTTTTTGCACTTGTGTTAGTGTTGAAAAACCACGTTTCGCACTTGTGTTAATGTTGAAAAACCACTTTTCGCACTTGTGTTGTTGCAGGAAACCACTTTTGCACTTGTTTTAGTGTGGAAAAAACACTTTTTGCACTTGTGATAGTGTTGAAAAACCACTTTTCGCACTTGTGTTAGTGTTGAAAAACCACTTTTCGCACTTGCGTTAGTGTTGAAAAACCACTTTTCGCACTTGTGTTGGTGCAGGAAACCACTTTTGCACTTGTATTAGTGTGGAAAAAACACTTTTTGCACTTGTGATAGTGTTGAAAAACCACTTTTCGCACTTATGTTAGTGTTGAAAAACCACTTTTCGCACTTGTGTTGGTGCAGGAAACCACTTTTGCACTTGTATTAGTGTGGAAAAAACACTTTTCGCACTTGTGTTAGTGTTGAAAAACAACTTTTCGCACTTGTGTTAGTGTTGAAAAACCACTTTTCGCACTTGTGTTGGTACAGGAAACCACTTTTGCACTTGTATTAGTGTGGAAAAATCACTTTTTGCACTTGTGTTAGTGTTGAAAAACCACTTTTCGCACTTGTGTTAGTGTTGAAAAACCACTTTTCGCACTTGTGTTGGTGCAGGAAACCACTTTTGCACTTGTATTAGTGTAGAAAAAACACTTTTTGCACTTGTGTTAGTGTTGAAAAACCACTTTTCGCACTTGTGTTGGTGCAGGAAACCACTTTTGCACTTGTATTAGTGTGGAAAAACCACTTTTCGCACTTGTGTTAGTGTTGAAAAACCACTTTTCGCACTTGTGTTGGTGCAGGAAATCACTTTTGCACTTGTATTAGTGTGGAAAAAACACTTTTTGCACTTGTGATAGTGTTGAAAAACCACTTTTCGCACTTGTGTTAGTGTTGAAAAACCACTTTTCGCACTTGTGTTAATGTTGAAAAACCACTTTTCGCACTTGTGTTGGTGCAGGAAACCACTTTTGCACTTGTTTTAGTGTGGAAAAAACTCTTTTTGCACTTGTGATAGTGTTGAAAAACCACTTTTCGCACTTGTGTTAGTGTTGAAAAACCACTTTTCGCACTTGCGTTAGTGTTGAAAAACCACTTTTCGCACTTGTGTTGGTGCAGGAAACCACTTTTGCACTTGTAATAGTGTGGAAAAAACACTTTTTGCACTTGTCATAGTGTTGAAAAACCACTTTTCGCACTTGTGTTAGTGTTGAAAAACCACTTTTCGCACTTGTGTTAGTGTTGAAAAACCACTTTTCGCACTTGTGTTAGTGTTGAAAAACCACTTTTCGCACTTGTGTTTGTGCAGGAAACCACTTTTGCACTTGTATTAGTGTGGAAAAAATACTTTTTGCACTTGTATTAGTGTGGAAAAACCACTTTTTGCACTTGTGATAGTGTTGAAAAACCACTTTCGCACTTGTGTTAGTGTTGAAAAACCACTTTTCGCACTTGTGTTGGTGCAGGAAACCACTTTTGCACTTGTATTAGTGTGGAAAACCACTTTTTGCACTTGTGTTAGTGTTGAAAAACCACTTTTCGCACTTGTGTTAGTGTTGAAAAACCACTTTTCACACTTGTGTTAGTGTTGAAAAACCACTTTTCGCACTTCTGTTAGTGTTGAAAAACCACTTTTCGCACTTGTGTTGGTGCAGGAAACCACTTTTGCACTTGTATTAGTGTGGAAAAAACACTTTTTGCACTTGTGGTAGTGTTGAAAAACCACTTTTCGCACTTGTGTTAGTGTTGAAAAACCACTTTTCGCACTTGTGTTGGTGCAGGAAACCACTTTTGCACTTGTATTAGTGTGGAAAACCACTTTTCGCACTTGTGTTAGTGTTGAAAAACCACTTTTCGCACTTGTGTTAGTGTTGAAAAACCACTTTTCGCACTTGTGTTGGTGCAGGAAACCACTTTTGCACTTGTATTAGTGTGGAATAATCACTTTTTGCACTTGTGATAGTGTTGAAAAACCACTTTTTGCACTTGTGTTAGTGTTGAAAAACCACTTTACGTACTTGTGTTGGTGCAGGAAACCACTTTTGCACTTGTATTAGTGTGGAAAACCACTTTTTGCACTTGTGTTAGTGTTGAAAAACCACTTTTCGCACTTGTGTTAGTGTTGAAAAACCACTTTTCACACTTGTGTTAGTGTTGAAAAACCACTTTTCGTACTTGTGTTGGTGCAGGAAACCACTTTTGCACTTGTATTAGTGTGGAAAAAACACCTTTTGCACTTGTGTTAGTGTTGAAAAACCACTTTTCGCACTTGTGTTAGTGTTGAAAAACCACTTTTCGCACTTGTGTTGGTGCAGGAAACCACTTTTGCACTTGTATTAGTGTGGAAAAAACACTTTTTGCCCTTGTGATAGTGTTGAAAAACCACTTTTCGCACTTGTGTTAATGTTGAAAAACCACTTTTCGCACTTGTGTTGTTGCAGGAAACCACTTTTGCACTTGTTTTAGTGTGGAAAAAACACTTTTTGCACTTGTGATAGTGTTGAAAAACCACTTTTCGCACTTGTGTTAGTGTTGAAAAACCACTTTTCGCACTTGCGTTAGTGTTGAAAAACCACTTTTCGCACTTGTGTTGGTGCAGGAAACCACTTTTGCACTTGTATTAGTGTGGAAAAAACACTTTTTGCACTTGTGATAGTGTTGAAAAACCACTTTTCGCACTTATGTTAGTGTTGAAAAACCACTTTTCGCACTTGTGTTGGTGCAGGAAACCACTTTTGCACTTGTATTAGTGTGGCAAAAACACTTTTCGCACTTGTGTTAGTGTTGAAAAACAACTTTTCACACTTGTGTTAGTGTTGAAAAACCACTTTTCGCACTTGTGTTTTTTTTTTTTTTTTTTTTTTTTTTTTTTTTTGTATACAAGATCGAGGCTCGTGAAAGAGCGAACATTAATCACACAGAAAGACAAACCGACACATAAAACATATAACATAGGGAGCGGTAGACAAGATGTGTTGGTACAGGAAACCACTTTTGCACTTGTATTAGTGTGGCAAAAACACTTTTCGCACTTGTGTTAGTGTTGAAAAACAACTTTTCACACTTGTGTTAGTGTTGAAAAACCACTTTTCGCACTTGTGTTTTTTTTTTTTTTTTTTTTTTTTTTTTTGTATACAAGATCGAGGCTCGTGAAAGAGCGAACATTAATCACACAGAAAGACAAACCGACACATAAAACATATAACATAGGGAGCGGTAGACAAGATGTGTTGGTACAGGAAACCACTTTTGCACTTGTATTAGTGTGGAAAAATCACTTTTTGCACTTGTGTTAGTGTTGAAAAACCACTTTTCGCACTTGTGTTAGTGTTGAAAAACCACTTTTCGCACTTGTGTTGGTGCAGGAAACCACTTTTGCACTTGTATTAGTGTAGAAAAAACACTTTTTGCACTTGTGTTAGTGTTGAAAAACCACTTTTCGCACTTGTGTTGGTGCAGGAAACCACTTTTGCACTTGTATTAGTGTGGAAAAACCACTTTTCGCACTTGTGTTAGTGTTGAAAAACCACTTTTCACACTTGTGTTGGTGCAGGAAATCACTTTTGCACTTGTATTAGTGTGGAAAAAACACTTTTTGCACTTGTGATAGTGTTGAAAAACCACTTTTCGCACTTGTGTTAGTGTTGAAAAACCACTTTTCGCACTTGTGTTGGTGCAGGAAACCACTTTTCGCACTTGTGTTAGTGTTGAAAAACCACTTTTCGCACTTGTGTTGGTGCAGGAAATCACTTTTGCACTTGTATTAGTGTGGAAAAACCACTTTTTGCACTTGTGTTAGTGTTGAAAAACCACTTTTCGCACTTTGTGTTAGTGTTGAAAAACCACTTTTCGCACTTGTGTTGGTGCAGGAAACCACTTTTGCACTTGTATTAGTGTGGAAAAACCACTTTTCGCACTTGTGTTAGTGTTGAAAAACAACTTTTCGCACTTGTGTTAGTGTTGAAAAACCACTTTTCGCACTTGTGTTGGTGCAGGAAACCACTTTTGCACTTGTATTAGTGTGGAAAAATCACTTTTTGCACTTGTGTTAGTGTTGAAAAACCACTTTTCGCACTTGTGTTAGTGTTGAAAAACCACTTTTCGCACTTGTGTTGGTGCAGGAAACCACTTTTGCACTTGTATTAGTGTAGAAAAAACACTTTTTGCACTTGTGTTAGTGTTGAAAAACCACTTTTCGCACTTGTGTTGGTGCAGGAAACCACTTTTGCACTTGTATTAGTGTGGAAAAACCACTTTTCGCACTTGTGTTGGTGCAGGAAATCACTTTTGCACTTGTATTAGTGTGGAAAAAACACTTTTTGCACTTGTGATAGTGTTGAAAAACCACTTTTCGCACTTGTGTTAGTGTTGAAAAACCACTTTTCGCACTTGTGTTAATGTTGAAAAACCACTTTTCGCACTTGTGTTGGTGCAGGAAACCACTTTTGCACTTGTATTAGTGTGGAAAAAACACTTTTTGCACTTGTGATAGTGTTGAAAAATCACTTTTCGCACTTGTGTTAGTGTTGAAAAACCACTTTTCGCACTTGTGTTTGTGCAGGAAACCACTTTTGCACTTGTATTAGTGTGGAAAAACCACTTTTTGCACTTGTGTTAGTGTTGAAAAACCACTTTTCGCACTTGTGTTAGTGTTGAAAAACCACTTTTCGCACTTGTGTTGGTGCAGGAAACCACTTTTGCACTTGTATTAGTGTGGAAAAATCACTTTTTGCACTTGTGATAGTGTTGAAAAACCACTTTTCGCACTTGTGTTAGTGTTGAAAAACCACTTTTTGCACTTCCGTTAGTGTTGAAAAACCACTTTTCGCACTTGTGTTGGTGCAGGCAACCAGTTTTGCACTTGTAATAGTGTGGAAAAAACACTTTTTGCACTTGTGATAGTGTTGAAAAACCACTTTTCGCACTTGTGTTAGTGTTGAAAAACCACTTTTCGCACCTGTGTTGGTGCAGGAAACCACTTTTGCACTTGTATTAGTGTGGAAAAACCACTTTTCGCACTTGTGTTAGTGTTTAAAAACCACTTGTCGCACTTGTGTTAGTGTTGAAAAACCACTTTTCGCACTTGTGTTGGTGCAGGAAACCACTTTTGCACTTGTATTAGTGTGGAAAAACCACTTTTCGCACTTGTGTTAGTGTTGAAAAACCACTTTTCGCACTTTTGTTGGTGCAGGAAACCACTTTTGCACTTGTATTAGTGTGGAAAAAACACTTTTCGCACTTGTGTTAGTGTTGAAAAACCACTTTTCGCACTTGTGTTAGTGTTGAAAAACCACTTTTCGCACTTGTGTTGGTGCAGGAAACCACTTTTGCACTTGTATTAGTGTGGAAAAAACACTTTTTGCACTTGTGATAGTGTTGAAAAAACACTTTTCGCACTTGTGTTAGTGTTGAAAAACCACTTTTCGCACTTGTGTTAGTGTTGAAAAACCACTTTTCGCACTTGTGTTGGTGCAGGAAACCACTTTTGCACTTGTATTAGTGTGGAAAAAACACTTTTTGCACTTGTGATAGTGTTGAAAAACCACTTTTCGCACTTGTGTTAGTGTTGAAAAACCACTTTTCGCACTTGTGTTGGTGCAGGAAACCACTTTTGCACTTGTATTAGTGTGGAAAAAACCACTTTTCACACTTGTGTTAGTGTTGAAAAACCACTTTTCGCACTTGTGTTAGTGTTGAAAAACCACATTTCGCACTTGTGTTGGTGCAGGAAACCACTTTTACACTTGTATTAGTGTGGAAAAACACTTTTCACACTTGTGTTAGTGTTGAAAAACCACTTTTCGCACTTGTGTTAGTGTTGAAAAACCACTTTTCGCACTTCCGTTAGTGTTGAAAAACCACTTTTCGCACTTGTGTTGGTGCAGGCAACCAGTTTTGCACTTGTAATAGTGTGGAAAAAACACTTTTTGCACTTGTGATAGTGTTGAAAAAGCACTTTTCGCACTTGTGTTAGTGTTGAAAAACCACTTTTCGCACTTGTGTTGGTGCACGAAACCGCTTTTGCACTTGTATTAGTGTGGATAAACCACTTTTCGCACTTGTGTTAGTGTTGAAAAACCACTTTTCGCACTTGTGTTAGTGTTGAAAAACCACTTTTCGCACTTGTGTTGGTGCAGGAAACCACTTTTGCACTTGTATTAGTGTGGAAAAATCACTTTTTGCACTTGTGATAGTGTTGAAAAACCACTTTTTGCACTTGTGTTAGTGTTGAAAAACCACTTTTTGCACTTGTGTTGGTGCAGGAAACCACTTTTGCACTTGTATTAGTGTGGAAAAAACACTTTTTGCACTTGTATTAGTGTGGAAAAACCACTTTTTGCACTTGTGATAGTGTTGAAAAACCACTTTCGCACTTGTGTTAGTGTTGAAAAACCACTTTTCGCACTTGTGTTGGTGCAGGAAACCACTTTTGCACTTGTATTAGTGTGGAAAACCACTTTTTGCACTTGTGTTAGTGTTGAAAAACCACTTTTCGCACTTGTGTTAGTGTTGAAAGACCACTTTTCGCACTTGTGTTGGTGCAGGAAACCACTTTTGCACTTGTATTAGTGTGGAAAAAACACTTTTTGCACTTGTGATAGTGTTGAAAAATCACTTTTCGCACTTGTGTTAGTGAAGGAAACCACTTTTTGCACTTGTGTTGGTGCAGGAAACCACTTTTGCACTTGTATTAGTGTGGAAAAAACACTTTTTGCACTTGTGTTAGTGTTGAAAAACCACTTTTCGCACTTGTGTTGGTGCAGGAAACCACTTTTGCACTTGTATTAGTGTGGAATAATCACTTTTTGCACTTGTGATAGTGTTGAAAAACCACTTTTTGCACTTGTGTTAGTGTTGAAAAACCACTTTACGTACTTGTGTTGGTGCAGGAAACCACTTTTGCACTTGTATTAGTGTGGAAAACCACTTTTTGCACTTGTGTTAGTGTTGAAAAACCACTTTTCGCACTTGTGTTAGTGTTGAAAAACCACTTTTCACACTTGTGTTAGTGTTGAAAAACCACTTTTCGTACTTGTGTTGGTGCAGGAAACCACTTTTGCACTTGTATTAGTGTGGAAAAAACACCTTTTGCACTTGTGTTAGTGTTGAAAAACCACTTTTCGCACTTGTGTTAGTGTTGAAAAACCACTTTTCGCACTTGTGTTGGTGCAGGAAACCACTTTTGCACTTGTATTAGTGTGGAAAAAACACTTTTTGCCCTTGTGATAGTGTTGAAAAACCACTTTTCGCACTTGTGTTAATGTTGAAAAACCACTTTTCGCACTTGTGTTGTTGCAGGAAACCACTTTTGCACTTGTTTTAGTGTGGAGAAAACACTTTTTGCACTTGTGATAGTGTTGAAAAACCACTTTTCGCACTTGTGTTAGTGTTGAAAAACCACTTTTCGCACTTGCGTTAGTGTTGAAAAACCACTTTTCGCACTTGTGTTGGTGCAGGAAACCACTTTTGCACTTGTATTAGTGTGGAAAAAACACTTTTTGCACTTGTGATAGTGTTGAAAAACCACTTTTCGCACTTATGTTAGTGTTGAAAAACCACTTTTCGCACTTGTGTTGGTGCAGGAAACCACTTTTGCACTTGTATTAGTGTGGCAAAAACACTTTTCGCACTTGTGTTAGTGTTGAAAAACAACTTTTCACACTTGTGTTAGTGTTGAAAAACCACTTTTCGCACTTGTGTTTTTTTTTTTTTTTTTTTTTTTTTTTTTTGTATACAAGATCGAGGCTCGTGAAAGAGCGAACATTAATCACACAGAAAGACAAACCGACACATAAAACATATAACATAGGGAGCGGTAGACAAGATGTGTTGGTACAGGAAACCACTTTTGCACTTGTATTAGTGTGGCAAAAACACTTTTCGCACTTGTGTTAGTGTTGAAAAACAACTTTTCACACTTGTGTTAGTGTTGAAAAACCACTTTTCGCACTTGTGTTTTTTTTTTTTTTTTTTTTTTTTTTTTTTGTATACAAGATCGAGGCTCGTGAAAGAGCGAACATTAATCACACAGAAAGACAAACCGACACATAAAACATATAACATAGGGAGCGGTAGACAAGATGTGTTGGTACAGGAAACCACTTTTGCACTTGTATTAGTGTGGAAAAATCACTTTTTGCACTTGTGTTAGTGTTGAAAAACCACTTTTCGCACTTGTGTTAGTGTTGAAAAACCACTTTTCGCACTTGTGTTGGTGCAGGAAACCACTTTTGCACTTGTATTAGTGTAGAAAAAACACTTTTTGCACTTGTGTTAGTGTTGAAAAACCACTTTTCGCACTTGTGTTGGTGCAGGAAACCACTTTTGCACTTGTATTAGTGTGGAAAAACCACTTTTCGCACTTGTGTTAGTGTTGAAAAACCACTTTTCACACTTGTGTTGGTGCAGGAAATCACTTTTGCACTTGTATTAGTGTGGAAAAAACACTTTTTGCACTTGTGATAGTGTTGAAAAACCACTTTTCGCACTTGTGTTAGTGTTGAAAAACCACTTTTCGCACTTGTGTTGGTGCAGGAAACCACTTTTCGCACTTGTGTTAGTGTTGAAAAACCACTTTTCGCACTTGTGTTGGTGCAGGAAATCACTTTTGCACTTGTATTAGTGTGGAAAAACCACTTTTTGCACTTGTGTTAGTGTTGAAAAACCACTTTTCGCACTTTGTGTTAGTGTTGAAAAACCACTTTTCGCACTTGTGTTGGTGCAGGAAACCACTTTTGCACTTGTATTAGTGTGGAAAAACCACTTTTCGCACTTGTGTTAGTGTTGAAAAACAACTTTTCGCACTTGTGTTAGTGTTGAAAAACCACTTTTCGCACTTGTGTTGGTGCAGGAAACCACTTTTGCACTTGTATTAGTGTGGAAAAATCACTTTTTGCACTTGTGTTAGTGTTGAAAAACCACTTTTCGCACTTGTGTTAGTGTTGAAAAACCACTTTTCGCACTTGTGTTGGTGCAGGAAACCACTTTTGCACTTGTATTAGTGTAGAAAAAACACTTTTTGCACTTGTGTTAGTGTTGAAAAACCACTTTTCGCACTTGTGTTGGTGCAGGAAACCACTTTTGCACTTGTATTAGTGTGGAAAAACCACTTTTCGCACTTGTGTTGGTGCAGGAAATCACTTTTGCACTTGTATTAGTGTGGAAAAAACACTTTTTGCACTTGTGATAGTGTTGAAAAACCACTTTTCGCACTTGTGTTAGTGTTGAAAAACCACTTTTCGCACTTGTGTTAATGTTGAAAAACCACTTTTCGCACTTGTGTTGGTGCAGGAAACCACTTTTGCACTTGTATTAGTGTGGAAAAAACACTTTTTGCACTTGTGATAGTGTTGAAAAATCACTTTTCGCACTTGTGTTAGTGTTGAAAAACCACTTTTCGCACTTGTGTTTGTGCAGGAAACCACTTTTGCACTTGTATTAGTGTGGAAAAACCACTTTTTGCACTTGTGTTAGTGTTGAAAAACCACTTTTCGCACTTGTGTTAGTGTTGAAAAACCACTTTTCGCACTTGTGTTGGTGCAGGAAACCACTTTTGCACTTGTATTAGTGTGGAAAAATCACTTTTTGCACTTGTGATAGTGTTGAAAAACCACTTTTCGCACTTGTGTTAGTGTTGAAAAACCACTTTTTGCACTTCCGTTAGTGTTGAAAAACCACTTTTCGCACTTGTGTTGGTGCAGGCAACCAGTTTTGCACTTGTAATAGTGTGGAAAAAACACTTTTTGCACTTGTGATAGTGTTGAAAAACCACTTTTCGCACTTGTGTTAGTGTTGAAAAACCACTTTTCGCACCTGTGTTGGTGCAGGAAACCACTTTTGCACTTGTATTAGTGTGGAAAAACCACTTTTTGCACTTGTGTTAGTGTTTAAAAACCACTTGTCGCACTTGTGTTAGTGTTGAAAAACCACTTTTCGCACTTGTGTTGGTGCAGGAAACCACTTTTGCACTTGTATTAGTGTGGAAAAACCACTTTTCGCACTTGTGTTAGTGTTGAAAAACCACTTTTCGCACTTTTGTTGGTGCAGGAAACCACTTTTGCACTTGTATTAGTGTGGAAAAAACACTTTTCGCACTTGTGTTAGTGTTGAAAAACCACTTTTCGCACTTGTGTTAGTGTTGAAAAACCACTTTTCGCACGTGTGTTGGTGCAGGAAACCACTTTTGCACTTGTATTAGTGTGGAAAAAACACTTTTTGCACTTGTGATAGTGTTGAAAAAACACTTTTCGCACTTGTGTTAGTGTTGAAAAACCACTTTTCGCACTTGTGTTAGTGTTGAAAAACCACTTTTCGCACTTGTGTTGGTGCAGGAAACCACTTTTGCACTTGTATTAGTGTGGAAAAAACACTTTTTGCACTTGTGATAGTGTTGAAAAACCACTTTTCGCACTTGTGTTAGTGTTGAAAAACCACTTTTCGCACTTGTGTTGGTGCAGGAAACCACTTTTGCACTTGTATTAGTGTGGAAAAAACCACTTTTCACACTTGTGTTAGTGTTGAAAAACCACTTTTCGCACTTGTGTTAGTGTTGAAAAACCACATTTCGCACTTGTGTTGGTGCAGGAAACCACTTTTACACTTGTATTAGTGTGGAAAAACACTTTTCACACTTGTGTTAGTGTTGAAAAACCACTTTTCGCACTTGTGTTAGTGTTGAAAAACCACTTTTCGCACTTCCGTTAGTGTTGAAAAACCACTTTTCGCACTTGTGTTGGTGCAGGCAACCAGTTTTGCACTTGTAATAGTGTGGAAAAAACACTTTTTGCACTTGTGATAGTGTTGAAAAAGCACTTTTCGCACTTGTGTTAGTGTTGAAAAACCACTTTTCGCACTTGTGTTGGTGCACGAAACCGCTTTTGCACTTGTATTAGTGTGGATAAACCACTTTTCGCACTTGTGTTAGTGTTGAAAAACCACTTTTCGCACTTGTGTTAGTGTTGAAAAACCACTTTTCGCACTTGTGTTGGTGCAGGAAACCACTTTTGCACTTGTATTAGTGTGGAAAAATCACTTTTTGCACTTGTGATAGTGTTGAAAAACCACTTTTTGCACTTGTGTTAGTGTTGAAAAACCACTTTTTGCACTTGTGTTGGTGCAGGAAACCACTTTTGCACTTGTATTAGTGTGGAAAAAACACTTTTTGCACTTGTATTAGTGTGGAAAAACCACTTTTTGCACTTGTGATAGTGTTGAAAAACCACTTTCGCACTTGTGTTAGTGTTGAAAAACCACTTTTCGCACTTGTGTTGGTGCAGGAAACCACTTTTGCACTTGTATTAGTGTGGAAAACCACTTTTTGCACTTGTGTTAGTGTTGAAAAACCACTTTTCGCACTTGTGTTAGTGTTGAAAGACCACTTTTCGCACTTGTGTTGGTGCAGGAAACCACTTTTGCACTTGTATTAGTGTGGAAAAAACACTTTTTGCACTTGTGATAGTGTTGAAAAATCACTTTTCGCACTTGTGTTAGTGTTGAAAAACCACTTTTCGCACTTGTGTTTGTGCAGGAAACCACTTTTGCACTTGCATTAGTGTGGAAAAACCACTTTTCGCACTTGTGTTAGTGTTGAAAAACCACTTTTCGCACTTGTGTTAGTGTTGAAAAACCACTTTTCGCACTTGTGTTGGTGCAGGAAACCACTTTTGCACTTGTATTAGTGTGGAAAAATCACTTTTTGCACTTGTGATAGTGCTGAAAAACCACTTTTTGCACTTGTGTTAGTGTTGAAAAACCACTTTTCGCACTTGTGTTGGTGCAGGAAACCACTTTTGCACTTGTATTAGTGTGGAAAAAACACTTTTTGCACTTGTATTAGTGTGGAAAAACCACTTTTTGCACTTGTGATAGTGTTGAAAAACCACTTTCGCACTTGTGTTAGTGTTGAAAAACCACTTTTCGCAATTGTGTTGGTGCAGGAAACCACTTTTGCACTTGTATTAGTGTGGAAAACCACTTTTTGCACTTGTGTTAGTGTTGAAAAACCACTTTTCGCACTTGTGTTAGTGTTGAAAAACCACTTTTCGCACTTGTGTTGGTGCAGGAAACCACTTTTGCACTTGTATTAGTGTGGAAAAACCACTTTTCGCACTTGTGTTAGTGTTGAAAAACAACTTTTCGCACTTGTGTTAGTGTTGAAAAACCACTTTTCGCACTTGTGTTGGTGCAGGAAACCACTTTTGCACTTGTATTAGTGTGGAAAAATCACTTTTTGCACTTGTGTTAGTGTTGAAAAACCACTTTTCGCACTTGTGTTAGTGTTGAAAAACCACTTTTCGCACTTGTATTAGTGTGGAAAAAACACTTTTCGCACTTGTGTTAGTGTTGAAAAACCACTTTTCGCACTTGTGTTAGTGTTGAAAAACCACTTTTCGCACTTGTGTTGGTGCAGGAAACCACTTTTGCACTTGTATTAGTGTGGAAAAAACACTTTTTGCACTTGTGATAGTGTTGAAAAACCACTTTTCGCACTTGTGTTAGTGTTGAAAAACCACTTTTCGCACTTGTGTTGGTGCAGGAAACCACTTTTGCACTTGTATTAGTGTGGAAAAACCACTTTTTGCACTTGTGTTAGTGTTGAAAAACCACTTTTCGCACTTGTGTTAGTGTTGAAAAACCACTTTTCGCACCTGTGTTGGTGCAGGAAACCACTTTTGCACTTGTATTAGTGTGGAAAAACCACTTTTCGCACTTGTGTTAGTTTTTAAAAACCACTTGTCGCACTTGTGTTAGTGTTGAAAAACCACTTTTCGCACTTGTGTTGGTGCAGGAAACCACTTTTGCACTTGTATTAGTGTGGGAAAACCACTTTTCGCACTTGTGTTAGTGTTGAAAAACCACTTTTCGCACTTTTGTTGGTGCAGGAAACCACTTTTGCACTTGTATTAGTGTGGAAAAAACACTTTTCGCACTTGTGTTAGTGTTGAAAAACCACTTTTCGCACTTGTGTTAGTGTTGAAAAACCACTTTTCGCACTTGTGTTTGTGCAGGAAACCACTTTTGCACTTGTATTAGTGTGGAAAAACCACTTTTTGCACTTGTGTTAGTGTTGAAAAACCACTTTTCGCACTTGTGTTAGTGTTGAAAAACCACTTTTCGCACTTGTGTTGGTGCAGGAAACCACTTTTGCACTTGTATTAGTGTGGAAAAATCACTTTTTGCACTTGTGATAGTGTTGAAAAACCACTTTTCGCACTTGTGTTAGTGTTGAAAAACCACTTTTCGCACTTGCGTTGGTGTTGAAAAACCACTTTTCGCAATTGTGTTGGTGCAGGAAACCACTTTTGCACTTGTATTAGTGTGGAAAACCACTTTTTGCACTTGTGTTAGTGTTGAAAAACCACTTTTCGCACTTGTGTTAGTGTTGAAAAACCACTTTTCGCACTTGTGTTGGTGCAGGAAACCACTTTTGCACTTGTATTAGTGTGGAAAAACCACTTTTCGCACTTGTGTTAGTGTTGAAAAACAACTTTTCGCACTTGTGTTAGTGTTGAAAAACCACTTTTCGCACTTGTGTTGGTGCAGGAAACCACTTTTGCACTTGTATTAGTGTGGAAAAATCACTTTTTGCACTTGTGTTAGTGTTGAAAAACCACTTTTCGCACTTGTGTTAGTGTTGAAAAACCACTTTTCGCACTTATGTTGGTGCAGGAAACCACTTTTGCACTTGTATTAGTGTAGAAAAAACACTTTTTGCACTTGTGTTAGTGTTGAAAAACCACTTTTCGCACTTGTGTTGGTGCAGGAAACCACTTTTGCACTTGTATTAGTGTGGAAAAACCACTTTTCGCACTTGTGTTGATGCAGGAAATCACTTTTGCACTTGTATTAGTGTGGAAAAAACACTTTTTGCACTTGTGATAGTGTTGAAAAACCACTTTTCGCACTTGTGTTAGTGTTGAAAAACCACTTTTCGCACTTGTGTTAATGTTGAAAAACCACTTTTCGCACTTGTGTTGGTGCAGGAAACCACTTTTGCACTTGTTTTAGTGTGGAAAAAACTCTTTTTGCACTTGTGATAGTGTTGAAAAACCACTTTTCGCACTTGTGTTAGTGTTGAAAAACCACTTTTCGCACTTGCGTTAGTGTTGAAAAACCACTTTTCGCACTTGTATTGGTGCAGGAAACCACTTTTGCACTTGTAATAGTGTGGAAAAAACACTTTTTGCACTTGTGATAGTGTTGAAAAACCACTTTTCGCACTTGTGTTAGTGTTGAAAAACCACTTTTCGCACTTGTGTTGGTGCACGAAACCACTTTTGCACTTGTATTAGTGTGGAAAAAACACTTTTCGCACTTGTGTTAATGTTGAAAAACCACTTTTCGCACTTGTGTTAGTGTTGAAAAACCACTTTTCGCACTTGTGTTGGTGCAGGAAACCACTTTTGCACTTGTATTAGTGTGGAAAAAACACTTTTTGCACTTGTGATAGTGTTGAAAAACCACTTTTCGCACTTGTGTTAGTGTTGAAAAACCACTTTTCGCACTTGTGTTGGTGCAGGAAACCACTTTTGCACTTGTATTAGTGTGGAAAAACCACTTTTTGCACTTGTGTTAGTGTTGAAAAACCACTTTTCGCACTTGTGTTAGTGTTGAAAAACCACTTTTCGCACCTGTGTTGGTGCAGGAAACCACTTTTGCACTTGTATTAGTGTGGAAAAACCACTTTTCGCACTTGTGTTAGTTTTTAAAAACCACTTGTCGCACTTGTGTTAGTGTTGAAAAACCACTTTTCGCACTTGTGTTGGTGCAGGAAACCACTTTTGCACTTGTATTAGTGTGGGAAAACCACTTTTCGCACTTGTGTTAGTGTTGAAAAACCACTTTTCGCACTTTTGTTGGTGCAGGAAACCACTTTTGCACTTGTATTAGTGTGGAAAAAACACTTTTCGCACTTGTGTTGGTGCAGGAAACCACTTTTGCACTTGTATTAGTGTGGAAAAATCACTTTTTGCACTTGTGATAGTGTTGAAAAACCACTTTTCACACTTGTGTTAGTGTTGAAAAACCACTTTTCGCACTTGCGTTGGTGTTGAAAAACCACTTTTCGCACTTGTGTTGGTGCAGGAAACCACTTTTGCACTTGTAATAGTGTGGAAAAAACACTTTTTGCACTTGTGATAGTGTTGAAAAACCACTTTTCGCACTTGTGTTAGTGTTGAAAAACCACTTTTCGCACTTGTGTTGGTGCACGAAACCACTTTTGCACTTGTATTAGTGTGGAAAAAACACTTTTCGCACTTGTGTTAATGTTGAAAAACCACTTTTCGCACTTGTGTTAGTGTTGAAAAACCACTTTCCGCACTTGTGTTGGTGCAGGAAACCACTTTTGCACTTGTATTAGTGTGGAAAAAACACTTTTTGCACTTGTGATAGTGTTGAAAAACCACTTTTCGCACTTGTGTTAGTGTTGAAAAACCACTTTTCGCACTCGTGTTGGTGCAGGAAACCACTTTTGCACTTGTATTAGTGTGGAAAAACCACTTTTCACACTTGTGTTAGTGTTGAAAAACCACTTTTCGCACTTGTGTTAGTGTTGAAAAACCACTTTTCGCACTTGTGTTGGTGCAGGAAACCACTTTTGCACTTGTATTAGTGTGGGAAAACCACTTTTTGCACTTGTGTTAGTGTTGAAAAACCACTTTTCGCACTTTTGTTGGTGCAGGAAACCACTTTTGCACTTGTATTAGTGTGGAAAAAACACTTTTCGCACTTGTGTTAGTGTTGAAAAACCACTTTTCGCACTTGTGTTAGTGTTGAAAAACCACTTTTCGCACTTGTGTTGGTGCAGGAAACCACTTTTGCACTTGTATTAGTGTGGAAAAAACACTTTTTGCACTTGTGATAGTGTTGAAAAATCACTTTTCGCACTTGTGTTAGTGTTGAAAAACCACTTTTCGCACTTGTGTTTGTGCAGGAAACCACTTTTGCACTTGTATTAGTGTGGAAAAACCACTTTTTGCACTTGTGTTAGTGTTGAAAAACCACTTTTCGCACTTGTGTTAGTGTTGAAAAACCACTTTTCGCACTTGTGTTGGTGCAGGAAACCACTTTTGCACTTGTATTAGTGTGGAAAAATCACTTTTGCACTTGTGATAGTGTTGAAAAACCACTTTTCGCACTTGTGTTAGTGTTGAAAAACCACTTTTCGCACTTGCGTTGGTGTTGAAAAACCACTTTTCGCACTTGTGTTGGTGCAGGAAACCACTTTTGCACTTGTAATAGTGTGGAAAAAACACTTTTTGCACTTGTGATAGTGTTGAAAAACCACTTTTCGCACTTGTGTTAGTGTTGAAAAACCACTTTTCGCACTTGTGTTGGTGCACGAAACCACTTTTGCACTTGTATTAGTGTGGAAAAAACACTTTTCGCACTTGTGTTAATGTTGAAAAACCACTTTTCGCACTTGTGTTAGTGTTGAAAAACCACTTTCCGCACTTGTGTTGGTGCAGGAAACCACTTTTGCACTTGTATTAGTGTGGAAAAAACACTTTTTGCACTTGTGATAGTGTTGAAAAACCACTTTTCGCACTTGTGTTAGTGTTGAAAAACCACTTTTCGCACTCGTGTTGGTGCAGGAAACCACTTTTGCACTTGTATTAGTGTGGAAAAACCACTTTTCACACTTGTGTTAGTGTTGAAAAACCACTTTTCGCACTTGTGTTAGTGTTGAAAAACCACTTTTCGCACTTGTGTTGGTGCAGGAAACCACTTTTGCACTTGTATTAGTGTGGGAAAACCACTTTTCGCACTTGTGTTAGTGTTGAAAAACCACTTTTCGCACTTTTGTTGGTGCAGGAAACCACTTTTGCACTTGTATTAGTGTGGAAAAAAACACTTTTCGCACTTGTGTTAGTGTTGAAAAACCACTTTTCGCACTTGTGTTAGTGTTGAAAAACCACTTTTCGCACTTGTGTTGGTGCAGGAAACCACTTTTGCACTTGTATTAGTGTGGAAAAAACACTTTTTGCACTTGTGATAGTGTTGAAAAATCACTTTTCGCACTTGTGTTAGTGTTGAAAAACCACTTTTCGCACTTGTGTTTGTGCAGGAAACCACTTTTGCACTTGTATTAATGTGGAAAAACCACTTTTTGCACTTGTGTTAGTGTTGAAAAACCACTTTTCGCACTTGTGTTAGTGTTGAAAAACCACTTTTCGCACTTGTGTTGGTGCAGGAAACCACTTTTGCACTTGTATTAGTGTGGAAAAATCACTTTTTGCACTTGTGATAGTGTTGAAAAACCACTTTTCGCACTTGTGTTAGTGTTGAAAAACCACTTTTCGCACTTGCGTTGGTGTTGAAAAACCACTTTTCGCACTTGTGTTGGTGCAGGAAACCACTTTTGCACTTGTAATAGTGTGGAAAAAAACACTTTTTGCACTTGTGATAGTGTTGAAAAACCACTTTTCGCACTTGTGTTAGTGTTGAAAAACCACTTTTCGCACTTGTGTTGGTGCACGAAACCACTTTTGCACTTGTATTAGTGTGGAAAAAACACTTTTCGCACTTGTGTTAATGTTGAAAAACCACTTTTCGCACTTGTGTTAGTGTTGAAAAACCACTTTCCGCACTTGTGTTGGTGCAGGAAACCACTTTTGCACTTGTATTAGTGTGGAAAAACCACTTTTCACACTTGTGTTAGTGTTGAAAAACCACTTTTCGCACTTGTGTTAGTGTTGAAAAACCACTTTTCGCACTTGTGTTGGTGCAGGAAACCACTTTTGCACTTGTATTAGTGTGGGAAAACCACTTTTCGCACTTGTGTTAGTGTTGAAAAACCACTTTTCGCACTTTTGTTGGTGCAGGAAACCACTTTTGCACTTGTATTAGTGTGGAAAAAACACTTTTCGCACTTGTGTTAGTGTTGAAAAACCACTTTTCGCACTTGTGTTAGTGTTGAAAAACCACATTTCGCACTTGTGTTGGTGCAGGAAACCACTTTTGCACTTGTATTAGTGTGGAAAAAACACTTTTTGCACTTGTGATAGTGTTGAAAAATCACTTTTCGCACTTGTGTTAGTGTTGAAAAACCACTTTTCGCACTTGTGTTTGTGCAGGAAACCACTTTTGCACTTGTATTAATGTGGAAAAACCACTTTTTGCACTTGTGTTAGTGTTGAAAAACCACTTTTCGCACTTGTGTTAGTGTTGAAAAACCACTTTTCGCACTTGTGTTGGTGCAGGAAACCACTTTTGCACTTGTATTAGTGTGGAAAAATCACTTTTTGCACTTGTGATAGTGTTGAAAAACCACTTTTCGCACTTGTGTTAGTGTTGAAAAACCACTTTTCGCACTTGCGTTGGTGTTGAAAAACCACTTTTCGCACTTGTGTTGGTGCAGGAAACCACTTTTGCACTTGTAATAGTGTGGAAAAAACACTTTTTGCACTTGTGATAGTGTTGAAAAACCACTTTTCGCACTTGTGTTAGTGTTGAAAAACCACTTTTCGCACTTGTGTTGGTGCACGAAACCACTTTTGCACTTGTATTAGTGTGGAAAAAACACTTTTCGCACTTGTGTTAATGTTGAAAAACCACTTTTCGCACTTGTGTTAGTGTTGAAAAACCACTTTCCGCACTTGTGTTGGTGCAGGAAACCACTTTTGCACTTCTATTAGTGTGGAAAAAACACTTTTTGCACTTGTGATAGTGTTGAAAAACCACTTTTCACACTTGTGTTAGTGTTGAAAAACCACTTTTCGCACTCGTGTTGGTGCAGGAAACCACTTTTGCACTTGTATTAGTGTGGAAAAACCACTTTTCACACTTGTGTTAGTGTTGAAAAACCACTTTTCGCACTTGTGTTAGTGTTGAAAAACCACTTTTCGCACTTGTGTTGGTGCAGGAAACCACTTTTACACTTGTATTAGTGTGGAAAAACACTTTTCACACTTGTGTTGGTGTTGAAAAACCACTTTTCGCACTTGTGTTAGTGTTGAAAAACCACTTTTCGCACTTCCGTTAGTGTTGAAAAACCACTTTTCGCACTTGTGTTGGTGCAGGCAACCACTTTTGCACTTGTAATAGTGTGGAAAAAACACTTTTTGCACTTGTGATAGTGTTGAAAAACCACTTTTCGCACTTGTGTTAGTGTTGAAAAACCACTTTTCGCACTTGTGTTGGTGCACGAAACCGCTTTTGCACTTGTATTAGTGTGGAAAAGCCACTTTTCGCACTTGTGTTAGTGTTGAAAAACCACTTTTCGCACTTGTGTTAGTGTTGAAAAACCACTTTTCGCACTTGTCTTAGTGTTGAAAAACCACTTTTCGCACTTCTGTTAGTGTTGAAAAACCACTTTTCGCACTTGTGTTGGTGCAGGCAACCACTTTTGCACTTGTATTAGTGTGGACAAAACACTTTTCGCACTTGTGTTAGTGTTGAAAAACCACTTTTCGCACTTGTGTTAGTGTTGAAAAACCACTTTTCGCACTTGTGTTGGTGCAGGAAACCACTTTTGCACTTGTATTAGTGTGGAAAAAACACTTTTTGCACTTGTGATAGTGTTGAAAAATCACTTTTCGCACTTGTGTTAGTGTTGAAAAACCACTTTTCGCACTTGTGTTTGTGCAGGAAACCACTTTTGCACTTGTATTAGTGTGGAAAAACCACTTTTCGCACTTGTGTTAGTGTTGAAAAAACACTTTTCGCACTTGTGTTAGTGTTGAAAAACCACTTTTCGCACTTGTGTTGGTGCAGGAAACCACTTTTGCACTTGTATTAGTGTGGAAAAATCACTTTTTGCACTTGTGATAGTGCTGAAAAACCACTTTTTGCACTTGTGTTAGTGTTGAAAAACCACTTTTCGCACTTGTGTTGGTGCAGGAAACCACTTTTGCACTTGTATTAGTGTGGAAAAAACACTTTTTGCACTTGTATTAGTGTGGAAAAACCACTTTTTGCACTTGTGATAGTGTTGAAAAACCACTTTCGCACTTGTGTTAGTGTTGAAAAACCACTTTTCGCACTTGTGTTGGTGCAGGAAACCACTTTTGCACTTGTATTAGTGTGGAAAACCACTTTTTGCACTTGTGTTAGTGTTGAAAAACCACTTTTCGCACTTGTGTTAGTGTTGAAAAACCACTTTTCACACTTGTGTTAGTGTTGAAAAACCACTTTTCGCACTTCTGTTAGTGTTGAAAAACCACTTTTCGCACTTGTGTTGGTGCAGGAAACCACTTTTGCACTTGTATTAGTGTGGAAAAAACACTTTTTGCACTTGTGGTAGTGTTGAAAAACCACTTTTCGCACTTGTGTTAGTGTTGAAAAACCACTTTTCGCACTTGTGTTGGTGCAGGAAACCACTTTTGCACTTGTATTAGTGTGGAAAAACCACTTCGCACTTGTGTTAGTGTTGAAAAACCACTTTTCGCACTTGTGTTAGTGTTGAAAAACCACTTTTCGCACTTGTGTTGGTGCAGGAAACCACTTTTGCACTTGTATTAGTGTGGAAAAATCACTTTTTGCACTTGTGATAGTGTTGAAAAACCACTTTTTGCACTTGTGTTAGTGTTGAAAAAGCACTTTACGTACTTGTGTTGGTGCAGGAAACCACTTTTGCACTTGTATTAGTGTGGAAAAAACACTTTTTGCACTTGTATTAGTGTGGAAAAACTACTTTTTGCACTTGTGTTAGTGTTGAAAAACCACTTTTCACACTTGTGTTAGTGTTGAAAAACCACTTTTCGTACTTGTGTTGGTGCAGGAAACCACTTTTACACTTGTATTAGTGTGGAAAAAACACTTTTTGCACTTGTGTTAGTGTTGAAAAACCACTTTTCGCACTTGTGTTAGTGTTGAAAAACCACTTTTCGCACATGTGTTGGTGCAGGAAACCACTTTTGCACTTGTATTAGTGTGGAAAAAACACTTTTTGCCCTTGTGATAGTGTTGAAAAACCACTTTTCGCACTTGTGTTAGTGTTGAAAAACCACTTTTCGCACTTGTGTTAATGTTGAAAAACCACTTTTCGCACTTGTGTTGTTGCAGGAAACCACTTTTGCACTTGTTTTAGTGTGGAAAAAACACTTTTTGCACTTGTGATAGTGTTGAAAAACCACTTTTCGCACTTGTGTTAGTGTTGAAAAACCACTTTTCGCACTTGCGTTAGTGTTGAAAAACCACTTTTCGCACTTGTGTTGGTGCAGGAAACCACTTTTGCACTTGTATTAGTGTGGAAAAAACACTTTTTGCACTTGTGATAGTGTTGAAAAACCACTTTTCGCACTTATGTTAGTGTTGAAAAACCACTTTTCGCACTTGTGTTGGTGCAGGAAACCACTTTTGCACTTGTATTAGTGTGGAAAAAACACTTTTCGCACTTGTGTTAGTGTTGAAAAACAACTTTTCGCACTTGTGTTAGTGTTGAAAAACCACTTTTCGCACTTGTGTTGGTACAGGAAACCACTTTTGCACTTGTATTAGTGTGGAAAAATCACTTTTTGCACTTGTGTTAGTGTTGAAAAACCACTTTTCGCACTTGTGTTAGTGTTGAAAAACCACTTTTCGCACTTGTGTTGGTGCAGGAAACCACTTTTGCACTTGTATTAGTGTAGAAAAAACACTTTTTGCACTTGTGTTAGTGTTGAAAAACCACTTTTCGCACTTGTGTTGGTGCAGGAAACCACTTTTGCACTTGTATTAGTGTGGAAAAACCACTTTTCGCACTTGTGTTAGTGTTGAAAAACCACTTTTCGCACTTGTGTTGGTGCAGGAAATCACTTTTGCACTTGTATTAGTGTGGAAAAAACACTTTTTGCACTTGTGATAGTGTTGAAAAACCACTTTTCGCACTTGTGTTAGTGTTGAAAAACCACTTTTCGCACTTATGTTAATGTTGAAAAACCACTTTTCGCACTTGTGTTGGTGCAGGAAACCACTTTTGCACTTGTTTTAGTGTGGAAAAAACTCTTTTTGCACTTGTGATAGTGTTGAAAAACCACTTTTCGCACTTGTGTTAGTGTTGAAAAACCACTTTTCGCACTTGCATTAGTGTTGAAAAACCACTTTTCGCACTTGTGTTGGTGCAGGAAACCACTTTTGCACTTGTAATAGTGTGGAAAAAACACTTTTTGCACTTGTCATCGTGTTGAAAAACCACTTTTCGCACTTGTGTTAGTGTTGAAAAACCACTTTTCGCACTTGTGTTAGTGTTGAAAAACCACTTTTCGCACTTGTGTTAGTGTTGAAAAACCACTTTTCGCACTTGTGTTAGTGTTGAAAAACCACTTTTCGCACTTGCGTTAGTGTTGAAAAACCACTTTTCGCACTTGTGTTGGTGCAGGAAACCACTTTTGCACTTGTATTAGTGTGGAAAACCACTTTTTGCACTTGTGTTAGTGTTGAAAAACCACTTTTCGCACTTGTGTTGGTGCAGGAAACCACTTTTGCACTTGTATTAGTGTGGAAAAAACACTTTTTGCACTTGTATTAGTGTGGAAAAACCACTTTTTGCACTTGTGATAGTGTTGAAAAACCACTTTCGCACTTGTGTTAGTGTTGAAAAACCACTTTTCGCAATTGTGTTGGTGCAGGAAACCACTTTTGCACTTGTATTAGTGTGGAAAACCACTTTTTGCACTTGTGTTAGTGTTGAAAAACCACTTTTCGCACTTGTGTTGGTGCACGAAACCACTTTTGCACTTGTATTAGTGTGGAAAAAACACTTTTTGCACTTGTGATAGTGTTGAAAAACCACTTTTCGCACTTGTGTTAGTGTTGAAAAACCACTTTTCGCACTTGTGTTGGTGCACGAAACCACTTTTGCACTTGTATTAGTGTGGAAAAAACACTTTTCGCACTTGTGTTAATGTTGAAAAACCACTTTTCGCACTTGTGTTAGTGTTGAAAAACCACTTTCCGCACTTGTGTTGGTGCAGGAAACCACTTTTGCACTTGTATTAGTGTGGAAAAAACACTTTTTGCACTTGTGATGGTGTTGAAAAACCACTTTTCGCACTTGTGTTAGTGTTGAAAAACCACTTTTCGCACTCGTGTTGGTGCAGGAAACCACTTTTGCACTTGTATTAGTGTGGAAAAACCACTTTTCACACTTGTGTTAGTGTTGAAAAACCACTTTTCGCACTTGTGTTAGTGTTGAAAAACCACTTTTCGCACTTGTGTTGGTGCAGGAAACCACTTTTACACTTGTATTAGTGTGGAAAAACACTTTTCACACTTGTGTTAGTGTTGAAAAACCACTTTTCGCACTTGTGTTAGTGTTGAAAAACCACTTTTCGCACTTCCGTTAGTGTTGAAAAACCACTTTTCGCACTTGTGTTGGTGCAGGCAACCACTTTTGCACTTGTAATAGTGTGGAAAAAACACTTTTTGCACTTGTGATAGTGTTGAAAAACCACTTTTCGCACTTGTGTTAGTGTTGAAAAACCACTTTTCGCACTTGTGTTGGTGCACGAAACCGCTTTTGCACTTGTATTAGTGTGGAAAAGCCACTTTTCGCACTTGTGTTAGTGTTGAAAAACCACTTTTCGCACTTGTGTTAGTGTTGAAAAACCACTTTTCGCACTTGTGTTAGTGTTGAAAAACCACTTTTCGCACTTCTGTTAGTGTTGAAAAACCACTTTTCGCACTTGTGTTGGTGCAGGCAACCACTTTTGCACTTGTATTAGTGTGGACAAAACACTTTTCGCACTTGTGTTAGTGTTGAAAAACCACTTTTCGCACTTGTGTTAGTGTTGAAAAACCACTTTTCGCACTTGTGTTGGTGCAGGAAACCACTTTTGCACTTGTATTAGTGTGGAAAAAACACTTTTTGCACTTGTGATAGTGTTGAAAAATCACTTTTCGCACTTGTGTTAGTGTTGAAAAACCACTTTTCGCACTTGTGTTTGTGCAGGAAACCACTTTTGCACTTGTATTAGTGTGGAAAAACCACTTTTCGCACTTGTGTTAGTGTTGAAAAAACACTTTTCGCACTTGTGTTAGTGTTGAAAAACCACTTTTCGCACTTGTGTTGGTGCAGGAAACCACTTTTGCACTTGTATTAGTGTGGAAAAATCACTTTTTGCACTTGTGATAGTGCTGAAAAACCACTTTTTGCACTTGTGTTAGTGTTGAAAAACCACTTTTCGCACTTGTGTTGGTGCAGGAAACCACTTTTGCACTTGTATTAGTGTGGAAAAAACACTTTTTGCACTGTATTAGTGTGGAAAAACCACTTTTTGCACTTGTGATAGTGTTGAAAAACACTTTCGCACTTGTGTTAGTGTTGAAAAACCACTTTTCGCACTTGTGTTGGTGCAGGAAACCACTTTTGCACTTGTATTAGTGTGAAAACCACTTTTGCACTTGTGTTAGTGTTGAAAAACCACTTTTCGCACTTGTGTTAGTGTTGAAAAACCACTTTTCACACTTGTGTTAGTGTTGAAAAACCACTTTTCGCACTTCTGTTAGTGTTGAAAAACCACTTTTCGCACTTGTGTTGGTGCAGGAAACCACTTTTGCACTTGTATTAGTGTGGAAAAAACACTTTTTGCACTTGTGGTAGTGTTGAAAAACCACTTTTCGCACTTGTGTTAGTGTTGAAAAACACTTTTTCGCACTTGTGTTGGTGCAGGAAACCACTTTTGCACTTGTATTAGTGTGGAAAAACTACTTTTCGCACTTGTGTTAGTGTTGAAAAACCACTTTTCGCACTTGTGTTAGTGTTGAAAAACCACTTTTCGCACTTGTGTTGGTGCAGGAAACCACTTTTGCACTTGTATTAGTGTGGAAAAATCACTTTTTGCACTTGTGATAGTGTTGAAAAACCACTTTTTGCACTTGTGTTAGTGTTGAAAAACCACTTTACGTACTTGTGTTGGTGCAGGAAACCACTTTTGCACTTGTATTAGTGTGGAAAAAACACTTTTTGCACTTGTATTAGTGTGGAAAAACTACTTTTTGCACTTGTGTTAGTGTTGAAAAACCACTTTTCACACTTGTGTTAGTGTTGAAAAACCACTTTTCGTACTTGTGTTGGTGCAGGAAACCACTTTTTGCACTTGTATTAGTGTGGAAAAAACACTTTTTGCACTTGTGTTAGTGTTGAAAAACCACTTTTCGCACTTGTGTTAGTGTTGAAAAACCACTTTTCGCACTTGTGTTGGTGCAGGAAACCACTTTTGCACTTGTATTAGTGTGTGGAAAAAACACTTTTTGCCCTTGTGATAGTGTTGAAAAACCACTTTTCGCACTTGTGTTAGTGTTGAAAAACCACTTTTCGCACTTGTGTTAATGTTGAAAAAACCACTTTTCGCACTTGTGTTGTTGCAGGAAACCACTTTTGCACTTGTTTTAGTGTGGAAAAAACACTTTTTGCACTTGTGATAGTGTTGAAAAACCACTTTTCGCACTTGTGTTAGTGTTGAAAAACCACTTTTCGCACTTGCGTTAGTGTTGAAAAACCACTTTTCGCACTTGTGTTGGTGCAGGAAACCACTTTTGCACTTGTATTAGTGTGGAAAAAACACTTTTTGCACTTGTATTAGTGTGGAAAAACCACTTTTTGCACTTGTGATAGTGTTGAAAAACCACTTTCGCACTTGTGTTAGTGTTGAAAAACCACTTTTCGCACTTGTGTTGGTGCAGGAAACCACTTTTGCACTTGTATTAGTGTGGAAAACCACTTTTTGCACTTGTGTTAGTGTTGAAAAACCACTTTTCGCACTTGTGTTAGTGTTGAAAAACCACTTTTCACACTTGTGTTAGTGTTGAAAAACCACTTTTCGCACTTCTGTTAGTGTTGAAAAACCACTTTTCGCACTTGTGTTGGTGCAGGAAACCACTTTTGCACTTGTATTAGTGTGGAAAAAACACTTTTTGCACTTGTGGTAGTGTTGAAAAACCACTTTTCGCACTTGTGTTAGTGTTGAAAAACCACTTTTCGCACTTGTGTTGGTGCACGAAACCACTTTTGCACTTGTATTAGTGTGGAAAAAACACTTTTCGCACTTGTGTTAATGTTGAAAAACCACTTTTCGCACTTGTGTTAGTGTTGAAAAACCACTTTCCGCACTTGTGTTGGTGCAGGAAACCACTTTTGCACTTGTATTAGTGTGGAAAAAACACTTTTTGCACTTGTGATGGTGTTGAAAAACCACTTTTCGCACTTGTGTTAGTGTTGAAAAACCACTTTTCGCACTCGTGTTGGTGCAGGAAACCACTTTTGCACTTGTATTAGTGTGGAAAAACCACTTTTCACACTTGTGTTAGTGTTGAAAAACCACTTTTCGCACTTGTGTTAGTGTTGAAAAACCACTTTTCGCACTTGTGTTGGTGCAGGAAACCACTTTTACACTTGTATTAGTGTGGAAAAACACTTTTCACACTTGTGTTAGTGTTGAAAAACCACTTTTCGCACTTGTGTTAGTGTTGAAAAACCACTTTTCGCACTTCCGTTAGTGTTGAAAAACCACTTTTCGCACTTGTGTTGGTGCAGGCAACCACTTTTGCACTTGTAATAGTGTGGAAAAAACACTTTTTGCACTTGTGATAGTGTTGAAAACCACTTTTCGCACTTGTGTTAGTGTTGAAAAACCACTTTTCGCACTTGTGTTGGTGCACGAAACCGCTTTTGCACTTGTATTAGTGTGGAAAAGCCACTTTTCGCACTTGTGTTAGTGTTGAAAAACCACTTTTCGCACTTGTGTTAGTGTTGAAAAACCACTTTTCGCACTTGTGTTAGTGTTGAAAAACCACTTTTCGCACTTCTGTTAGTGTTGAAAAACCACTTTTCGCACTTGTGTTGGTGCAGGCAACCACTTTTGCACTTGTATTAGTGTGGACAAAACACTTTTCGCACTTGTGTTAGTGTTGAAAAACCACTTTTCGCACTTGTGTTAGTGTTGAAAAACCACTTTTCGCACTTGTGTTGGTGCAGGAAACCACTTTTGCACTTGTATTAGTGTGGAAAAAACACTTTTTGCACTTGTGATAGTGTTGAAAAATCACTTTTCGCACTTGTGTTAGTGTTGAAAAACCACTTTTCGCACTTGTGTTTGTGCAGGAAACCACTTTTGCACTTGTATTAGTGTGGAAAAACCACTTTTCGCACTTGTGTTAGTGTTGAAAAAACACTTTTCGCACTTGTGTTAGTGTTGAAAAACCACTTTTCGCACTTGTGTTGGTGCAGGAAACCACTTTTGCACTTGTATTAGTGTGGAAAAATCACTTTTTGCACTTGTGATAGTGCTGAAAAACCACTTTTTGCACTTGTGTTAGTGTTGAAAAACCACTTTTCGCACTTGTGTTGGTGCAGGAAACCACTTTTGCACTTGTATTAGTGTGGAAAAAACACTTTTTGCACTTGTATTAGTGTGGAAAAACCACTTTTTGCACTTGTGATAGTGTTGAAAAACCACTTTCGCACTTGTGTTAGTGTTGAAAAACCACTTTTCGCACTTGTGTTGGTGCAGGAAACCACTTTTGCACTTGTATTAGTGTGGAAAACCACTTTTTGCACTTGTGTTAGTGTTGAAAAACCACTTTTCGCACTTGTGTTAGTGTTGAAAAACCACTTTTCACACTTGTGTTAGTGTTGAAAAACCACTTTTCGCACTTCTGTTAGTGTTGAAAAACCACTTTTCGCACTTGTGTTGGTGCAGGAAACCACTTTTGCACTTGTATTAGTGTGGAAAAAACACTTTTTGCACTTGTGGTAGTGTTGAAAAACCACTTTTCGCACTTGTGTTAGTGTTGAAAAACCACTTTTCGCACTTGTGTTGGTGCAGGAAACCACTTTTGCACTTGTATTAGTGTGGAAAAACTACTTTTCGCACTTGTGTTAGTGTTGAAAAACCACTTTTCGCACTTGTGTTAGTGTTGAAAAACCACTTTACGTACTTGTGTTGGTGCAGGAAACCACTTTTGCACTTGTATTAGTGTGGAAAAAACACTTTTTGCACTTGTATTAGTGTGGAAAAACTACTTTTTGCACTTGTGTTAGTGTTGAAAAACCACTTTTCACACTTGTGTTAGTGTTGAAAAACCACTTTTCGTACTTGTGTTGGTGCAGGAAACCACTTTTGCACTTGTATTAGTGTGGAAAAAACACTTTTTGCACTTGTGTTAGTGTTGAAAAACCACTTTTCGCACTTGTGTTAGTGTTGAAAAACCACTTTTCGCACTTGTGTTGGTGCAGGAAACCACTTTTGCACTTGTATTAGTGTGGCAAAAACACTTTTTGCCCTTGTGATAGTGTTGAAAAACCACTTTTCGCACTTGTGTTAGTGTTGAAAAACCACTTTTCGCACTTGTGTTAATGTTGAAAAACCACTTTTCGCACTTGTGTTGTTGCAGGAAACCACTTTTGCACTTGTTTTAGTGTGGAAAAAACACTTTTTGCACTTGTGATAGTGTTGAAAAACCACTTTTCGCACTTGTGTTAGTGTTGAAAAACCACTTTTCGCACTTGCGTTAGTGTTGAAAAACCACTTTTCGCACTTGTGTTGGTGCAGGAAACCACTTTTGCACTTGTATTAGTGTGGAAAAAACACTTTTTGCACTTGTATTAGTGTGGAAAAACCACTTTTTGCACTTGTGATAGTGTTGAAAAACCACTTTCGCACTTGTGTTAGTGTTGAAAAACCACTTTTCGCACTTGTGTTGGTGCAGGAAACCACTTTTGCACTTGTATTAGTGTGGAAAACCACTTTTTGCACTTGTGTTAGTGTTGAAAAACCACTTTTCGCACTTGTGTTAGTGTTGAAAAACCACTTTTCACACTTGTGTTAGTGTTGAAAAACCACTTTTCGCACTTCTGTTAGTGTTGAAAAACCACTTTTCGCACTTGTGTTGGTGCAGGAAACCACTTTTGCACTTGTATTAGTGTGGAAAAAACACTTTTCGCACTTGTGGTAGTGTTGAAAAACAACTTTTCGCACTTGTGTTAGTGTTGAAAAACCACTTTTCGCACTTGTGTTGGTACAGGAAACCACTTTTGCACTTGTATTAGTGTGGAAAAATCACTTTTTGCACTTGTGTTAGTGTTGAAAAACCACTTTTCGCACTTGTGTTAGTGTTGAAAAACCACTTTTCGCACTTGTGTTGGTGCAGGAAACCACTTTTGCACTTGTATTAGTGTAGAAAAAACACTTTTTGCACTTGTGGTAGTGTTGAAAAACAACTTTTCGCACTTGTGTTGGTGCAGGAAACCACTTTTGCACTTGTATTAGTGTGGAAAAACCACTTTTCGCACTTGTGTTAGTGTTGAAAAACCACTTTTCGCACTTGTGTTGGTGCAGGAAATCACTTTTGCACTTGTATTAGTGTGGAAAAAACACTTTTTGCACTTGTGATAGTGTTGAAAAACCACTTTTCGCACTTGTGTTAGTGTTGAAAAACCACTTTTCGCACTTGTGTTAATGTTGAAAAACCACTTTTCGCACTTGTGTTGGTGCAGGAAACCACTTTTGCACTTGTTTTAGTGTGGAAAAAACTCTTTTTGCACTTGTGATAGTGTTGAAAAACCACTTTTCGCACTTGTGTTAGTGTTGAAAAACCACTTTTCGCACTTGCGTTAGTGTTGAAAAACCACTTTTCGCACTTGTGTTGGTGCAGGAAACCACTTTTGCACTTGTAATAGTGTGGAAAAAACACTTTTTGCACTTGTCATAGTGTTGAAAAATCACTTTTCGCACTTGTGTTAGTGTTGAAAAACCACTTTTCGCACTTGTGTTAGTGTTGAAAAACCACTTTTCGCACTTGTGTTAGTGTTGAAAAACCACTTTTCGCACTTGTGTTGGTGCAGGAAACCACTTTTGCACTTGTATTAGTGTGGAAAAAACACTTTTTGCCCTTGTGATAGTGTTGAAAAACCACTTTTTGCACTTGTGATAGTGTTGAAAAACCACTTTCGCACTTGTGTTAGTGTTGAAAAACCACTTTTCGCACTTGTGTTGGTGCAGGAAACCACTTTTGCACTTGTAATAGTGTGGAAAAAACACTTTTTGCACTTGTCATAGTGTTGAAAAATCACTTTTCGCACTTGTGTTAGTGTTGAAAAACCACTTTTCGCACTTGTGTTAGTGTTGAAAAACCACTTTTCGCACTTGTGTTAGTGTTGAAAAACCACTTTTCGCACTTGTGTTAGTGTTGAAAAACCACTTTTCGCACTTGCGTTAGTGTTGAAAAACCACTTTTCGCACTTGTGTTGGTGCAGGCAACCACTTTTGCACTTGTATTAGTGTGGACAAAACACTTTTCGCACTTGTGTTAGTGTTGAAAAACCACTTTTCGCACTTGTGTTAGTGTTGAAAAACCACTTTTCGCACTTGTGTTGGTGCAGGAAACCACTTTTGCACTTGTATTAGTGTGGAAAAAACACTTTTTGCACTTGTGATAGTGTTGAAAAATCACTTTTCGCACTTGTGTTAGTGTTGAAAAACCACTTTTCACACTTGTGTTTGTGCAGGAAACCACTTTTGCACTTGTATTAGTGTGGAAAAACCACTTTTCGCACTTGTGTTAGTGTTGAAAAAACACTTTTCGCACTTGTGTTAGTGTTGAAAAACCACTTTTCGCACTTGTGTTGGTGCAGGAAACCACTTTTGCACTTGTATTAGTGTGGAAAAATCACTTTTTGCACTTGTGATAGTGCTGAAAAACCACTTTTTGCACTTGTGTTAGTGTTGAAAAACCACTTTTCGCACTTGTGTTGGTGCAGGAAACCACTTTTGCACTTGTATTAGTGTGGAAAAAACACTTTTTGCACTTGTATTAGTGTGGAAAAACCACTTTTTGCACTTGTGATAGTGTTGAAAAACCACTTTCGCACTTGTGTTAGTGTTGAAAAACCACTTTTCGCACTTGTGTTGGTGCAGGAAACCACTTTTGCACTTGTATTAGTGTGGAAAACCACTTTTTGCACTTGTGTTAGTGTTGAAAAACCACTTTTCGCACTTGTGTTAGTGTTGAAAAACCACTTTTCACACTTGTGTTAGTGTTGAAAAACCACTTTTCGCACTTCTGTTAGTGTTGAAAAACCACTTTTCGCACTTGTGTTGGTGCAGGAAACCACTTTTGCACTTGTATTAGTGTGGAAAAAACACTTTTTGCACTTGTGGTAGTGTTGAAAAACCACTTTTCGCACTTGTGTTAGTGTTGAAAAACCACTTTTCGCACTTGTGTTGGTGCAGGAAACCACTTTTGCACTTGTATTAGTGTGGAAAAACTACTTTTCGCACTTGTGTTAGTGTTGAAAAACCACTTTTCGCACTTGTGTTAGTGTTGAAAAACCACTTTTCGCACTTGTGTTGGTGCAGGAAACCACTTTTGCACTTGTATTAGTGTGGAAAAATCACTTTTTGCACTTGTGATAGTGTTGAAAAACCACTTTTTGCACTTGTGTTAGTGTTGAAAAACCACTTTACGTACTTTTGTTGGTGCAGGAAACCACTTTTGCACTTGTATTAGTGTGGAAAAAACACTTTTTGCACTTGTATTAGTGTGGAAAAACTACTTTTTGCACTTGTGTTAGTGTTGAAAAACCACTTTTCACACTTGTGTTAGTGTTGAAAAACCACTTTTCGTACTTGTGTTGGTGCAGGAAACCACTTTTGCACTTGTATTAGTGTGGAAAAAACACTTTTTGCACTTGTGTTAGTGTTGAAAAACCACTTTTCGCACTTGTGTTAGTGTTGAAAAACCACTTTTCGCACTTGTGTTGGTGCAGGAAACCACTTTTGCACTTGTATTAGTGTGGAAAAAACACTTTTTGCCCTTGTGATAGTGTTGAAAAACCACTTTTCGCACTTGTGTTAGTGTTGAAAAACCACTTTTCGCACTTGTGTTAATGTTGAAAAACCACTTTTCGCACTTGTGTTGTTGCAGGAAACCACTTTTGCACTTGTTTTAGTGTGGAAAAAACACTTTTTGCACTTGTGATAGTGTTGAAAAACCACTTTTCGCACTTATGTTAGTGTTGAAAAACCACTTTTCGCACTTGCGTTAGTGTTGAAAAACCACTTTTCGCACTTGTGTTGGTGCAGGAAACCACTTTTGCACTTGTATTAGTGTGGAAAAAACACTTTTTGCACTTGTGATAGTGTTGAAAAATCACTTTTCGCACTTGTGTTTAGTGTGGAAAAAACACTTTTTGCACTTGTGTTAGTGTTGAAAAACCACTTTTCGCACTTGTGTTAGTGTTGAAAAACCACTTTTCGCACTTGTGTTGGTGCAGGAAACCACTTTTGCACTTGTATTAGTGTGGAAAAAACACTTTTTGCCCTTGTGATAGTGTTGAAAAACCACTTTTCGCACTTGTGTTAGTGTTGAAAAACCACTTTTCGCACTTGTGTTGGTGCAGGAAACCACTTTTGCACTTGTTTTAGTGTGGAAAAAACACTTTTTGCACTTGTGATAGTGTTGAAAAACCACTTTTCGCACTTGTGTTAGTGTTGAAAAACCACTTTTCGCACTTGCGTTAGTGTTGAAAAACCACTTTTCGCACTTGTGTTGGTGCAGGAAACCACTTTTGCACTTGTATTAGTGTGGAAAAAACACTTTTTGCACTTGTGATAGTGTTGAAAAACCACTTTTCGCACTTATGTTAGTGTTGAAAAACCACTTTTCGCACTTGTGTTGGTGCAGGAAACCACTTTTGCACTTGTATTAGTGTGGAAAAAACACTTTTCGCACTTGTGTTAGTGTTGAAAAACAACTTTTCGCACTTGTGTTAGTGTTGAAAAACCACTTTTCGCACTTGTGTTGGTACAGGAAACCACTTTTGCACTTGTATTAGTGTGGAAAAATCACTTTTTGCACTTGTGTTAGTGTTGAAAAACCACTTTTCGCACTTGTGTTAGTGTTGAAAAACCACTTTTCGCACTTGTGTTGGTGCAGGAAACCACTTTTGCACTTGTATTAGTGTAGAAAAAACACTTTTTGCACTTGTGTTAGTGTTGAAAAACCACTTTTCGCACTTGTGTTGGTGCAGGAAACCACTTTTGCACTTGTATTAGTGTGGAAAAACCACTTTTCGCACTTGTGTTAGTGTTGAAAAACCACTTTTCGCACTTGTGTTGGTGCAGGAAATCACTTTTGCACTTGTATTAGTGTGGAAAAAACACTTTTTGCACTTGTGATAGTGTTGAAAAACCACTTTTCGCACTTGTGTTAGTGTTGAAAAACCACTTTTCGCACTTGTGTTAATGTTGAAAAACCACTTTTCGCACTTGTGTTGGTGCAGGAAACCACTTTTGCACTTGTATTAGTGTGGAAAACCACTTTTTGCACTTGTGTTAGTGTTGAAAAACCACTTTTCGCACTTGTGTTAGTGTTGAAAAACCACTTTTCACACTTGTGTTAGTGTTGAAAAACCACTTTTCGCACTTCTGTTAGTGTTGAAAAACCACTTTTCGCACTTGTGTTGGTGCAGGAAACCACTTTTGCACTTGTATTAGTGTGGAAAAAACACTTTTTGCACTTGTATTAGTGTGGAAAAACTACTTTTTGCACTTGTGTTAGTGTTGAAAAACCACTTTTCACACTTGTGTTAGTGTTGAAAAACCACTTTTCGTACTTGTGTTGGTGCAGGAAACCACTTTTGCACTTGTATTAGTGTGGAAAAAACACTTTTTGCACTTGTGTTAGTGTTGAAAAACCACTTTTCGCACTTGTGTTAGTGTTGAAAAACCACTTTTCGCACTTGTGTTGGTGCAGGAAACCACTTTTGCACTTGTATTAGTGTGGCAAAAACACTTTTTGCCCTTGTGATAGTGTTGAAAAACCACTTTTCGCACTTGTGTTAGTGTTGAAAAACCACTTTTCGCACTTGTGTTAATGTTGAAAAACCACTTTTCGCACTTGTGTTGTTGCAGGAAACCACTTTTGCACTTGTTTTAGTGTGGAAAAAACACTTTTTGCACTTGTAATAGTGTTGAAAAACCACTTTTCGCACTTGTGTTAGTGTTGAAAAACCACTTTTCGCACTTGCGTTAGTGTTGAAAAACCACTTTTCGCACTTGTGTTGGTGCAGGAAACCACTTTTGCACTTGTATTAGTGTGGAAAAAACACTTTTTGCACTTGTATTAGTGTGGAAAAACCACTTTTTGCACTTGTGATAGTGTTGAAAAACCACTTTCGCACTTGTGTTAGTGTTGAAAAACCACTTTTCGCACTTGTGTTGGTGCAGGAAACCACTTTTGCACTTGTATTAGTGTGGAAAACCACTTTTTGCACTTGTGTTAGTGTTGAAAAACCACTTTTCGCACTTGTGTTAGTGTTGAAAAACCACTTTTCACACTTGTGTTAGTGTTGAAAAACCACTTTTCGCACTTCTGTTAGTGTTGAAAAACCACTTTTCGCACTTGTGTTGGTGCAGGAAACCACTTTTGCACTTGTATTAGTGTGGAAAAAACACTTTTCGCACTTGTGGTAGTGTTGAAAAACAACTTTTCGCACTTGTGTTAGTGTTGAAAAACCACTTTTCGCACTTGTGTTGGTACAGGAAACCACTTTTGCACTTGTATTAGTGTGGAAAAATCACTTTTTGCACTTGTGTTAGTGTTGAAAAACCACTTTTCGCACTTGTGTTAGTGTTGAAAAACCACTTTTCGCACTTGTGTTGGTGCAGGAAACCACTTTTGCACTTGTATTAGTGTAGAAAAAACACTTTTTGCACTTGTGTTAGTGTTGAAAAACCACTTTTCGCACTTGTGTTGGTGCAGGAAACCACTTTTGCACTTGTATTAGTGTGGAAAAACCACTTTTCGCACTTGTGTTAGTGTTGAAAAACCACTTTTCGCACTTGTGTTGGTGCAGGAAATCACTTTTGCACTTGTATTAGTGTGGAAAAAACACTTTTTGCACTTGTGATAGTGTTGAAAAACCACTTTTCGCACTTGTGTTAGTGTTGAAAAACCACTTTTCGCACTTGTGTTAATGTTGAAAAACCACTTTTCGCACTTGTGTTGGTGCAGGAAACCACTTTTGCACTTGTTTTAGTGTGGAAAAAACTCTTTTTGCACTTGTGATAGTGTTGAAAAACCACTTTTCGCACTTGTGTTAGTGTTGAAAAACCACTTTTCGCACTTGCGTTAGTGTTGAAAAACCACTTTTCGCACTTGTGTTGGTGCAGGAAACCACTTTTGCACTTGTAATAGTGTGGAAAAAACACTTTTTGCACTTGTCATAGTGTTGAAAAATCACTTTTCGCACTTGTGTTAGTGTTGAAAAACCACTTTTCGCACTTGTGTTAGTGTTGAAAAACCACTTTTCGCACTTGTGTTAGTGTTGAAAAACCACTTTTCGCACTTGTGTTGGTGCAGGAAACCACTTTTGCACTTGTATTAGTGTGGAAAAAACACTTTTTGCCCTTGTGATAGTGTTGAAAAACCACTTTTTGCACTTGTGATAGTGTTGAAAAACCACTTTCGCACTTGTGTTAGTGTTGAAAAACCACTTTTCGCACTTGTGTTGGTGCAGGAAACCACTTTTGCACTTGTAATAGTGTGGAAAAAACACTTTTTGCACTTGTCATAGTGTTGAAAAATCACTTTTCGCACTTGTGTTAGTGTTGAAAAACCACTTTTCGCACTTGTGTTAGTGTTGAAAAACCACTTTTCGCACTTGTGTTAGTGTTGAAAAACCACTTTTCGCACTTGTGTTAGTGTTGAAAAACCACTTTTCGCACTTGCGTTAGTGTTGAAAAACCACTTTTCGCACTTGTGTTGGTGCAGGCAACCACTTTTGCACTTGTATTAGTGTGGACAAAACACTTTTCGCACTTGTGTTAGTGTTGAAAAACCACTTTTCGCACTTGTGTTAGTGTTGAAAAACCACTTTTCGCACTTGTGTTGGTGCAGGAAACCACTTTTGCACTTGTATTAGTGTGGAAAAAACACTTTTTGCACTTGTGATAGTGTTGAAAAATCACTTTTCGCACTTGTGTTAGTGTTGAAAAACCACTTTTCGCACTTGTGTTTGTGCAGGAAACCACTTTTGCACTTGTATTAGTGTGGAAAAACCACTTTTCGCACTTGTGTTAGTGTTGAAAAAACACTTTTCGCACTTGTGTTAGTGTTGAAAAACCACTTTTCGCACTTGTGTTGGTGCAGGAAACCACTTTTGCACTTGTATTAGTGTGGAAAAATCACTTTTTGCACTTGTGATAGTGCTGAAAAACCACTTTTTGCACTTGTGTTAGTGTTGAAAAACCACTTTTCGCACTTGTGTTGGTGCAGGAAACCACTTTTGCACTTGTATTAGTGTGGAAAAAACACTTTTTGCACTTGTATTAGTGTGGAAAAACCACTTTTTGCACTTGTGATAGTGTTGAAAAACCACTTTCGCACTTGTGTTAGTGTTGAAAAACCACTTTTCGCACTTGTGTTGGTGCAGGAAACCACTTTTGCACTTGTATTAGTGTGGAAAACCACTTTTTGCACTTGTGTTAGTGTTGAAAAACCACTTTTCGCACTTGTGTTAGTGTTGAAAAACCACTTTTCACACTTGTGTTAGTGTTGAAAAACCACTTTTCGCACTTCTGTTAGTGTTGAAAAACCACTTTTCGCACTTGTGTTGGTGCAGGAAACCACTTTTGCACTTGTATTAGTGTGGAAAAAACACTTTTTGCACTTGTGGTAGTGTTGAAAAACCACTTTTCGCACTTGTGTTAGTGTTGAAAAACCACTTTTCGCACTTGTGTTGGTGCAGGAAACCACTTTTGCACTTGTATTAGTGTGGAAAAACTACTTTTCGCACTTGTGTTAGTGTTGAAAAACCACTTTTCGCACTTGTGTTAGTGTTGAAAAACCACTTTTCGCACTTGTGTTGGTGCAGGAAACCACTTTTGCACTTGTATTAGTGTGGAAAAATCACTTTTTGCACTTGTGATAGTGTTGAAAAACCACTTTTTGCACTTGTGTTAGTGTTGAAAAACCACTTTACGTACTTTTGTTGGTGCAGGAAACCACTTTTGCACTTGTATTAGTGTGGAAAAAACACTTTTTGCACTTGTATTAGTGTGGAAAAACTACTTTTTGCACTTGTGTTAGTGTTGAAAAACCACTTTTCACACTTGTGTTAGTGTTGAAAAACCACTTTTCGTACTTGTGTTGGTGCAGGAAACCACTTTTGCACTTGTATTAGTGTGGAAAAAACACTTTTTGCACTTGTGTTAGTGTTGAAAAACCACTTTTCGCACTTGTGTTAGTGTTGAAAAACCACTTTTCGCACTTGTGTTGGTGCAGGAAACCACTTTTGCACTTGTATTAGTGTGGAAAAAACACTTTTTGCCCTTGTGATAGTGTTGAAAAACCACTTTTCGCACTTGTGTTAGTGTTGAAAAACCACTTTTCGCACTTGTGTTAATGTTGAAAAACCACTTTTCGCACTTGTGTTGTTGCAGGAAACCACTTTTGCACTTGTTTTAGTGTGGAAAAAACACTTTTTGCACTTGGGATAGTGTTGAAAAACCACTTTTCGCACTTATGTTAGTGTTGAAAAACCACTTTTCGCACTTGCGTTAGTGTTGAAAAACCACTTTTCGCACTTGTGTTGGTGCAGGAAACCACTTTTGCACTTGTATTAGTGTGGAAAAAACACTTTTTGCACTTGTGATAGTGTTGAAAAATCACTTTTCGCACTTGTGTTTAGTGTGGAAAAAACACTTTTTGCACTTGTGTTAGTGTTGAAAAACCACTTTTCGCACTTGTGTTAGTGTTGAAAAACCACTTTTCGCACTTGTGTTGGTGCAGGAAACCACTTTTGCACTTGTATTAGTGTGGAAAAAACACTTTTTGCCCTTGTGATAGTGTTGAAAAACCACTTTTCGCACTTGTGTTAGTGTTGAAAAACCACTTTTCGCACTTGTGTTGGTGCAGGAAACCACTTTTGCACTTGTTTTAGTGTGGAAAAAACACTTTTTGCACTTGTGATAGTGTTGAAAAACCACTTTTCGCACTTGTGTTAGTGTTGAAAAACCACTTTTCGCACTTGCGTTAGTGTTGAAAAACCACTTTTCGCACTTGTGTTGGTGCAGGAAACCACTTTTGCACTTGTATTAGTGTGGAAAAAACACTTTTTGCACTTGTGATAGTGTTGAAAAACCACTTTTCGCACTTATGTTAGTGTTGAAAAACCACTTTTCGCACTTGTGTTGGTGCAGGAAACCACTTTTGCACTTGTATTAGTGTGGAAAAAACACTTTTCGCACTTGTGTTAGTGTTGAAAAACAACTTTTCGCACTTGTGTTAGTGTTGAAAAACCACTTTTCGCACTTGTGTTGGTACAGGAAACCACTTTTGCACTTGTATTAGTGTGGAAAAATCACTTTTTGCACTTGTGTTAGTGTTGAAAAACCACTTTTCGCACTTGTGTTAGTGTTGAAAAACCACTTTTCGCACTTGTGTTGGTGCAGGAAACCACTTTTGCACTTGTATTAGTGTAGAAAAAACACTTTTTGCACTTGTGTTAGTGTTGAAAAACCACTTTTCGCACTTGTGTTGGTGCAGGAAACCACTTTTGCACTTGTATTAGTGTGGAAAAACCACTTTTCGCACTTGTGTTAGTGTTGAAAAACCACTTTTCGCACTTGTGTTGGTGCAGGAAATCACTTTTGCACTTGTATTAGTGTGGAAAAAACACTTTTTGCACTTGTGATAGTGTTGAAAAACCACTTTTCGCACTTGTGTTAGTGTTGAAAAACCACTTTTCGCACTTGTGTTAATGTTGAAAAACCACTTTTCGCACTTGTGTTGGTGCAGGAAACCACTTTTGCACTTGTATTAGTGTGGAAAACCACTTTTTGCACTTGTGTTAGTGTTGAAAAACCACTTTTCGCACTTGTGTTAGTGTTGAAAAACCACTTTTCACACTTGTGTTAGTGTTGAAAAACCACTTTTCGCACTTCTGTTAGTGTTGAAAAACCACTTTTCGCACTTGTGTTGGTGCAGGAAACCACTTTTGCACTTGTATTAGTGTGGAAAAAACACTTTTTGCACTTGTGGTAGTGTTGAAAAACCACTTTTCGCACTTGTGTTAGTGTTGAAAAACCACTTTTCGCACTTGTGTTGGTGCACGAAACCACTTTTGCACTTGTATTAGTGTGGAAAAAACACTTTTCGCACTTGTGTTAATGTTGAAAAACCACTTTTCGCACTTGTGTTAGTGTTGAAAAACCACTTTCCGCACTTGTGTTGGTGCAGGAAACCACTTTTGCACTTGTATTAGTGTGGAAAAAACACTTTTTGCACTTGTGATGGTGTTGAAAAACCACTTTTCGCACTTGTGTTAGTGTTGAAAAACCACTTTTCGCACTCGTGTTGGTGCAGGAAACCACTTTTGCACTTGTATTAGTGTGGAAAAACCACTTTTCACACTTGTGTTAGTGTTGAAAAACCACTTTTCGCACTTGTGTTGGTGCAGGAAATCACTTTTGCACTTGTATTAGTGTGGAAAAAACACTTTTTGCACTTGTGATAGTGTTGAAAAACCACTTTTCGCACTTGTGTTAGTGTTGAAAAACCACTTTTCGCACTTGTGTTAATGTTGAAAAACCACTTTTCGCACTTGTGTTGGTGCAGGAAACCACTTTTGCACTTGTTTTAGTGTGGAAAAAACTCTTTTGCACTTGTGATAGTGTTGAAAAACCACTTTTCGCACTTGTGTTAGTGTTGAAAAACCAACTTTTCGCACTTGCGTTAGTGTTGAAAAACCACTTTTCGCACTTGTGTTGGTGCAGGAAACCACTTTTGCACTTGTAATAGTGTGGAAAAAACACTTTTTGCACTTGTCATAGTGTTGAAAAATCACTTTTCGCACTTGTGTTAGTGTTGAAAAACCACTTTTCGCACTTGTGTTAGTGTTGAAAAACCACTTTTCGCACTTGTGTTAGTGTTGAAAAACCACTTTTCGCACTTGTGTTGGTGCAGGAAACCACTTTTGCACTTGTATTAGTGTGGAAAAAACACTTTTTGCCCTTGTGATAGTGTTGAAAAACCACTTTTTGCACTTGTGATAGTGTTGAAAAACCACTTTCGCACTTGTGTTAGTGTTGAAAAACCACTTTTCGCACTTGTGTTGGTGCAGGAAACCACTTTTGCACTTGTAATAGTGTGGAAAAAACACTTTTTGCACTTGTCATAGTGTTGAAAAATCACTTTTCGCACTTGTGTTAGTGTTGAAAAACCACTTTTCGCACTTGTGTTAGTGTTGAAAAACCACTTTTCGCACTTGTGTTAGTGTTGAAAAACCACTTTTCGCACTTGTGTTAGTGTTGAAAAACCACTTTTCGCACTTGCGTTAGTGTTGAAAAACCACTTTTCGCACTTGTGTTGGTGCAGGCAACCACTTTTGCACTTGTATTAGTGTGGACAAAACACTTTTCGCACTTGTGTTAGTGTTGAAAAACCACTTTTCGCACTTGTGTTAGTGTTGAAAAACCACTTTTCGCACTTGTGTTGGTGCAGGAAACCACTTTTGCACTTGTATTAGTGTGGAAAAAACACTTTTTGCACTTGTGATAGTGTTGAAAAATCACTTTTCGCACTTGTGTTAGTGTTGAAAAACCACTTTTCGCACTTGTGTTTGTGCAGGAAACCACTTTTGCACTTGTATTAGTGTGGAAAAACCACTTTTCGCACTTGTGTTAGTGTTGAAAAAACACTTTTCGCACTTGTGTTAGTGTTGAAAAACCACTTTTCGCACTTGTGTTGGTGCAGGAAACCACTTTTGCACTTGTATTAGTGTGGAAAAATCACTTTTTGCACTTGTGATAGTGCTGAAAAACCACTTTTTGCACTTGTGTTAGTGTTGAAAAACCACTTTTCGCACTTGTGTTGGTGCAGGAAACCACTTTTGCACTTGTATTAGTGTGGAAAAAACACTTTTTGCACTTGTATTAGTGTGGAAAAACCACTTTTTGCACTTGTGATAGTGTTGAAAAACCACTTTCGCACTTGTGTTAGTGTTGAAAAACCACTTTTCGCACTTGTGTTGGTGCAGGAAACCACTTTTGCACTTGTATTAGTGTGGAAAACCACTTTTTGCACTTGTGTTAGTGTTGAAAAACCACTTTTCGCACTTGTGTTAGTGTTGAAAAACCACTTTTCACACTTGTGTTAGTGTTGAAAAACCACTTTTCGCACTTCTGTTAGTGTTGAAAAACCACTTTTCGCACTTGTGTTGGTGCAGGAAACCACTTTTGCACTTGTATTAGTGTGGAAAAAACACTTTTTGCACTTGTGGTAGTGTTGAAAAACCACTTTTCGCACTTGTGTTAGTGTTGAAAAACCACTTTTCGCACTTGTGTTGGTGCAGGAAACCACTTTTGCACTTGTATTAGTGTGGAAAAACTACTTTTCGCACTTGTGTTAGTGTTGAAAAACCACTTTTCGCACTTGTGTTAGTGTTGAAAAACCACTTTTCGCACTTGTGTTGGTGCAGGAAACCACTTTTGCACTTGTATTAGTGTGGAAAAATCACTTTTTGCACTTGTGATAGTGTTGAAAAACCACTTTTTGCACTTGTGTTAGTGTTGAAAAACCACTTTACGTACTTTTGTTGGTGCAGGAAACCACTTTTGCACTTGTATTAGTGTGGAAAAAACACTTTTTGCACTTGTATTAGTGTGGAAAAACTACTTTTTGCACTTGTGTTAGTGTTGAAAAACCACTTTTCACACTTGTGTTAGTGTTGAAAAACCACTTTTCGTACTTGTGTTGGTGCAGGAAACCACTTTTGCACTTGTATTAGTGTGGAAAAAACACTTTTTGCACTTGTGTTAGTGTTGAAAAACCACTTTTCGCACTTGTGTTAGTGTTGAAAAACCACTTTTCGCACTTGTGTTGGTGCAGGAAACCACTTTTGCACTTGTATTAGTGTGGAAAAAACACTTTTTGCCCTTGTGATAGTGTTGAAAAACCACTTTTCGCACTTGTGTTAGTGTTGAAAAACCACTTTTCGCACTTGTGTTAATGTTGAAAAACCACTTTTCGCACTTGTGTTGTTGCAGGAAACCACTTTTGCACTTGTTTTAGTGTGGAAAAAACACTTTTTGCACTTGGGATAGTGTTGAAAAACCACTTTTCGCACTTATGTTAGTGTTGAAAAACCACTTTTCGCACTTGCGTTAGTGTTGAAAAACCACTTTTCGCACTTGTGTTGGTGCAGGAAACCACTTTTGCACTTGTATTAGTGTGGAAAAAACACTTTTTGCACTTGTGATAGTGTTGAAAAATCACTTTTCGCACTTGTGTTTAGTGTGGAAAAAACACTTTTTGCACTTGTGTTAGTGTTGAAAAACCACTTTTCGCACTTGTGTTAGTGTTGAAAAACCACTTTTCGCACTTGTGTTGGTGCAGGAAACCACTTTTGCACTTGTATTAGTGTGGAAAAAACACTTTTTGCACTTGTGGTAGTGTTGAAAAACCACTTTTCGCACTTGTGTTAGTGTTGAAAAACCACTTTTCGCACTTGTGTTGGTGCAGGAAACCACTTTTGCACTTGTATTAGTGTGGAAAAACTACTTTTCGCACTTGTGTTAGTGTTGAAAAACCACTTTTCGCACTTGTGTTAGTGTTGAAAAACCACTTTTCGCACTTGTGTTGGTGCAGGAAACCACTTTTGCACTTGTATTAGTGTGGAAAAATCACTTTTTGCACTTGTGATAGTGTTGAAAAACCACTTTTTGCACTTGTGTTAGTGTTGAAAAACCACTTTACGTACTTTTGTTGGTGCAGGAAACCACTTTTGCACTTGTATTAGTGTGGAAAAAACACTTTTTGCACTTGTATTAGTGTGGAAAAACTACTTTTTGCACTTGTGTTAGTGTTGAAAAACCACTTTTCACACTTGTGTTAGTGTTGAAAAACCACTTTTCGTACTTGTGTTGGTGCAGGAAACCACTTTTGCACTTGTATTAGTGTGGAAAAAACACTTTTTGCACTTGTGTTAGTGTTGAAAAACCACTTTTCGCACTTGTGTTAGTGTTGAAAAACCACTTTTCGCACTTGTGTTGGTGCAGGAAACCACTTTTGCACTTGTATTAGTGTGGAAAAAACACTTTTTGCCCTTGTGATAGTGTTGAAAAACCACTTTTCGCACTTGTGTTAGTGTTGAAAAACCACTTTTCGCACTTGTGTTAATGTTGAAAAACCACTTTTCGCACTTGTGTTGTTGCAGGAAACCACTTTTGCACTTGTTTTAGTGTGGAAAAAACACTTTTTGCACTTGGGATAGTGTTGAAAAACCACTTTTCGCACTTATGTTAGTGTTGAAAAACCACTTTTCGCACTTGCGTTAGTGTTGAAAAACCACTTTTCGCACTTGTGTTGGTGCAGGAAACCACTTTTGCACTTGTATTAGTGTGGAAAAAACACTTTTTGCACTTGTGATAGTGTTGAAAAATCACTTTTCGCACTTGTGTTTAGTGTGGAAAAAACACTTTTTGCACTTGTGTTAGTGTTGAAAAACCACTTTTCGCACTTGTGTTAGTGTTGAAAAACCACTTTTCGCACTTGTGTTGGTGCAGGAAACCACTTTTGCACTTGTATTAGTGTGGAAAAAACACTTTTTGCCCTTGTGATAGTGTTGAAAAACCACTTTTCGCACTTGTGTTAGTGTTGAAAAACCACTTTTCGCACTTGTGTTGGTGCAGGAAACCACTTTTGCACTTGTTTTAGTGTGGAAAAAACACTTTTTGCACTTGTGATAGTGTTGAAAAACCACTTTTCGCACTTGTGTTAGTGTTGAAAAACCACTTTTCGCACTTGCGTTAGTGTTGAAAAACCACTTTTCGCACTTGTGTTGGTGCAGGAAACCACTTTTGCACTTGTATTAGTGTGGAAAAAACACTTTTTGCACTTGTGATAGTGTTGAAAAACCACTTTTCGCACTTATGTTAGTGTTGAAAAACCACTTTTCGCACTTGTGTTGGTGCAGGAAACCACTTTTGCACTTGTATTAGTGTGGAAAAAACACTTTTCGCACTTGTGTTAGTGTTGAAAAACAACTTTTCGCACTTGTGTTAGTGTTGAAAAACCACTTTTCGCACTTGTGTTGGTACAGGAAACCACTTTTGCACTTGTATTAGTGTGGAAAAATCACTTTTTGCACTTGTGTTAGTGTTGAAAAACCACTTTTCGCACTTGTGTTAGTGTTGAAAAACCACTTTTCGCACTTGTGTTAGTGTTGAAAAACCACTTTTCGCACTTGTGTTGGTGCAGGAAACCACTTTTGCACTTGTATTAGTGTGGAAAAAACACTTTTTGCACTTGTGATAGTGTTGAAAAATCACTTTTCGCACTTGTGTTAGTGTTGAAAAACCACTTTTCGCACTTGTGTTTGTGCAGGAAACCACTTTTGCACTTGTATTAGTGTGGAAAAACCACTTTTCGCACTTGTGTTAGTGTTGAAAAAACACTTTTCGCACTTGTGTTAGTGTTGAAAAACCACTTTTCGCACTTGTGTTGGTGCAGGAAACCACTTTTGCACTTGTATTAGTGTGGAAAAATCACTTTTTGCACTTGTGATAGTGCTGAAAAACCACTTTTTGCACTTGTGTTAGTGTTGAAAAACCACTTTTCGCACTTGTGTTGGTGCAGGAAACCACTTTTGCACTTGTATTAGTGTGGAAAAAACACTTTTTGCACTTGTATTAGTGTGGAAAAACCACTTTTTGCACTTGTGATAGTGTTGAAAAACCACTTTCGCACTTGTGTTAGTGTTGAAAAACCACTTTTCGCACTTGTGTTGGTGCAGGAAACCACTTTTGCACTTGTATTAGTGTGGAAAACCACTTTTTGCACTTGTGTTAGTGTTGAAAAACCACTTTTCGCACTTGTGTTAGTGTTGAAAAACCACTTTTCACACTTGTGTTAGTGTTGAAAAACCACTTTTCGCACTTCTGTTAGTGTTGAAAAACCACTTTTCGCACTTGTGTTGGTGCAGGAAACCACTTTTGCACTTGTATTAGTGTGGAAAAAACACTTTTTGCACTTGTGGTAGTGTTGAAAAACCACTTTTCGCACTTGTGTTAGTGTTGAAAAACCACTTTTCGCACTTGTGTTGGTGCAGGAAACCACTTTTGCACTTGTATTAGTGTGGAAAAACTACTTTTCGCACTTGTGTTAGTGTTGAAAAACCACTTTTCGCACTTGTGTTAGTGTTGAAAAACCACTTTTCGCACTTGTGTTGGTGCAGGAAACCACTTTTGCACTTGTATTAGTGTGGAAAAATCACTTTTTGCACTTGTGATAGTGTTGAAAAACCACTTTTTGCACTTGTGTTAGTGTTGAAAAACCACTTTACGTACTTTTGTTGGTGCAGGAAACCACTTTTGCACTTGTATTAGTGTGGAAAAAACACTTTTTGCACTTGTATTAGTGTGGAAAAACTACTTTTTGCACTTGTGTTAGTGTTGAAAAACCACTTTTCACACTTGTGTTAGTGTTGAAAAACCACTTTTCGTACTTGTGTTGGTGCAGGAAACCACTTTTGCACTTGTATTAGTGTGGAAAAAACACTTTTTGCACTTGTGTTAGTGTTGAAAAACCACTTTTCGCACTTGTGTTAGTGTTGAAAAACCACTTTTCGCACTTGTGTTGGTGCAGGAAACCACTTTTGCACTTGTATTAGTGTGGAAAAAACACTTTTTGCCCTTGTGATAGTGTTGAAAAACCACTTTTCGCACTTGTGTTAGTGTTGAAAAACCACTTTTCGCACTTGTGTTAATGTTGAAAAACCACTTTTCGCACTTGTGTTGTTGCAGGAAACCACTTTTGCACTTGTTTTAGTGTGGAAAAAACACTTTTTGCACTTGGGATAGTGTTGAAAAACCACTTTTCGCACTTATGTTAGTGTTGAAAAACCACTTTTCGCACTTGCGTTAGTGTTGAAAAACCACTTTTCGCACTTGTGTTGGTGCAGGAAACCACTTTTGCACTTGTATTAGTGTGGAAAAAACACTTTTTGCACTTGTGATAGTGTTGAAAAATCACTTTTCGCACTTGTGTTTAGTGTGGAAAAAACACTTTTTGCACTTGTGTTAGTGTTGAAAAACCACTTTTCGCACTTGTGTTAGTGTTGAAAAACCACTTTTCGCACTTGTGTTGGTGCAGGAAACCACTTTTGCACTTGTATTAGTGTGGAAAAAACACTTTTTGCACTTGTGGTAGTGTTGAAAAACCACTTTTCGCACTTGTGTTAGTGTTGAAAAACCACTTTTCGCACTTGTGTTGGTGCAGGAAACCACTTTTGCACTTGTATTAGTGTGGAAAAACTACTTTTCGCACTTGTGTTAGTGTTGAAAAACCACTTTTCGCACTTGTGTTAGTGTTGAAAAACCACTTTTCGCACTTGTGTTGGTGCAGGAAACCACTTTTGCACTTGTATTAGTGTGGAAAAATCACTTTTTGCACTTGTGATAGTGTTGAAAAACCACTTTTTGCACTTGTGTTAGTGTTGAAAAACCACTTTACGTACTTTTGTTGGTGCAGGAAACCACTTTTGCACTTGTATTAGTGTGGAAAAAACACTTTTTGCACTTGTATTAGTGTGGAAAAACTACTTTTTGCACTTGTGTTAGTGTTGAAAAACCACTTTTCACACTTGTGTTAGTGTTGAAAAACCACTTTTCGTACTTGTGTTGGTGCAGGAAACCACTTTTGCACTTGTATTAGTGTGGAAAAAACACTTTTTGCACTTGTGTTAGTGTTGAAAAACCACTTTTCGCACTTGTGTTAGTGTTGAAAAACCACTTTTCGCACTTGTGTTGGTGCAGGAAACCACTTTTGCACTTGTATTAGTGTGGAAAAAACACTTTTTGCCCTTGTGATAGTGTTGAAAAACCACTTTTCGCACTTGTGTTAGTGTTGAAAAACCACTTTTCGCACTTGTGTTAATGTTGAAAAACCACTTTTCGCACTTGTGTTGTTGCAGGAAACCACTTTTGCACTTGTTTTAGTGTGGAAAAAACACTTTTTGCACTTGGGATAGTGTTGAAAAACCACTTTTCGCACTTATGTTAGTGTTGAAAAACCACTTTTCGCACTTGCGTTAGTGTTGAAAAACCACTTTTCGCACTTGTGTTGGTGCAGGAAACCACTTTTGCACTTGTATTAGTGTGGAAAAAACACTTTTTGCACTTGTGATAGTGTTGAAAAATCACTTTTCGCACTTGTGTTTAGTGTGGAAAAAACACTTTTTGCACTTGTGTTAGTGTTGAAAAACCACTTTTCGCACTTGTGTTAGTGTTGAAAAACCACTTTTCGCACTTGTGTTGGTGCAGGAAACCACTTTTGCACTTGTATTAGTGTGGAAAAAACACTTTTTGCCCTTGTGATAGTGTTGAAAAACCACTTTTCGCACTTGTGTTAGTGTTGAAAAACCACTTTTCGCACTTGTGTTGGTGCAGGAAACCACTTTTGCACTTGTTTTAGTGTGGAAAAAACACTTTTTGCACTTGTGATAGTGTTGAAAAACCACTTTTCGCACTTGTGTTAGTGTTGAAAAACCACTTTTCGCACTTGCGTTAGTGTTGAAAAACCACTTTTCGCACTTGTGTTGGTGCAGGAAACCACTTTTGCACTTGTATTAGTGTGGAAAAAACACTTTTTGCACTTGTGATAGTGTTGAAAAACCACTTTTCGCACTTATGTTAGTGTTGAAAAACCACTTTTCGCACTTGTGTTGGTGCAGGAAACCACTTTTGCACTTGTATTAGTGTGGAAAAAACACTTTTCGCACTTGTGTTAGTGTTGAAAAACAACTTTTCGCACTTGTGTTAGTGTTGAAAAACCACTTTTCGCACTTGTGTTGGTACAGGAAACCACTTTTGCACTTGTATTAGTGTGGAAAAATCACTTTTTGCACTTGTGTTAGTGTTGAAAAACCACTTTTCGCACTTGTGTTAGTGTTGAAAAACCACTTTTCGCACTTGTGTTGGTGCAGGAAACCACTTTTGCACTTGTATTAGTGTAGAAAAAACACTTTTTGCACTTGTGTTAGTGTTGAAAAACCACTTTTCGCACTTGTGTTGGTGCAGGAAACCACTTTTGCACTTGTATTAGTGTGGAAAAACCACTTTTCGCACTTGTGTTAGTGTTGAAAAACCACTTTTCGCACTTGTGTTGGTGCAGGAAATCACTTTTGCACTTGTATTAGTGTGGAAAAAACACTTTTTGCACTTGTGATAGTGTTGAAAAACCACTTTTCGCACTTGTGTTAGTGTTGAAAAACCACTTTTCGCACTTGTGTTAATGTTGAAAAACCACTTTTCGCACTTGTGTTGGTGCAGGAAACCACTTTTGCACTTGTATTAGTGTGGAAAACCACTTTTTGCACTTGTGTTAGTGTTGAAAAACCACTTTTCGCACTTGTGTTAGTGTTGAAAAACCACTTTTCACACTTGTGTTAGTGTTGAAAAACCACTTTTCGCACTTCTGTTAGTGTTGAAAAACCACTTTTCGCACTTGTGTTGGTGCAGGAAACCACTTTTGCACTTGTATTAGTGTGGAAAAAACACTTTTTGCACTTGTGGTAGTGTTGAAAAACCACTTTTCGCACTTGTGTTAGTGTTGAAAAACCACTTTTCGCACTTGTGTTGGTGCACGAAACCACTTTTGCACTTGTATTAGTGTGGAAAAAACACTTTTCGCACTTGTGTTAATGTTGAAAAACCACTTTTCGCACTTGTGTTAGTGTTGAAAAACCACTTTCCGCACTTGTGTTGGTGCAGGAAACCACTTTTGCACTTGTATTAGTGTGGAAAAAACACTTTTTGCACTTGTGATGGTGTTGAAAAACCACTTTTCGCACTTGTGTTAGTGTTGAAAAACCACTTTTCGCACTCGTGTTGGTGCAGGAAACCACTTTTGCACTTGTATTAGTGTGGAAAAACCACTTTTCACACTTGTGTTAGTGTTGAAAAACCACTTTTCGCACTTGTGTTAGTGTTGAAAAACCACTTTTCGCACTTGTGTTGGTGCAGGAAACCACTTTTACACTTGTATTAGTGTGGAAAAACACTTTTCACACTTGTGTTAGTGTTGAAAAACCACTTTTCGCACTTGTGTTAGTGTTGAAAAACCACTTTTCGCACTTCCGTTAGTGTTGAAAAACCACTTTTCGCACTTGTGTTGGTGCAGGCAACCACTTTTGCACTTGTAATAGTGTGGAAAAAACACTTTTTGCACTTGTGATAGTGTTGAAAAACCACTTTTCGCACTTGTGTTAGTGTTGAAAAACCACTTTTCGCACTTGTGTTGGTGCACGAAACCGCTTTTGCACTTGTATTAGTGTGGAAAAGCCACTTTTCGCACTTGTGTTAGTGTTGAAAAACCACTTTTCGCACTTGTGTTAGTGTTGAAAAACCACTTTTCGCACTTGTGTTAGTGTTGAAAAACCACTTTTCGCACTTCTGTTAGTGTTGAAAAACCACTTTTCGCACTTGTGTTGGTGCAGGCAACCACTTTTGCACTTGTATTAGTGTGGACAAAACACTTTTCGCACTTGTGTTAGTGTTGAAAAACCACTTTTCGCACTTGTGTTAGTGTTGAAAAACCACTTTTCGCACTTGTGTTGGTGCAGGAAACCACTTTTGCACTTGTATTAGTGTGGAAAAAACACTTTTTGCACTTGTGATAGTGTTGAAAAATCACTTTTCGCACTTGTGTTAGTGTTGAAAAACCACTTTTCGCACTTGTGTTTGTGCAGGAAACCACTTTTGCACTTGTATTAGTGTGGAAAAACCACTTTTCGCACTTGTGTTAGTGTTGAAAAAACACTTTTCGCACTTGTGTTAGTGTTGAAAAACCACTTTTCGCACTTGTGTTGGTGCAGGAAACCACTTTTGCACTTGTATTAGTGTGGAAAAATCACTTTTTGCACTTGTGATAGTGCTGAAAAACCACTTTTTGCACTTGTGTTAGTGTTGAAAAACCACTTTTCGCACTTGTGTTGGTGCAGGAAACCACTTTTGCACTTGTATTAGTGTGGAAAAAACACTTTTTGCACTTGTATTAGTGTGGAAAAACCACTTTTTGCACTTGTGATAGTGTTGAAAAACCACTTTCGCACTTGTGTTAGTGTTGAAAAACCACTTTTCGCACTTGTGTTGGTGCAGGAAACCACTTTTGCACTTGTATTAGTGTGGAAAACCACTTTTTGCACTTGTGTTAGTGTTGAAAAACCACTTTTCGCACTTGTGTTAGTGTTGAAAAACCACTTTTCACACTTGTGTTAGTGTTGAAAAACCACTTTTCGCACTTCTGTTAGTGTTGAAAAACCACTTTTCGCACTTGTGTTGGTGCAGGAAACCACTTTTGCACTTGTATTAGTGTGGAAAAAACACTTTTTGCACTTGTGGTAGTGTTGAAAAACCACTTTTCGCACTTGTGTTAGTGTTGAAAAACCACTTTTCGCACTTGTGTTGGTGCAGGAAACCACTTTTGCACTTGTATTAGTGTGGAAAAACTACTTTTCGCACTTGTGTTAGTGTTGAAAAACCACTTTTCGCACTTGTGTTAGTGTTGAAAAACCACTTTACGTACTTGTGTTGGTGCAGGAAACCACTTTTGCACTTGTATTAGTGTGGAAAAAACACTTTTTGCACTTGTATTAGTGTGGAAAAACTACTTTTTGCACTTGTGTTAGTGTTGAAAAACCACTTTTCACACTTGTGTTAGTGTTGAAAAACCACTTTTCGTACTTGTGTTGGTGCAGGAAACCACTTTTGCACTTGTATTAGTGTGGAAAAAACACTTTTTGCACTTGTGTTAGTGTTGAAAAACCACTTTTCGCACTTGTGTTAGTGTTGAAAAACCACTTTTCGCACTTGTGTTGGTGCAGGAAACCACTTTTGCACTTGTATTAGTGTGGCAAAAACACTTTTTGCCCTTGTGATAGTGTTGAAAAACCACTTTTCGCACTTGTGTTAGTGTTGAAAAACCACTTTTCGCACTTGTGTTAATGTTGAAAAACCACTTTTCGCACTTGTGTTGTTGCAGGAAACCACTTTTGCACTTGTTTTAGTGTGGAAAAAACACTTTTTGCACTTGTGATAGTGTTGAAAAACCACTTTTCGCACTTGTGTTAGTGTTGAAAAACCACTTTTTGCACTTGCGTTAGTGTTGAAAAACCACTTTTCGCACTTGTGTTGGTGCAGGAAACCACTTTTGCACTTGTATTAGTGTGGAAAAAACACTTTTTGCACTTGTATTAGTGTGGAAAAACCACTTTTTGCACTTGTGATAGTGTTGAAAAACCACTTTCGCACTTGTGTTAGTGTTGAAAAACCACTTTTCGCACTTGTGTTGGTGCAGGAAACCACTTTTGCACTTGTATTAGTGTGGAAAACCACTTTTTGCACTTGTGTTAGTGTTGAAAAACCACTTTTCGCACTTGTGTTAGTGTTGAAAAACCACTTTTCACACTTGTGTTAGTGTTGAAAAACCACTTTTCGCACTTCTGTTAGTGTTGAAAAACCACTTTTCGCACTTGTGTTGGTGCAGGAAACCACTTTTGCACTTGTAGTAGTGTGGAAAAAACACTTTTTGCACTTGTGGTAGTGTTGAAAAACCACTTTTCGCACTTGTGTTAGTGTTGAAAAACCACTTTTCGCACTTGTGTTGGTGCAGGAAACCACTTTTGCACTTGTATTAGTGTGGAAAAACTACTTTTCGCACTTGTGTTAGTGTTGAAAAACCACTTTTCGCACTTGTGTTAGTGTTGAAAAACCACTTTTCGCACTTGTGTTGGTGCAGGAAACCACTTTTGCACTTGTATTAGTGTGGAAAAATCACTTTTTGCACTTGTGATAGTGTTGAAAAACCACTTTTTGCACTTGTGTTAGTGTTGAAAAACCACTTTACGTACTTGTGTTGGTGCAGGAAACCACTTTTGCACTTGTATTAGTGTGGAAAAAACACTTTTTGCACTTGTATTAGTGTGGAAAAACTACTTTTTGCACTTGTGTTAGTGTTGAAAAACCACTTTTCACACTTGTGTTAGTGTTGAAAAACCACTTTTCGTACTTGTGTTGGTGCAGGAAACCACTTTTGCACTTCTATTAGTGTGGAAAAAACACTTTTTGCACTTGTGTTAGTGTTGAAAAACCACTTTTCGCACTTGTGTTAGTGTTGAAAAACCACTTTTCGCACTTGTGTTGGTGCAGGAAACCACTTTTGCACTTGTATTAGTGTGGAAAAAACACTTTTTGCCCTTGTGATAGTGTTGAAAAACCACTTTTCGCACTTGTGTTAGTGTTGAAAAACCACTTTTCGCACTTGTGTTAATGTTGAAAAACCACTTTTCGCACTTGTGTTGTTGCAGGAAACCACTTTTGCACTTGTTTTAGTGTGGAAAAAACACTTTTTGCACTTGTGATAGTGTTGAAAAACCACTTTTCGCACTTGTGTTAGTGTTGAAAAACCACTTTTCGCACTTGCGTTAGTGTTGAAAAACCACTTTTCGCACTTGTGTTGGTGCAGGAAACCACTTTTGCACTTGTATTAGTGTGGAAAAAACACTTTTTGCACTTGTGATAGTGTTGAAAAACCACTTTTCGCACTTATGTTAGTGTTGAAAAACCACTTTTCGCACTTGTGTTGGTGCAGGAAACCACTTTTGCACTTGTATTAGTGTGGAAAAAACACTTTTCGCACTTGTGTTAGTGTTGAAAAACAACTTTTCGCACTTGTGTTAGTGTTGAAAAACCACTTTTCGCACTTGTGTTGGTACAGGAAACCACTTTTGCACTTGTATTAGTGTGGAAAAATCACTTTTTGCACTTGTGTTAGTGTTGAAAAACCACTTTTCGCACTTGTGTTAGTGTTGAAAAACCACTTTTCGCACTTGTGTTGGTGCAGGAAACCACTTTTGCACTTGTATGAGTGTAGAAAAAACACTTTTTGCACTTGTGTTAGTGTTGAAAAACCACTTTTCGCACTTGTGTTGGTGCAGGAAACCACTTTTGCACTTGTATTAGTGTGGAAAAACCACTTTTCGCACTTGTGTTAGTGTTGAAAAACCACTTTTCGCACTTGTGTTGGTGCAGGAAATCACTTTTGCACTTGTATTAGTGTGGAAAAAACACTTTTTGCACTTGTGATAGTGTTGAAAAACCACTTTTCGCACTTGTGTTAGTGTTGAAAAACCACTTTTCGCACTTGTGTTAATGTTGAAAAACCACTTTTCGCACTTGTGTTGGTGCAGGAAACCACTTTTGCACTTGTTTTAGTGTGGAAAAAACTCTTTTTGCACTTGTGATAGTGTTGAAAAACCACTTTTCGCACTTGTGTTAGTGTTGAAAAACCACTTTTCGCACTTGCGTTAGTGTTGAAAAACCACTTTTCGCACTTGTGTTGGTGCAGGAAACCACTTTTGCACTTGTAATAGTGTGGAAAAAACACTTTTTGCACTTGTCATAGTGTTGAAAAATCACTTTTCGCACTTGTGTTAGTGTTGAAAAACCACTTTTCGCACTTGTGTTAGTGTTGAAAAACCACTTTTCGCACTTGTGTTAGTGTTGAAAAACCACTTTTCGCACTTGTGTTGGTGCAGGAAACCACTTTTGCACTTGTATTAGTGTGGAAAAAACACTTTTTGCCCTTGTGATAGTGTTGAAAAACCACTTTTTGCACTTGTGATAGTGTTGAAAAACCACTTTCGCACTTGTGTTAGTGTTGAAAAACCACTTTTCGCACTTGTGTTGGTGCAGGAAACCACTTTTGCACTTGTAATAGTGTGGAAAAAACACTTTTTGCACTTGTCATAGTGTTGAAAAATCACTTTTCGCACTTGTGTTAGTGTTGAAAAACCACTTTTCGCACTTGTGTTAGTGTTGAAAAACCACTTTTCGCACTTGTGTTAGTGTTGAAAAACCACTTTTCGCACTTGTGTTAGTGTTGAAAAACCACTTTTCGCACTTGCGTTAGTGTTGAAAAACCACTTTTCGCACTTGTGTTGGTGCAGGCAACCACTTTTGCACTTGTATTAGTGTGGACAAAACACTTTTCGCACTTGTGTTAGTGTTGAAAAACCACTTTTCGCACTTGTGTTAGTGTTGAAAAACCACTTTTCGCACTTGTGTTGGTGCAGGAAACCACTTTTGCACTTGTATTAGTGTGGAAAAAACACTTTTTGCACTTGTGATAGTGTTGAAAAATCACTTTTCGCACTTGTGTTAGTGTTGAAAAACCACTTTTCGCACTTGTGTTTGTGCAGGAAACCACTTTTGCACTTGTATTAGTGTGGAAAAACCACTTTTCGCACTTGTGTTAGTGTTGAAAAAACACTTTTCGCACTTGTGTTAGTGTTGAAAAACCACTTTTCGCACTTGTGTTGGTGCAGGAAACCACTTTTGCACTTGTATTAGTGTGGAAAAATCACTTTTTGCACTTGTGATAGTGCTGAAAAACCACTTTTTGCACTTGTGTTAGTGTTGAAAAACCACTTTTCGCACTTGTGTTGGTGCAGGAAACCACTTTTGCACTTGTATTAGTGTGGAAAAAACACTTTTTGCACGTGTATTAGTGTGGAAAAACCACTTTTTGCACTTGTGATAGTGTTGAAAAACCACTTTCGCACTTGTGTTAGTGTTGAAAAACCACTTTTCGCACTTGTGTTGGTGCAGGAAACCACTTTTGCACTTGTATTAGTGTGGAAAACCACTTTTTGCACTTGTGTTAGTGTTGAAAAACCACTTTTCGCACTTGTGTTAGTGTTGAAAAACCACTTTTCACACTTGTGTTGGTGTTGAAAAACCACTTTTCGCACTTCTGTTAGTGTTGAAAAACCACTTTTCGCACTTGTGTTGGTGCAGGAAACCACTTTTGCACTTGTATTAGTGTGGAAAAAACACTTTTTGCACTTGTGGTAGTGTTGAAAAACCACTTTTCGCACTTGTGTTAGTGTTGAAAAACCACTTTTCGCACTTGTGTTGGTGCAGGAAACCACTTTTGCACTTGTATTAGTGTGGAAAAACTACTTTTCGCACTTGTGTTAGTGTTGAAAAACCACTTTTCGCACTTGTGTTAGTGTTGAAAAACCACTTTTCGCACTTGTGTTGGTGCAGGAAACCACTTTTGCACTTGTATTAGTGTGGAAAAATCACTTTTTGCACTTGTGATAGTGTTGAAAAACCACTTTTTGCACTTGTGTTAGTGTTGAAAAACCACTTTACGTACTTGTGTTGGTGCAGGAAACCACTTTTGCACTTGTATTAGTGTGGAAAAAACACTTTTTGCACTTGTATTAGTGTGGAAAAACTACTTTTTGCACTTGTGTTAGTGTTGAAAAACCACTTTTCACACTTGTGTTAGTGTTGAAAAACCACTTTTCGTACTTGTGTTGGTGCAGGAAACCACTTTTGCACTTGTATTAGTGTGGAAAAAACACTTTTTGCACTTGTGTTAGTGTTGAAAAACCACTTTTCGCACTTGTGTTAGTGTTGAAAAACCACTTTTCGCACTTGTGTTGGTGCAGGAAACCACTTTTGCACTTGTATTAGTGTGGAAAAAACACTTTTTGCCCTTGTGATAGTGTTGAAAAACCACTTTTCGCACTTGTGTTAGTGTTGAAAAACCACTTTTCGCACTTGTGTTAATGTTGAAAAACCACTTTTCGCACTTGTGTTGTTGCAGGAAACCACTTTTGCACTTGTTTTAGTGTGGAAAAAACACTTTTTGCACTTGTGATAGTGTTGAAAAACCACTTTTCGCACTTATGTTAGTGTTGAAAAACCACTTTTCGCACTTGCGTTAGTGTTGAAAAACCACTTTTCGCACTTGTGTTGGTGCAGGAAACCACTTTTGCACTTGTATTAGTGTGGAAAAAACACTTTTTGCACTTGTGATAGTGTTGAAAAATCACTTTTCGCACTTGTGTTTAGTGTGGAAAAAACACTTTTTGCACTTGTGTTAGTGTTGAAAAACCACTTTTCGCACTTGTGTTAGTGTTGAAAAACCACTTTTCGCACTTGTGTTGGTGCAGGAAACCACTTTTGCACTTGTATTAGTGTGGAAAAAACACTTTTTGCCCTTGTGATAGTGTTGAAAAACCACTTTTCGCACTTGTGTTAGTGTTGAAAAACCACTTTTCGCACTTGTGTTGGTGCAGGAAACCACTTTTGCACTTGTTTTAGTGTGGAAAAAACACTTTTTGCACTTGTGATAGTGTTGAAAAACCACTTTTCGCACTTGTGTTAGTGTTGAAAAACCACTTTTCGCACTTGCGTTAGTGTTGAAAAACCACTTTTCGCACTTGTGTTGGTGCAGGAAACCACTTTTGCACTTGTATTAGTGTGGAAAAAACACTTTTTGCACTTGTGATAGTGTTGAAAAACCACTTTTCGCACTTATGTTAGTGTTGAAAAACCACTTTTCGCACTTGTGTTGGTGCAGGAAACCACTTTTGCACTTGTATTAGTGTGGAAAAAACACTTTTCGCACTTGTGTTAGTGTTGAAAAACAACTTTTCGCACTTGTGTTAGTGTTGAAAAACCACTTTTCGCACTTGTGTTGGTACAGGAAACCACTTTTGCACTTGTATTAGTGTGGAAAAATCACTTTTTGCACTTGTGTTAGTGTTGAAAAACCACTTTTCGCACTTGTGTTAGTGTTGAAAAACCACTTTTCGCACTTGTGTTGGTGCAGGAAACCACTTTTGCACTTGTATTAGTGTAGAAAAAACACTTTTTGCACTTGTGTTAGTGTTGAAAAACCACTTTTCGCACTTGTGTTGGTGCAGGAAACCACTTTTGCACTTGTATTAGTGTGGAAAAACCACTTTTCGCACTTGTGTTAGTGTTGAAAAACCACTTTTCGCACTTGTGTTGGTGCAGGAAATCACTTTTGCACTTGTATTAGTGTGGAAAAAACACTTTTTGCACTTGTGATAGTGTTGAAAAACCACTTTTCGCACTTGTGTTAGTGTTGAAAAACCACTTTTCGCACTTGTGTTAATGTTGAAAAACCACTTTTCGCACTTGTGTTGGTGCAGGAAACCACTTTTGCACTTGTTTTAGTGTGGAAAAAACTCTTTTTGCACTTGTGATAGTGTTGAAAAACCACTTTTCGCACTTGTGTTAGTGTTGAAAAACCACTTTTCGCACTTGCGTTAGTGTTGAAAAACCACTTTTCGCACTTGTGTTGGTGCAGGAAACCACTTTTGCACTTGTAATAGTGTGGAAAAAACACTTTTTGCACTTGTCATAGTGTTGAAAAATCACTTTTCGCACTTGTGTTAGTGTTGAAAAACCACTTTTCGCACTTGTGTTAGTGTTGAAAAACCACTTTTCGCACTTGTGTTAGTGTTGAAAAACCACTTTTCGCACTTGTGTTGGTGCAGGAAACCACTTTTGCACTTGTATTAGTGTGGAAAAAACACTTTTTGCACTTGTGTTAGTGTTGAAAAACCACTTTTCGCACTTGTGTTTGTGCAGGAAACCACTTTTGCACTTGTATTAGTGTGGAAAAACCACTTTTCGCACTTGTGTTAGTGTTGAAAAAACACTTTTCGCACTTGTGTTAGTGTTGAAAAACCACTTTTCGCACTTGTGTTGGTGCAGGAAACCACTTTTGCACTTGTATTAGTGTGGAAAAATCACTTTTTGCACTTGTGATAGTGCTGAAAAACCACTTTTTGCACTTGTGTTAGTGTTGAAAAACCACTTTTCGCACTTGTGTTGGTGCAGGAAACCACTTTTGCACTTGTATTAGTGTGGAAAAACACTTTTTGCACTTGTATTAGTGTGGAAAAACCACTTTTTGCACTTGTGATAGTGTTGAAAAACCACTTTCGCACTTGTGTTAGTGTTGAAAAACCACTTTTCGCACTTGTGTTGGTGCAGGAAACCACTTTTGCACTTGTATTAGTGTGGAAAACCACTTTTTGCACTTGTGTTAGTGTTGAAAAACCACTTTTCGCACTTGTGTTAGTGTTGAAAAACCACATTTCACACTTGTGTTAGTGTTGAAAAACCACTTTTCACACTTCTGTTAGTGTTGAAAAACCACTTTTCGCACTTGTGTTGGTGCAGGAAACCACTTTTGCACTTGTATTAGTGTGGAAAAAACACTTTTTGCACTTGTGGTAGTGTTGAAAAACCACTTTTCGCACTTGTGTTAGTGTTGAAAAACCACTTTTCGCACTTGTGTTGGTGCAGGAAACCACTTTTGCACTTGTATTAGTGTGGAAAAACTACGTTTCGCACTTGTGTTAGTGTTGAAAAACCACTTTTCGCACTTGTGTTAGTGTTGAAAAACCACTTTTCGCACTTGTGTTGGTGCAGGAAACCACTTTTGCACTTGTATTAGTGTGGAAAAATCACTTTTTGCACTTGTGATAGTGTTGAAAAACCACTTTTTGCACTTGTGTTAGTGTTGAAAAACCACTTTACGTACTTGTGTTGGTGCAGGAAACCACTTTTGCACTTGTATTAGTGTGGAAAAAACACTTTTTGCACTTGTATTAGTGTGGAAAAACTACTTTTTGCACTTGTGTTAGTGTTGAAAAACCACTTTTCACACTTGTGTTAGTGTTGAAAAACCACTTTTCGTACTTGTGTTGGTGCAGGAAACCACTTTTGCACTTGTATTAGTGTGGAAAAAACACTTTTTGCACTTGTGTTAGTGTTGAAAAACCACTTTTCGCACTTGTGTTAGTGTTGAAAAACCACTTTTCGCACTTGTGTTGGTGCAGGAAACCACTTTTGCACTTGTATTAGTGTGGCAAAAACACTTTTTGCCCTTGTGATAGTGTTGAAAAACCACTTTTCGCACTTGTGTTAGTGTTGAAAAACCACTTTTCGCACTTGTGTTAATGTTGAAAAACCACTTTTCGCACTTGTGTTGTTGCAGGAAACCACTTTTGCACTTGTTTTAGTGTGGAAAAAACACTTTTTGCACTTGTGATAGTGTTGAAAAACCACTTTTCGCACTTGTGTTAGTGTTGAAAAACCACTTTTCGCACTTGCGTTAGTGTTGAAAAACCACTTTTCGCACTTGTGTTGGTGCAGGAAACCACTTTTGCACTTGTATTAGTGTGGAAAAAACACTTTTTGCACTTGTATTAGTGTGGAAAAACCACTTTTTGCACTTGTGATAGTGTTGAAAAACCACTTTCGCACTTGTGTTAGTGTTGAAAAACCACTTTTCGCACTTGTGTTGGTGCAGGAAACCACTTTTGCACTTGTATTAGTGTGGAAAACCACTTTTTGCACTTGTGTTAGTGTTGAAAAACCACTTTTCGCACTTGTGTTAGTGTTGAAAAACCACTTTTCACACTTGTGTTAGCGTTGAAAAACCACTTTTCGCACTTCTGTTAGTGTTGAAAAACCACTTTTCGCACTTGTGTTGGTGCAGGAAACCACTTTTGCACTTGTATTAGTGTGGAAAAACTACTTTTCGCACTTGTGTTAGTGTTGAAAAACCACTTTTCGCACTTGTGTTAGTGTTGAAAAACCACTTTTCGCACTTGTGTTGGTGCAGGAAACCACTTTTGCACTTGTATTAGTGTGGAAAAATCACTTTTTGCACTTGTGATAGTGTTGAAAAACCACTTTTTGCACTTGTGTTAGTGTTGAAAAACCACTTTACGTACTTGTGTTGGTGCAGGAAACCACTTTTGCACTTGTATTAGTGTGGAAAAAACACTTTTTGCACTTGTATTAGTGTGGAAAAACTACTTTTTGCACTTGTGTTAGTGTTGAAAAACCACTTTTCACACTTGTGTTAGTGTTGAAAAACCACTTTTCGTACTTGTGTTGGTGCATGAAACCACTTTTGCACTTCTATTAGTGTGGAAAAAACACTTTTTGCACTTGTGTTAGTGTTGAAAAACCACTTTTCGCACTTGTGTTAGTGTTGAAAAACCACTTTTCGCACTTGTGTTGGTGCAGGAAACCACTTTTGCACTTGTATTAGTGTGGAAAAAACACTTTTTGCCCTTGTGATAGTGTTGAAAAACCACTTTTCGCACTTGTGTTAGTGTTGAAAAACCACTTTTCGCACTTGTGTTAATGTTGAAAAACCACTTTTCGCACTTGTGTTGTTGCAGGAAACCACTTTTGCACTTGTTTTAGTGTGGAAAAAACACTTTTTGCACTTGTGATAGTGTTGAAAAACCACTTTTCGCACTTGTGTTAGTGTTGAAAAACCACTTTTCGCACTTGCGTTAGTGTTGAAAAACCACTTTTCGCACTTGTGTTGGTGCAGGAAACCACTTTTGCACTTGTATTAGTGTGGAAAAAACACTTTTTGCACTTGTGATAGTGTTGAAAAACCACTTTTCGCACTTATGTTAGTGTTGAAAAACCACTTTTCGCACTTGTGTTGGTGCAGGAAACCACTTTTGCACTTGTATTAGTGTGGAAAAAACACTTTTCGCACTTGTGTTAGTGTTGAAAAACAACTTTTCGCACTTGTGTTAGTGTTGAAAAACCACTTTTCGCACTTGTGTTGGTACAGGAAACCACTTTTGCACTTGTATTAGTGTGGAAAAATCACTTTTTGCACTTGGTTAGTGTTGAAAAACCACTTTTCGCACTTGTGTTAGTGTTGAAAAACCACTTTTCGCACTTGTGTTGGTGCAGGAAACCACTTTTGCACTTGTATTAGTGTAGAAAAAACACTTTTTGCACTTGTGTTAGTGTTGAAAAACCACTTTTCGCACTTGTGTTGGTGCAGGAAACCACTTTTGCACTTGTATTAGTGTGGAAAAACCACTTTTCGCACTTGTGTTAGTGTTGAAAAACCACTTTTCGCACTTGTGTTGGTGCAGGAAATCACTTTTGCACTTGTATTAGTGTGGAAAAAACACTTTTTGCACTTGTGATAGTGTTGAAAAACCACTTTTCGCACTTGTGTTAGTGTTGAAAAACCACTTTTCGCACTTGTGTTAATGTTGAAAAACCACTTTTCGCACTTGTGTTGGTGCAGGAAACCACTTTTGCACTTGTTTTAGTGTGGAAAAAACTCTTTTTGCACTTGTGATAGTGTTGAAAAACCACTTTTCGCACTTGTGTTAGTGTTGAAAAACCACTTTTCGCACTTGCGTTAGTGTTGAAAAACCACTTTTCGCACTTGTGTTGGTGCAGGAAACCACTTTTGCACTTGTAATAGTGTGGAAAAAACACTTTTTGCACTTGTCATAGTGTTGAAAAATCACTTTTCGCACTTGTGTTAGTGTTGAAAAACCACTTTTCGCACTTGTGTTAGTGTTGAAAAACCACTTTTCGCACTTGTGTTAGTGTTGAAAAACCACTTTTCGCACTTGTGTTGGTGCAGGAAACCACTTTTGCACTTGTATTAGTGTGGAAAAAACACTTTTTGCCCTTGTGATAGTGTTGAAAAACCACTTTTTGCACTTGTGATAGTGTTGAAAAACCACTTTCGCACTTGTGTTAGTGTTGAAAAACCACTTTTCGCACTTGTGTTGGTGCAGGAAACCACTTTTGCACTTGTAATAGTGTGGAAAAAACACTTTTTGCACTTGTCATAGTGTTGAAAAATCACTTTTCGCACTTGTGTTAGTGTTGAAAAACCACTTTTCGCACTTGTGTTAGTGTTGAAAAACCACTTTTCGCACTTGTGTTAGTGTTGAAAAACCACTTTTCGCACTTGTGTTAGTGTTGAAAAACCACTTTTCGCACTTGCGTTAGTGTTGAAAAACCACTTTTCGCACTTGTGTTGGTGCAGGCAACCGCTTTTGCACTTGTATTAGTGTGGACAAAACACTTTTCGCACTTGTGTTAGTGTTGAAAAACCACTTTTCGCACTTGTGTTAGTGTTGAAAAACCACTTTTCGCACTTGTGTTGGTGCAGGAAACCACTTTTGCACTTGTATTAGTGTGGAAAAAACACTTTTTGCACTTGTGATAGTGTTGAAAAATCACTTTTCGCACTTGTGTTAGTGTTGAAAAACCACTTTTCGCACTTGTGTTTGTGCAGGAAACCACTTTTGCACTTGTATTAGTGTGGAAAAACCACTTTTCGCACTTGTGTTAGTGTTGAAAAAACACTTTTCGCACTTGTGTTAGTGTTGAAAAACCACTTTTCGCACTTGTGTTGGTGCAGGAAACCACTTTTGCACTTGTATTAGTGTGGAAAAATCACTTTTTGCACTTGTGATAGTGCTGAAAAACCACTTTTTGCACTTGTGTTAGTGTTGAAAAACCACTTTTCGCACTTGTGTTGGTGCAGGAAACCACTTTTGCACTTGTATTAGTGTGGAAAAAACACTTTTTGCACTTGTATTAGTGTGGAAAAACCACTTTTTGCACTTGTGATAGTGTTGAAAAACCACTTTCGCACTTGTGTTAGTGTTGAAAAACCACTTTTCGCACTTGTGTTGGTGCAGGAAACCACTTTTGCACTTGTATTAGTGTGGAAAACCACTTTTTGCACTTGTGTTAGTGTTGAAAAACCACTTTTTGCACTTGTGTTAGTGTTGAAAAACCACTTTTCACACTTGTGTTAGTGTTGAAAAACCACTTTTCGCACTTCTGTTAGTGTTGAAAAACCACTTTTCGCACTTGTGTTGGTGCAGGAAACCACTTTTGCACTTGTATTAGTGTGGAAAAAACACTTTTTGCACTTGTGGTAGTGTTGAAAAACCACTTTTCGCACTTGTGTTAGTGTTGAAAAACCACTTTTCGCACTTGTGTTGGTGCAGGAAACCACTTTTGCACTTGTATTAGTGTGGAAAAACTACTTTTCGCACTTGTGTTAGTGTTGAAAAACCACTTTTCGCACTTGTGTTAGTGTTGAAAAACCACTTTTCGCACTTGTGTTGGTGCAGGAAACCACTTTTGCACTTGTATTAGTGTGGAAAAATCACTTTTTGCACTTGTGATAGTGTTGAAAAACCACTTTTTGCACTTGTGTTAGTGTTGAAAAACCACTTACGTACTTGTGTTGGTGCAGGAAACCACTTTTGCACTTGTATTAGTGTGGAAAAAACACTTTTTGCACTTGTATTAGTGTGGAAAAACTACTTTTTGCACTTGTGTTAGTGTTGAAAAACCACTTTTCACACTTGTGTTAGTGTTGAAAAACCACTTTTCGTACTTGTGTTGGTGCAGGAAACCACTTTTGCACTTGTATTAGTGTGGAAAAAACACTTTTTGCACTTGTGTTAGTGTTGAAAAACCACTTTTCGCACTTGTGTTAGTGTTGAAAAACCACTTTTCGCACTTGTGTTGGTGCAGGAAACCACTTTTGCACTTGTATTAGTGTGGAAAAAACACTTTTTGCCCTTGTGATAGTGTTGAAAAACCACTTTTCGCACTTGTGTTAGTGTTGAAAAACCACTTTTCGCACTTGTGTTAATGTTGAAAAACCACTTTTCGCACTTGTGTTGTTGCAGGAAACCACTTTTGCACTTGTTTTAGTGTGGAAAAAACACTTTTTGCACTTGTGATAGTGTTGAAAAACCACTTTTCGCACTTATGTTAGTGTTGAAAAACCACTTTTCGCACTTGCGTTAGTGTTGAAAAACCACTTTTCGCACTTGTGTTGGTGCAGGAAACCACTTTTGCACTTGTATTAGTGTGGAAAAAACACTTTTTGCACTTGTGATAGTGTTGAAAAATCACTTTTCGCACTTGTGTTTAGTGTGGAAAAAACACTTTTTGCACTTGTGTTAGTGTTGAAAAACCACTTTTCGCACTTGTGTTAGTGTTGAAAAACCACTTTTCGCACTTGTGTTGGTGCAGGAAACCACTTTTGCACTTGTATTAGTGTGGAAAAAACACTTTTTGCCCTTGTGATAGTGTTGAAAAACCACTTTTCGCACTTGTGTTAGTGTTGAAAAACCACTTTTCGCACTTGTGTTAATGTTGAAAAACCACTTTTCGCACTTGTGTTGTTGCAGGAAACCACTTTTGCACTTGTTTTAGTGTGGAAAAAACACTTTTTGCACTTGTGATAGTGTTGAAAAACCACTTTTCGCACTTGTGTTAGTGTTGAAAAACCACTTTTCGCACTTGCGTTAGTGTTGAAAAACCACTTTTCGCACTTGTGTTGGTGCAGGAAACCACTTTTGCACTTGTATTAGTGTGGAAAAAACACTTTTTGCACTTGTGATAGTGTTGAAAAACCACTTTTCGCACTTATGTTAGTGTTGAAAAACCACTTTTCGCACTTGTGTTGGTGCAGGAAACCACTTTTGCACTTGTATTAGTGTGGAAAAAACACTTTTCGCACTTGTGTTAGTGTTGAAAAACAACTTTTCGCACTTGTGTTAGTGTTGAAAAACCACTTTTCGCACTTGTGTTGGTACAGGAAACCACTTTTGCACTTGTATTAGTGTGGAAAAATCACTTTTTGCACTTGTGTTAGTGTTGAAAAACCACTTTTCGCACTTGTGTTAGTGTTGAAAAACCACTTTTCGCACTTGTGTTGGTGCAGGAAACCACTTTTGCACTTGTATTAGTGTAGAAAAAACACTTTTTGCACTTGTGTTAGTGTTGAAAAACCACTTTTCGCACTTGTGTTGGTGCAGGAAACCACTTTTGCACTTGTATTAGTGTGGAAAAACCACTTTTCGCACTTGTGTTAGTGTTGAAAAACCACTTTTCGCACTTGTGTTGGTGCAGGAAATCACTTTTGCACTTGTATTAGTGTGGAAAAAACACTTTTTGCACTTGTGATAGTGTTGAAAAACCACTTTTCGCACTTGTGTTAGTGTTGAAAAACCACTTTTCGCACTTGTGTTAATGTTGAAAAACCACTTTTCGCACTTGTGTTGGTGCAGGAAACCACTTTTGCACTTGTTTTAGTGTGGAAAAAACTCTTTTTGCACTTGTGATAGTGTTGAAAAACCACTTTTCGCACTTGTGTTAGTGTTGAAAAACCACTTTTCGCACTTGCGTTAGTGTTGAAAAACCACTTTTCGCACTTGTGTTGGTGCAGGAAACCACTTTTGCACTTGTAATAGTGTGGAAAAAACACTTTTTGCACTTGTCATAGTGTTGAAAAATCACTTTTCGCACTTGTGTTAGTGTTGAAAACCACTTTTCGCACTTGTGTTAGTGTTGAAAAACCACTTTTCGCACTTGTGTTAGTGTTGAAAAACCACTTTTCGCACTTGTGTTAGTGTTGAAAAACCACTTTTCGCACTTGTGTTAGTGTTGAAAAACCACTTTTCGCACTTGCGTTAGTGTTGAAAAACCACTTTTCGCACTTGTGTTGGTGCAGGCAACCACTTTTGCACTTGTATTAGTGTGGACAAAACACTTTTCGCACTTGTGTTAGTGTTGAAAAACCACTTTTCGCACTTGTGTTAGTGTTGAAAAACCACTTTTCGCACTTGTGTTGGTGCAGGAAACCACTTTTGCACTTGTATTAGTGTGGAAAAAACACTTTTTGCACTTGTGATAGTGTTGAAAAATCACTTTTCGCACTTGTGTTAGTGTTGAAAAACCACTTTTCGCACTTGTGTTTGTGCAGGAAACCACTTTTGCACTTGTATTAGTGTGGAAAAACCACTTTTCGCACTTGTGTTAGTGTTGAAAAAACACTTTTCGCACTTGTGTTAGTGTTGAAAAACCACTTTTCGCACTTGTGTTGGTGCAGGAAACCACTTTTGCACTTGTATTAGTGTGGAAAAATCACTTTTTGCACTTGTGATAGTGCTGAAAAACCACTTTTTGCACTTGTGTTAGTGTTGAAAAACCACTTTTCGCACTTGTGTTGGTGCAGGAAACCACTTTTGCACTTGTATTAGTGTGGAAAAAACACTTTTTGCACTTGTATTAGTGTGGAAAAACCACTTTTTGCACTTGTGATAGTGTTGAAAAACCACTTTCGCACTTGTGTTAGTGTTGAAAAACCACTTTTCGCACTTGTGTTGGTGCAGGAAACCACTTTTGCACTTGTATTAGTGTGGAAAACCACTTTTTGCACTTGTGTTAGTGTTGAAAAACCACTTTTCGCACTTGTGTTAGTGTTGAAAAACCACTTTTCACACTTGTGTTAGTGTTGAAAAACCACTTTTCGCACTTCTGTTAGTGTTGAAAAACCACTTTTCGCACTTGTGTTGGTGCAGGAAACCACTTTTGCACTTGTATTAGTGTGGAAAAAACACTTTTTGCACTTGTGGTAGTGTTGAAAAACCACTTTTCCGCACTTGTGTTAGTGTTGAAAAACCACTTTTCGCACTTGTGTTGGTGCAGGAAACCACTTTTGCACTTGTATTAGTGTGGAAAAACTACTTTTCGCACTTGTGTTAGTGTTGAAAAACCACTTTTTGCACTTGTGTTAGTGTTGAAAAACCACTTTTCGCACTTGTGTTGGTGCAGGAAACAACTTTTGCACTTGTATTAGTGTGGAAAAATCACTTTTTGCACTTGTGATAGTGTTGAAAAACCACTTTTTGCACTTGTGTTAGTGTTGAAAAACCACTTTACGTACTTGTGTTGGTGCAGGAAACCACTTTTGCACTTGTATTAGTGTGGAAAAAACACTTTTTGCACTTGTATTAGTGTGGAAAAACTACTTTTTGCACTTGTGTTAGTGTTGAAAAACCACTTTTCACACTTGTGTTAGTGTTGAAAAACCACTTTTCGTACTTGTGTTGGTGCAGGAAACCACTTTTTGCACTTGTATTAGTGTGGAAAAAACACTTTTTGCACTTGTGTTAGTGTTGAAAAACCACTTTTCGCACTTGTGTTAGTGTTGAAAAACCACTTTTCGCACTTGTGTTGGTGCAGGAAACCACTTTTGCACTTGTATTAGTGTGGAAAAAACACTTTTTGCCCTTGTGATAGTGTTGAAAAACCACTTTTCGCACTTGTGTTAGTGTTGAAAAACCACTTTTCGCACTTGTGTTAATGTTGAAAAACCACTTTTCGCACTTGTGTTGTTGCAGGAAACCACTTTTGCACTTGTTTTAGTGTGGAAAAAACACTTTTTGCACTTGTGATAGTGTTGAAAAACCACTTTTCGCACTTATGTTAGTGTTGAAAAACCACTTTTCGCACTTGCGTTAGTGTTGAAAAACCACTTTTCGCACTTGTGTTGGTGCAGGAAACCACTTTTGCACTTGTATTAGTGTGGAAAAAACACTTTTTGCACTTGTGATAGTGTTGAAAAACCACTTTTCGCACTTATGTTAGTGTTGAAAAACCACTTTTCGCACTTGTGTTGGTGCAGGAAACCACTTTTGCACTTGTATTAGTGTGGAAAAAACACTTTTTGCACTTGTGTTAGTGTTGAAAAACAACTTTTCGCACTTGTGTTAGTGTTGAAAAACCACTTTTCGCACTTGTGTTGGTACAGGAAACCACTTTTGCACTTGTATTAGTGTGGAAAAATCACTTTTTGCACTTGTGTTAGTGTTGAAAAACCACTTTTCGCACTTGTGTTAGTGTTGAAAAACCACTTTTCGCACTTGTGTTGGTGCAGGAAACCACTTTTGCACTTGTATTAGTGTAGAAAAAACACTTTTTGCACTTGTGTTAGTGTTGAAAAACCACTTTTCGCACTTGTGTTGGTGCAGGAAACCACTTTTGCACTTGTATTAGTGTGGAAAAACCACTTTTCGCACTTGTGTTAGTGTTGAAAAACCACTTTTCGCACTTGTGTTAGTGTTGAAAAACCACTTTTCGCACTTGTGTTAGTGTTGAAAAACCACTTTTCGCACTTGTGTTGGTGCAGGAAACCACTTTTGCACTTGTATTAGTGTAGAAAAAACACTTTTTGCACTTGTGTTAGTGTTGAAAAATCACTTTTCGCACTTGTGTTAGTGTTGAAAAACCACTTTTCGCACTTGTGTTTGTGCAGGAAACCACTTTTGCACTTGTATTAGTGTGGAAAAACCACTTTTCGCACTTGTGTTAGTGTTGAAAAAACACTTTTCGCACTTGTGTTAGTGTTGAAAAACCACTTTTCGCACTTGTGTTGGTGCAGGAAACCACTTTTGCACTTGTATTAGTGTGGAAAAATCACTTTTTGCACTTGTGATAGTGCTGAAAAACCACTTTTTGCACTTGTGTTAGTGTTGAAAAACCACTTTTCGCACTTGTGTTGGTGCAGGAAACCACTTTTGCACTTGTATTAGTGTGGAAAAAACACTTTTTGCACTTGTATTAGTGTGGAAAAACCACTTTTTGCACTTGTGATAGTGTTGAAAAACCACTTTCGCACTTGTGTTAGTGTTGAAAAACCACTTTTCGCACTTGTGTTGGTGCAGGAAACCACTTTTGCACTTGTATTAGTGTGGAAAACCACTTTTTGCACTTGTTAGTGTTGAAAAACCACTTTTCGCACTTGTGTTAGTGTTGAAAAACCACTTTTCACACTTGTGTTAGTGTTGAAAAACCACTTTTCGCACTTCTGTTAGTGTTGAAAAACCACTTTTCGCACTTGTGTTGGTGCAGGAAACCACTTTTGCACTTGTATTAGTGTGGAAAAAACACTTTTTGCACTTGTGGTAGTGTTGAAAAACCACTTTTCGCACTTGTGTTAGTGTTGAAAAACCACTTTTCGCACTTGTGTTGGTGCAGGAAACCACTTTTGCACTTGTATTAGTGTGGAAAAACTACTTTTCGCACTTGTGTTAGTGTTGAAAAACCACTTTTCGCACTTGTGTTAGTGTTGAAAAACCACTTTTCGCACTTGTGTTGGTGCAGGAAACCACTTTTGCACTTGTATTAGTGTGGAAAAATCACTTTTTGCACTTGTGATAGTGTTGAAAAACCACTTTTGCACTTGTGTTAGTGTTGAAAAACCACTTTACGTACTTGTGTTGGTGCAGGAAACCACTTTTGCACTTGTATTAGTGTGGAAAAAACACTTTTTGCACTTGTATTAGTGTGGAAAAACTACTTTTTGCACTTGTGTTAGTGTTGAAAAACCACTTTTCACACTTGTGTTAGTGTTGAAAAACCACTTTTCGTACTTGTGTTGGTGCAGGAAACCACTTTTTGCACTTGTATTAGTGTGGAAAAAACACTTTTTGCACTTGTGTTAGTGTTGAAAAACCACTTTTCGCACTTGTGTTAGTGTTGAAAAACCACTTTTCGCACTTGTGTTGGTGCAGGAAACCACTTTTGCACTTGTATTAGTGTGGAAAAAACACTTTTTGCCCTTGTGATAGTGTTGAAAAACCACTTTTCGCACTTGTGTTAGTGTTGAAAACCACTTTTCGCACTTGTGTTAATGTTGAAAAACCACTTTTCGCACTTGTGTTGTTGCAGGAAACCACTTTTGCACTTGTTTTAGTGTGGAAAAAACACTTTTTGCACTTGTGATAGTGTTGAAAAACCACTTTTCGCACTTATGTTAGTGTTGAAAAACCACTTTTCGCACTTGCGTTAGTGTTGAAAAACCACTTTTCGCACTTGTGTTGGTGCAGGAAACCACTTTTGCACTTGTATTAGTGTGGAAAAAACACTTTTTGCACTTGTGATAGTGTTGAAAAACCACTTTTCGCACTTATGTTAGTGTTGAAAAACCACTTTTCGCACTTGTGTTGGTGCAGGAAACCACTTTTGCACTTGTATTAGTGTGGAAAAAACACTTTTCGCACTTGTGTTAGTGTTGAAAAACAACTTTTCACACTTGTGTTAGTGTTGAAAAACCACTTTTCGCACTTGTGTTGGTACAGGAAACCACTTTTGCACTTGTATTAGTGTGGAAAAATCACTTTTTGCACTTGTGTTAGTGTTGAAAAACCACTTTTCGCACTTGCGTTAGTGTTGAAAAACTACTTTTCGCACTTGTGTTAGTGTTGAAAAACCACTTTTCGCACTTGTGTTAGTGTTGAAAAACCACTTTTCGCACTTGTGTTGGTGCAGGAAACCACTTTTGCACTTGTATTAGTGTGGAAAAATCACTTTTTGCACTTGTGATAGTGTTGAAAAACCACTTTTTGCACTTGTGTTAGTGTTGAAAAACCACTTTACGTACTTGTGTTGGTGCAGGAAACCACTTTTGCACTTGTATTAGTGTGGAAAAAACACTTTTTGCACTTGTATTAGTGTGGAAAAACTACTTTTTGCACTTGTGTTAGTGTTGAAAAACCACTTTTCACACTTGTGTTAGTGTTGAAAAACCACTTTTCGTACTTGTGTTGGTGCAGGAAACCACTTTTTGCACTTGTATTAGTGTGGAAAAAACACTTTTTGCACTTGTGTTAGTGTTGAAAAACCACTTTTCGCACTTGTGTTAGTGTTGAAAAACCACTTTTCGCACTTGTGTTGGTGCAGGAAACCACTTTTGCACTTGTATTAGTGTGGAAAAAACACTTTTTGCCCTTGTGATAGTGTTGAAAAACCACTTTTCGCACTTGTGTTAGTGTTGAAAAACCACTTTTCGCACTTGTGTTAATGTTGAAAAACCACTTTTCGCACTTGTGTTGTTGCAGGAAACCACTTTTGCACTTGTTTTAGTGTGGAAAAAACACTTTTTGCACTTGTGATAGTGTTGAAAAACCACTTTTCGCACTTATGTTAGTGTTGAAAAACCACTTTTCGCACTTGCGTTAGTGTTGAAAAACCACTTTTCGCACTTGTGTTGGTGCAGGAAACCACTTTTGCACTTGTATTAGTGTGGAAAAAACACTTTTTGCACTTGTGATAGTGTTGAAAAACCACTTTTCGCACTTATGTTAGTGTTGAAAAACCACTTTTCGCACTTGTGTTGGTGCAGGAAACCACTTTTGCACTTGTATTAGTGTGGAAAAAACACTTTTCGCACTTGTGTTAGTGTTGAAAACAACTTTTCGCACTTGTGTTAGTGTTGAAAAACCACTTTTCGCAATTGTGTTGGTACAGGAAACCACTTTTGCACTTGTATTAGTGTGGAAAAATCACTTTTTGCACTTGTGTTAGTGTTGAAAAACCACTTTTCGCACTTGTGTTAGTGTTGAAAAACCACTTTTCGCACTTGTGTTGGTGCACGAAACCACTTTTGCACTTGTATTAGTGTGGAAAAAACACTTTTCGCACTTGTGTTAATGTTGAAAAACCACTTTTCGCACTTGTGTTAGTGTTGAAAAACCACTTTTCGCACTTGTGTTGGTGCAGGAAACCACTTTTGCACTTGTATTAGTGTGGAAAAAACACTTTTTGCACTTGTGATAGTGTTGAAAAATCACTTTTCGCACTTGTGTTAGTGTTGAAAAACCACTTTTCGCACTTGTGTTGGTACAGGAAACCACTTTTGCACTTGTATTAGTGTGGAAAAATCACTTTTTGCACTTGTGTTAGTGTTGAAAAACCACTTTTCGCACTTGCGTTAGTGTTGAAAAACTACTTTTCGCACTTGTGTTAGTGTTGAAAAACCACTTTTCGCACTTGTGTTAGTGTTGAAAAACCACTTTTCGCACTTGTGTTGGTGCAGGAAACCACTTTTGCACTTGTATTAGTGTGGAAAAATCACTTTTTGCACTTGTGATAGTGTTGAAAAACCACTTTTTGCACTTGTGTTAGTGTTGAAAAACCACTTTACGTACTTGTGTTGGTGCAGGAAACCACTTTTGCACTTGTATTAGTGTGGAAAAAACACTTTTTGCACTTGTATTAGTGTGGAAAAACTACTTTTTGCACTTGTGTTAGTGTTGAAAAACCACTTTTCACACTTGTGTTAGTGTTGAAAAACCACTTTTCGTACTTGTGTTGGTGCAGGAAACCACTTTTTGCACTTGTATTAGTGTGGAAAAAACACTTTTTGCACTTGTGTTAGTGTTGAAAAACCACTTTTCGCACTTGTGTTAGTGTTGAAAAACCACTTTTCGCACTTGTGTTGGTGCAGGAAACCACTTTTGCACTTGTATTAGTGTGGAAAAAACACTTTTTGCCCTTGTGATAGTGTTGAAAAACCACTTTTCGCACTTGTGATAGTGTTGAAAAACCACTTTTCGCACTTATGTTAGTGTTGAAAAACCACTTTTCGCACTTGCGTTAGTGTTGAAAAACCACTTTTCGCACTTGTGTTGGTGCAGGAAACCACTTTTGCACTTGTATTAGTGTGGAAAAAACACTTTTTGCACTTGTGATAGTGTTGAAAAACCACTTTTCGCACTTATGTTAGTGTTGAAAAACCACTTTTCGCACTTGTGTTGGTGCAGGAAACCACTTTTGCACTTGTATTAGTGTGGAAAAAACACTTTTCGCACTTGTGTTAGTGTTGAAAAACAACTTTTCGCACTTGTGTTAGTGTTGAAAAACCACTTTTCGCACTTGTGTTGGTACAGGAAACCACTTTTGCACTTGTATTAGTGTGGAAAAATCACTTTTTGCACTTGTGTTAGTGTTGAAAAACCACTTTTCGCACTTGTGTTGGTGCAGGAAACCACTTTTGCACTTGTATTAGTGTGGAAAAATCACTTTTTGCACTTGTGATAGTGCTGAAAAACCACTTTTTGCACTTGTGTTAGTGTTGAAAAACCACTTTTCGCACTTGTGTTGGTGCAGGAAACCACTTTTGCACTTGTATTAGTGTGGAAAAAACACTTTTTGCACTTGTATTAGTGTGGAAAAACCACTTTTTGCACTTGTGATAGTGTTGAAAAACCACTTTCGCACTTGTGTTAGTGTTGAAAAACCACTTTTCGCACTTGTGTTGGTGCAGGAAACCACTTTTGCACTTGTATTAGTGTGGAAAACCACTTTTTGCACTTGTTAGTGTTGAAAAACCACTTTTCGCACTTGTGTTAGTGTTGAAAAACCACTTTTCACACTTGTGTTAGTGTTGAAAAACCACTTTTCGCACTTCTGTTAGTGTTGAAAAACCACTTTTCGCACTTGTGTTGGTGCAGGAAACCACTTTTGCACTTGTATTAGTGTGGAAAAAACACTTTTTGCACTTGTGGTAGTGTTGAAAAACCACTTTTCGCACTTGTGTTAGTGTTGAAAAACCACTTTTCGCACTTGTGTTGGTGCAGGAAACCACTTTTGCACTTGTATTAGTGTGGAAAAACTACTTTTCGCACTTGTGTTAGTGTTGAAAAACCACTTTTCGCACTTGTGTTAGTGTTGAAAAACCACTTTTCGCACTTGTGTTGGTGCAGGAAACCACTTTTGCACTTGTATTAGTGTGGAAAAATCACTTTTTGCACTTGTGATAGTGTTGAAAAACCACTTTTTGCACTTGTGTTAGTGTTGAAAAACCACTTTACGTACTTGTGTTGGTGCAGGAAACCACTTTTGCACTTGTATTAGTGTGGAAAAAACACTTTTTGCACTTGTATTAGTGTGGAAAAACTACTTTTTGCACTTGTGTTAGTGTTGAAAAACCACTTTTCACACTTGTGTTAGTGTTGAAAAACCACTTTTCGTACTTGTGTTGGTGCAGGAAACCACTTTTTGCACTTGTATTAGTGTGGAAAAAACACTTTTTGCACTTGTGTTAGTGTTGAAAAACCACTTTTCGCACTTGTGTTAGTGTTGAAAAACCACTTTTCGCACTTGTGTTGGTGCAGGAAACCACTTTTGCACTTGTATTAGTGTGGAAAAAACACTTTTTGCCCTTGTGATAGTGTTGAAAAACCACTTTTCGCACTTGTGTTAGTGTTGAAAAACCACTTTTCGCACTTGTGTTAATGTTGAAAAACCACTTTTCGCACTTGTGTTGTTGCAGGAAACCACTTTTGCACTTGTTTTAGTGTGGAAAAAACACTTTTTGCACTTGTGATAGTGTTGAAAAACCACTTTTCGCACTTATGTTAGTGTTGAAAAACCACTTTTCGCACTTGCGTTAGTGTTGAAAAACCACTTTTCGCACTTGTGTTGGTGCAGGAAACCACTTTTGCACTTGTATTAGTGTGGAAAAAACACTTTTTGCACTTGTGATAGTGTTGAAAAACCACTTTTCGCACTTATGTTAGTGTTGAAAAACCACTTTTCGCACTTGTGTTGGTGCAGGAAACCACTTTTGCACTTGTATTAGTGTGGAAAAAACACTTTTCGCACTTGTGTTAGTGTTGAAAAACAACTTTTCACACTTGTGTTAGTGTTGAAAAACCACTTTTCGCACTTGTGTTGGTACAGGAAACCACTTTTGCACTTGTATTAGTGTGGAAAAATCACTTTTTGCACTTGTGTTAGTGTTGAAAAACCACTTTTCGCACTTGCGTTAGTGTTGAAAAACTACTTTTCGCACTTGTGTTAGTGTTGAAAAACCACTTTTCGCACTTGTGTTAGTGTTGAAAAACCACTTTTCGCACTTGTGTTGGTGCAGGAAACCACTTTTGCACTTGTATTAGTGTGGAAAAATCACTTTTTGCACTTGTGATAGTGTTGAAAAACCACTTTTTGCACTTGTGTTAGTGTTGAAAAACCACTTTACGTACTTGTGTTGGTGCAGGAAACCACTTTTGCACTTGTATTAGTGTGGAAAAAACACTTTTTGCACTTGTATTAGTGTGGAAAAACTACTTTTTGCACTTGTGTTAGTGTTGAAAAACCACTTTTCACACTTGTGTTAGTGTTGAAAAACCACTTTTCGTACTTGTGTTGGTGCAGGAAACCACTTTTTGCACTTGTATTAGTGTGGAAAAAACACTTTTTGCACTTGTGTTAGTGTTGAAAAACCACTTTTCGCACTTGTGTTAGTGTTGAAAAACCACTTTTCGCACTTGTGTTGGTGCAGGAAACCACTTTTGCACTTGTATTAGTGTGGAAAAAACACTTTTTGCCCTTGTGATAGTGTTGAAAAACCACTTTTCGCACTTGTGTTAGTGTTGAAAAACCACTTTTCGCACTTGTGTTAATGTTGAAAAACCACTTTTCGCACTTGTGTTGTTGCAGGAAACCACTTTTGCACTTGTTTTAGTGTGGAAAAAACACTTTTTGCACTTGTGATAGTGTTGAAAAACCACTTTTCGCACTTATGTTAGTGTTGAAAAACCACTTTTCGCACTTGCGTTAGTGTTGAAAAACCACTTTTCGCACTTGTGTTGGTGCAGGAAACCACTTTTGCACTTGTATTAGTGTGGAAAAAACACTTTTTGCACTTGTGATAGTGTTGAAAAACCACTTTTCGCACTTATGTTAGTGTTGAAAAACCACTTTTCGCACTTGTGTTGGTGCAGGAAACCACTTTTGCACTTGTATTAGTGTGGAAAAAACACTTTTCGCACTTGTGTTAGTGTTGAAAAACAACTTTTCGCACTTGTGTTAGTGTTGAAAAACCACTTTTCGCAATTGTGTTGGTACAGGAAACCACTTTTGCACTTGTATTAGTGTGGAAAAATCACTTTTTGCACTTGTGTTAGTGTTGAAAAACCACTTTTCGCACTTGTGTTAGTGTTGAAAAACCACTTTTCGCACTTGTGTTGGTGCACGAAACCACTTTTGCACTTGTATTAGTGTGGAAAAAACACTTTTCGCACTTGTGTTAATGTTGAAAAACCACTTTTCGCACTTGTGTTAGTGTTGAAAAACCACTTTTCGCACTTGTGTTGGTGCAGGAAACCACTTTTGCACTTGTATTAGTGTGGAAAAAACACTTTTTGCACTTGTGATAGTGTTGAAAAATCACTTTTCGCACTTGTGTTAGTGTTGAAAAACCACTTTTCGCACTTGTGTTGGTACAGGAAACCACTTTTGCACTTGTATTAGTGTGGAAAAATCACTTTTTGCACTTGTGTTAGTGTTGAAAAACCACTTTTCGCACTTGCGTTAGTGTTGAAAAACTACTTTTCGCACTTGTGTTAGTGTTGAAAAACCACTTTTCGCACTTGTGTTAGTGTTGAAAAACCACTTTTCGCACTTGTGTTGGTGCAGGAAACCACTTTTGCACTTGTATTAGTGTGGAAAAATCACTTTTTGCACTTGTGATAGTGTTGAAAAACCACTTTTTGCACTTGTGTTAGTGTTGAAAAACCACTTTACGTACTTGTGTTGGTGCAGGAAACCACTTTTGCACTTGTATTAGTGTGGAAAAAACACTTTTTGCACTTGTATTAGTGTGGAAAAACTACTTTTTGCACTTGTGTTAGTGTTGAAAAACCACTTTTCACACTTGTGTTAGTGTTGAAAAACCACTTTTCGTACTTGTGTTGGTGCAGGAAACCACTTTTTGCACTTGTATTAGTGTGGAAAAAACACTTTTTGCACTTGTGTTAGTGTTGAAAAACCACTTTTCGCACTTGTGTTAGTGTTGAAAAACCACTTTTCGCACTTGTGTTGGTGCAGGAAACCACTTTTGCACTTGTATTAGTGTGGAAAAAACACTTTTTGCCCTTGTGATAGTGTTGAAAAACCACTTTTCGCACTTGTGATAGTGTTGAAAAACCACTTTTCGCACTTATGTTAGTGTTGAAAAACCACTTTTCGCACTTGCGTTAGTGTTGAAAAACCACTTTTCGCACTTGTGTTGGTGCAGGAAACCACTTTTGCACTTGTATTAGTGTGGAAAAAACACTTTTTGCACTTGTGATAGTGTTGAAAAACCACTTTTCGCACTTATGTTAGTGTTGAAAAACCACTTTTCGCACTTGTGTTGGTGCAGGAAACCACTTTTGCACTTGTATTAGTGTGGAAAAAACACTTTTCGCACTTGTGTTAGTGTTGAAAAACAACTTTTCGCACTTGTGTTAGTGTTGAAAAACCACTTTTCGCACTTGTGTTGGTACAGGAAACCACTTTTGCACTTGTATTAGTGTGGAAAAATCACTTTTTGCACTTGTGTTAGTGTTGAAAAACCACTTTTCGCACTTGTGTTAGTGTTGAAAAACCACTTTTCGCACTTGTGTTGGTGCAGGAAACCACTTTTGCACTTGTATTAGTGTAGAAAAAACACTTTTTGCACTTGTGTTAGTGTTGAAAAACCACTTTTCGCACTTGTGTTGGTGCAGGAAACCACTTTTGCACTTGTATTAGTGTGGAAAAACCACTTTTCGCACTTGTGTTAGTGTTGAAAAACCACTTTTCGCACTTGTGTTAGTGTTGAAAAACCACTTTTCGCACTTGTGTTAGTGTTGAAAAACCACTTTTCGCACTTGTGTTGGTGCAGGAAACCACTTTTGCACTTGTATTAGTGTAGAAAAAACACTTTTTGCACTTGTGTTAGTGTTGAAAAATCACTTTTCGCACTTGTGTTAGTGTTGAAAAACCACTTTTCGCACTTGTGTTTGTGCAGGAAACCACTTTTGCACTTGTATTAGTGTGGAAAAACCACTTTTCGCACTTGTGTTAGTGTTGAAAAAACACTTTTCGCACTTGTGTTAGTGTTGAAAAACCACTTTTCGCACTTGTGTTGGTGCAGGAAACCACTTTTGCACTTGTATTAGTGTGGAAAAATCACTTTTTGCACTTGTGATAGTGCTGAAAAACCACTTTTTGCACTTGTGTTAGTGTTGAAAAACCACTTTTCGCACTTGTGTTGGTGCAGGAAACCACTTTTGCACTTGTATTAGTGTGGAAAAAACACTTTTTGCACTTGTATTAGTGTGGAAAAACCACTTTTTGCACTTGTGATAGTGTTGAAAAACCACTTTCGCACTTGTGTTAGTGTTGAAAAACCACTTTTCGCACTTGTGTTGGTGCAGGAAACCACTTTTGCACTTGTATTAGTGTGGAAAACCACTTTTTGCACTTGTGTTAGTGTTGAAAAACCACTTTTCGCACTTGTGTTAGTGTTGAAAAACCACTTTTCACACTTGTGTTAGTGTTGAAAAACCACTTTTCGCACTTCTGTTAGTGTTGAAAAACCACTTTTCGCACTTGTGTTGGTGCAGGAAACCACTTTTGCACTTGTATTAGTGTGGAAAAAACACTTTTTGCACTTGTGGTAGTGTTGAAAAACCACTTTTCGCACTTGTGTTAGTGTTGAAAAACCACTTTTCGCACTTGTGTTGGTGCAGGAAACCACTTTTGCACTTGTATTAGTGTGGAAAAACTACTTTTCGCACTTGTGTTAGTGTTGAAAAACCACTTTTCGCACTTGTGTTAGTGTTGAAAAACCACTTTTCGCACTTGTGTTGGTGCAGGAAACCACTTTTGCACTTGTATTAGTGTGGAAAAATCACTTTTTGCACTTGTGATAGTGTTGAAAAACCACTTTTTGCACTTGTGTTAGTGTTGAAAAACCACTTTACGTACTTGTGTTGGTGCAGGAAACCACTTTTGCACTTGTATTAGTGTGGAAAAAACACTTTTTGCACTTGTATTAGTGTGGAAAAACTACTTTTTGCACTTGTGTTAGTGTTGAAAAACCACTTTTCACACTTGTGTTAGTGTTGAAAAACCACTTTTCGTACTTGTGTTGGTGCAGGAAACCACTTTTTGCACTTGTATTAGTGTGGAAAAAACACTTTTTGCACTTGTGTTAGTGTTGAAAAACCACTTTTCGCACTTGTGTTAGTGTTGAAAAACCACTTTTCGCACTTGTGTTGGTGCAGGAAACCACTTTTGCACTTGTATTAGTGTGGAAAAAACACTTTTTGCCCTTGTGATAGTGTTGAAAAACCACTTTTCGCACTTGTGTTAGTGTTGAAAAACCACTTTTCGCACTTGTGTTAATGTTGAAAAACCACTTTTCGCACTTGTGTTGTTGCAGGAAACCACTTTTGCACTTGTTTTAGTGTGGAAAAAACACTTTTTGCACTTGTGATAGTGTTGAAAAACCACTTTTCGCACTTATGTTAGTGTTGAAAAACCACTTTTCGCACTTGCGTTAGTGTTGAAAAACCACTTTTCGCACTTGTGTTGGTGCAGGAAACCACTTTTGCACTTGTAATAGTGTGGAAAAAACACTTTTTGCACTTGTGATAGTGTTGAAAAACCACTTTTCGCACTTATGTTAGTGTTGAAAAACCACTTTTCGCACTTGTGTTGGTGCAGGAAACCACTTTTGCACTTGTATTAGTGTGGAAAAAACACTTTTCGCACTTGTGTTAGTGTTGAAAAACAACTTTTCGCACTTGTGTTAGTGTTGAAAAACCACTTTTCGCACTTGTGTTGGTACAGGAAACCACTTTTGCACTTGTATTAGTGTGGAAAAATCACTTTTTGCACTTGTGTTAGTGTTGAAAAACCACTTTTCGCACTTGTGTTAGTGTTGAAAAACCACTTTTCGCACTTGTGTTGGTGCAGGAAACCACTTTTGCACTTGTATTAGTGTAGAAAAAACACTTTTTGCACTTGTGTTAGTGTTGAAAAACCACTTTTCGCACTTGTGTTGGTGCAGGAAACCACTTTTGCACTTGTATTAGTGTGGAAAAACCACTTTTCGCACTTGTGTTAGTGTTGAAAAACCACTTTTCGCACTTGTGTTGGTGCAGGAAATCACTTTTGCACTTGTATTAGTGTGGAAAAAACACTTTTTGCACTTGTGATAGTGTTGAAAAACCACTTTTCGCACTTGTGTTAGTGTTGAAAAACCACTTTTCGCACTTGTGTTAATGTTGAAAAACCACTTTTCGCACTTGTGTTGGTGCAGGAAACCACTTTTGCACTTGTTTTAGTGTGGAAAAAACTCTTTTTGCACTTGTGATAGTGTTGAAAAACCACTTTTCGCACTTGTGTTAGTGTTGAAAAACCACTTTTCGCACTTGCGTTAGTGTTGAAAAACCACTTTTCGCACTTGTGTTGGTGCAGGAAACCACTTTTGCACTTGTAATAGTGTGGAAAAAACACTTTTTGCACTTGTCATAGTGTTGAAAAATCACTTTTCGCACTTGTGTTAGTGTTGAAAAACCACTTTTCGCACTTGTGTTAGTGTTGAAAAACCACTTTTCGCACTTGTGTTAGTGTTGAAAAACCACTTTTCGCACTTGTGTTAGTGTTGAAAAACCACTTTTCGCACTTGCGTTAGTGTTGAAAAACCACTTTTCGCACTTGTGTTGGTGCAGGAAACCACTTTTGCACTTGTATTAGTGTGGAAAACCACTTTTTGCACTTGTGTTAGTGTTGAAAAACCACTTTTCGCACTTGTGTTGGTGCAGGAAACCACTTTTGCACTTGTATTAGTGTGGAAAAAACACTTTTTGCACTTGTATTAGTGTGGAAAAACCACTTTTTGCACTTGTGATAGTGTTGAAAAACCACTTTCGCACTTGTGTTAGTGTTGAAAAACCACTTTTCGCAATTGTGTTGGTGCAGGAAACCACTTTTGCACTTGTATTAGTGTGGAAAACCACTTTTTGCACTTGTGTTAGTGTTGAAAAACCACTTTTCGCACTTGTGTTAGTGTTGAAAAACCACTTTTCGCACTTGTGTTGGTGCAGGAAACCACTTTTGCACTTGTATTAGTGTGGAAAAACCACTTTTCGCACTTGTGTTAGTGTTGAAAAACAACTTTTCGCACTTGTGTTAGTGTTGAAAAACCACTTTTCGCACTTGTGTTGGTGCAGGAAACCACTTTTGCACTTGTATTAGTGTGGAAAAATCACTTTTTGCACTTGTGTTAGTGTTGAAAAACCACTTTTCGCACTTGTGTTAGTGTTGAAAAACCACTTTTCGCACTTGTGTTGGTGCAGGAAACCACTTTTGCACTTGTATTAGTGTAGAAAAAACACTTTTTGCACTTGTGTTAGTGTTGAAAAACCACTTTTCGCACTTGTGTTGGTGCAGGAAACCACTTTTGCACTTGTACTAGTGTGGAAAAACCACTTTTCGCACTTGTGTTGATGCAGGAAATCACTTTTGCACTTGTATTAGTGTGGAAAAAACACTTTTTGCACTTGTGATAGTGTTGAAAAACCACTTTTCGCACTTGTGTTAGTGTTGAAAAACCACTTTTCGCACTTGTGTTAATGTTGAAAAACCACTTTTCGCACTTGTGTTGGTGCAGGAAACCACTTTTGCACTTGTTTTAGTGTGGAAAAAACTCTTTTTGCACTTGTGATAGTGTTGAAAAACCACTTTTCGCACTTGTGTTAGTGTTGAAAAACCACTTTTCGCACTTGCGTTAGTGTTGAAAAACCACTTTTCGCACTTGTGTTGGTGCAGGAAACCACTTTTGCACTTGTAATAGTGTGGAAAAAACACTTTTTGCACTTGTGATAGTGTTGAAAAACCACTTTTCGCACTTGTGTTAGTGTTGAAAAACCACTTTTCGCACTTGTGTTGGTGCACGAAACCACTTTTGCACTTGTATTAGTGTGGAAAAAACACTTTTCGCACTTGTGTTAATGTTGAAAAACCACTTTTCGCACTTGTGTTAGTGTTGAAAAACCACTTTTCGCACTTGTGTTGGTGCAGGAAACCACTTTTGCACTTGTATTAGTGTGGAAAAAACACTTTTTGCACTTGTGATAGTGTTGAAAAATCACTTTTCGCACTTGTGTTAGTGTTGAAAAACCACTTTTCGCACTTGTGTTTGTGCAGGAAACCACTTTTGCACTTGTATTAGTGTGGAAAAACCACTTTTCGCACTTGTGTTAGTGTTGAAAAAACACTTTTCGCACTTGTGTTAGTGTTGAAAAACCACTTTTCGCACTTGTGTTGGTGCAGGAAACCACTTTTGCACTTGTATTAGTGTGGAAAAATCACTTTTTGCACTTGTGATAGTGCTGAAAAACCACTTTTTGCACTTGTGTTAGTGTTGAAAAACCACTTTTCGCACTTGTGTTGGTGCAGGAAACCACTTTTGCACTTGTATTAGTGTGGAAAAAACACTTTTTGCACTTGTATTAGTGTGGAAAAACCACTTTTTGCACTTGTGATAGTGTTGAAAAACCACTTTTGCACTTGTGTTAGTGTTGAAAAACCACTTTTCGCACTTGTGTTGGTGCAGGAAACCACTTTTGCACTTGTATTAGTGTGGAAAACCACTTTTTGCACTTGTGTTAGTGTTGAAAAACCACTTTTCGCACTTGTGTTAGTGTTGAAAAACCACTTTTCACACTTGTGTTAGTGTTGAAAAACCACTTTTCGCACTTCTGTTAGTGTTGAAAAACCACTTTTCGCACTTGTGTTGGTGCAGGAAACCACTTTTGCACTTGTATTAGTGTGGAATAAACACTTTTTGCACTTGTGGTAGTGTTGAAAAACCACTTTTCGCACTTGTGTTAGTGTTGAAAAACCACTTTTCGCACTTGTGTTGGTGCAGGAAACCACTTTTGCACTTGTATTAGTGTGGAAAAACTACTTTTCGCACTTGTGTTAGTGTTGAAAAACCACTTTTCGCACTTGTGTTAGTGTTGAAAAACCACTTTTCGCACTTGTGTTGGTGCAGGAAACCACTTTTGCACTTGTATTAGTGTGGAAAAATCACTTTTTGCACTTGTGATAGTGTTGAAAAACCACTTTTTGCACTTGTGTTAGTGTTGAAAAACCACTTTACGTACTTGTGTTGGTGCAGGAAACCACTTTTGCACTTGTATTAGTGTGGAAAAAACACTTTTTGCACTTGTATTAGTGTGGAAAAACTACTTTTTGCACTTGTGTTAGTGTTGAAAAACCACTTTTCACACTTGTGTTAGTGTTGAAAAACCACTTTTCGTACTTGTGTTGGTGCAGGAAACCACTTTTGCACTTGTATTAGTGTGGAAAAAACACTTTTTGCACTTGTGTTAGTGTTGAAAAACCACTTTTCGCACTTGTGTTAGTGTTGAAAAACCACTTTTCGCACTTGTGTTGGTGCAGGAAACCACTTTTGCACTTGTATTAGTGTGGAAAAAACACTTTTTGCCCTTGTGATAGTGTTGAAAAACCACTTTTCGCACTTGTGTTAGTGTTGAAAAACCACTTTTCGCACTTGTGTTAATGTTGAAAAACCACTTTTCGCACTTGTGTTGTTGCAGGAAACCACTTTTGCACTTGTTTTAGTGTGGAAAAAACACTTTTTGCACTTGTGATAGTGTTGAAAAACCACTTTTCGCACTTGTGTTAGTGTTGAAAAACCACTTTTCGCACTTGCGTTAGTGTTGAAAAACCACTTTTCGCACTTGTGTTGGTGCAGGAAACCACTTTTGCACTTGTATTAGTGTGGAAAAAACACTTTTTGCACTTGTGATAGTGTTGAAAAACCACTTTTCGCACTTATGTTAGTGTTGAAAAACCACTTTTCGCACTTGTGTTAGTGTTGAAAAACCACTTTTCGCACTTGCGTTAGTGTTGAAAAACCACTTTTCGCACTTGTGTTGGTGCAGGAAACCACTTTTGCACTTGTATTAGTGTGGAAAACCACTTTTTGCACTTGTGTTAGTGTTGAAAAACCACTTTTCGCACTTGTGTTGGTGCAGGAAACCACTTTTGCTCTTGTATTAGTGTGGAAAAAACACTTTTTGCACTTGTATTAGTGTGGAAAAACCACTTTTTGCACTTGTGATAGTGTTGAAAAACCACTTTCACACTTGTGTTAGTGTTGAAAAACCACTTTTCGCAATTGTGTTGGTGCAGGAAACCACTTTTGCACTTGTATTAGTGTGGAAAACCACTTTTTGCACTTGTGTTAGTGTTGAAAAACCACTTTTCGCACTTGTGTTAGTGTTGAAAAACCACTTTTCGCACTCGTGTTGGTGCAGGAAACCACTTTTGCACTTGTATTAGTGTGGAAAAACCACTTTTCGCACTTGTGTTAGTGTTGAAAAACAACTTTTCGCACTTGTGTTAGTGTTGAAAAACCACTTTTCGCACTTGTGTTGGTGCAGGAAACCACTTTTGCACTTGTATTAGTGTGGAAAAATCACTTTTTGCACTTGTGTTAGTGTTGAAAAACCACTTTTCGCACTTGTGTTAGTGTTGAAAAACCACTTTTTGCACTTGTGTTGGTGCAGGAAACCACTTTTGCACTTGTATTAGTGTAGAAAAAACACTTTTTGCACTTGTGTTAGTGTTGAAAAACCACTTTTCGCACTTGTGTTGGTGCAGGAAACCACTTTTGCACTTGTATTAGTGTGGAAAAACCACTTTTCGCACTTGTGTTGATGCAGGAAATCACTTTTGCACTTGTATTAGTGTGGAAAAAACACTTTTTGCACTTGTGATAGTGTTGAAAAACCACTTTTCGCACTTGTGTTAGTGTTGAAAAACCACTTTTCGCACTTGTGTTAATGTTGAAAAACCACTTTTCGCACTTGTGTTGGTGCAGGAAACCACTTTTGCACTTGTTTTAGTGTGGAAAAAACTCTTTTTGCACTTGTGATAGTGTTGAAAAACCACTTTTCGCACTTGTGTTAGTGTTGAAAAACCACTTTTCGCACTTGCGTTAGTGTTGAAAAACAACTTTTCGCACTTGTGTTGGTGCAGGAAACCACTTTTGCACTTGTAATAGTGTGGAAAAAACACTTTTTGCACTTGTGATAGTGTTGAAAAACCACTTTTCGCACTTGTGTTAGTGTTGAAAAACCACTTTTCGCACTTGTGTTGGTGCACGAAACCACTTTTGCACTTGTATTAGTGTGGAAAAAACACTTTTCGCACTTGTGTTAATGTTGAAAAACCACTTTTCGCACTTGTGTTAGTGTTGAAAAACCACTTTTCGCACTTGTGTTGGTGCAGGAAACCACTTTTGCACTTGTATTAGTGTGGAAAAAACACTTTTTGCACTTGTGATAGTGTTGAAAAACCACTTTTCGCACTTGTGTTAGTGTTGAAAAACCACTTTTCGCACTTGTGTTGGTGCAGGAAACCACTTTTGCACTTGTATTAGTGTGGAAAAACCACTTTTTGCACTTGTGTTAGTGTTGAAAAACCACTTTTCGCACTTGTGTTAGTGTTGAAAAACCACTTTTCGCACTTGTGTTGGTGCAGGAAACCACTTTTGCACTTGTATTAGTGTGGAAAAAACACTTTTTGCACTTGTGATAGTGTTGAAAAACCACTTTTCGCACTTATGTTAGTGTTGAAAAACCACTTTTCGCACTTGTGTTGGTGCAGGAAACCACTTTTGCACTTGTATTAGTGTGGAAAAAACACTTTTCGCACTTGTGTTAGTGTTGAAAAACAACTTTTCGCACTTGTGTTAGTGTTGAAAAACCACTTTTCGCACTTGTGTTGGTACAGGAAACCACTTTTGCACTTGTATTAGTGTGGAAAAATCACTTTTTGCACTTGTGTTAGTGTTGAAAAACCACTTTTCGCACTTGTGTTAGTGTTGAAAAACCACTTTTCGCACTTGTGTTGGTGCAGGAAACCACTTTTGCACTTGTATTAGTGTAGAAAAAACACTTTTCGCACTTATGTTAGTGTTGAAAAACCACTTTTCGCACTTGTGTTGGTGCAGGAAACCACTTTTGCACTTGTATTAGTGTGGAAAAACCACTTTTCGCACTTGTGTTAGTGTTGAAAAACCACTTTTCGCACTTGTGTTGGTGCAGGAAATCACTTTTGCACTTGTATTAGTGTGGAAAAAACACTTTTTGCACTTGTGATAGTGTTGAAAAACCACTTTTCGCACTTGTGTTAGTGTTGAAAAACCACTTTTCGCACTTGTGTTAATGTTGAAAAACCACTTTTCGCACTTGTGTTGGTGCAGGAAACCACTTTTGCACTTGTTTTAGTGTGGAAAAAACTCTTTTTGCACTTGTGATAGTGTTGAAAAACCACTTTTCGCACTTGTGTTAGTGTTGAAAAACCACTTTTCGCACTTGCGTTAGTGTTGAAAAACCACTTTTCGCACTTGTGTTGGTGCAGGAAACCACTTTTGCACTTGTAATAGTGTGGAAAAAACACTTTTTGCACTTGTCATAGTGTTGAAAAATCACTTTTCGCACTTGTGTTAGTGTTGAAAAACCACTTTTCGCACTTGTGTTAATGTTGAAAAACCACTTTTCGCACTTGTGTTGGTGCAGGAAACCACTTTTGCACTTGTTTTAGTGTGGAAAAAACTCTTTTTGCACTTGTGATAGTGTTGAAAAACCACTTTTCGCACTTGTGTTAGTGTTGAAAAACCACTTTTCGCACTTGCGTTAGTGTTGAAAAACCACTTTTCGCACTTGTGTTGGTGCAGGAAACCACTTTTGCACTTGTAATAGTGTGGAAAAAACACTTTTTGCACTTGTCATAGTGTTGAAAAATCACTTTTCGCACTTGTGTTAGTGTTGAAAAACCACTTTTCGCACTTGTGTTAGTGTTGAAAAACCACTTTTCGCACTTGTGTTAGTGTTGAAAAACCACTTTTCGCACTTGTGTTAGTGTTGAAAAACCACTTTTCGCACTTGCGTTAGTGTTGAAAAACCACTTTTCGCACTTGTGTTGGTGCAGGAAACCACTTTTGCACTTGTATTAGTGTGGAAAACCACTTTTTGCACTTGTGTTAGTGTTGAAAAACCACTTTTCGCACTTGTGTTGGTGCAGGAAACCACTTTTGCACTTGTATTAGTGTGGAAAAAACACTTTTTGCACTTGTATTAGTGTGGAAAAACCACTTTTTGCACTTGTGATAGTGTTGAAAAACCACTTTCACACTTGTGTTAGTGTTGAAAAACCACTTTTCGCAATTGTGTTGGTGCAGGAAACCACTTTTGCACTTGTATTAGTGTGGAAAACCACTTTTTGCACTTGTGTTAGTGTTGAAAAACCACTTTTCGCACTTGTGTTAGTGTTGAAAAACCACTTTTCGCACTCGTGTTGGTGCAGGAAACCACTTTTGCACTTGTATTAGTGTGGAAAAACCACTTTTCGCACTTGTGTTAGTGTTGAAAAACAACTTTTCGCACTTGTGTTAGTGTTGAAAAACCACTTTTCGCACTTGTGTTGGTGCAGGAAACCACTTTTGCACTTGTATTAGTGTGGAAAAATCACTTTTTGCACTTGTGTTAGTGTTGAAAAACCACTTTTCGCACTTGTGTTAGTGTTGAAAAACCACTTTTTGCACTTGTGTTGGTGCAGGAAACCACTTTTGCACTTGTATTAGTGTAGAAAAAACACTTTTTGCACTTGTGTTAGTGTTGAAAAACCACTTTTCGCACTTGTGTTGGTGCAGGAAACCACTTTTGCACTTGTATTAGTGTGGAAAAACCACTTTTCGCACTTGTGTTGATGCAGGAAATCACTTTTGCACTTGTATTAGTGTGGAAAAAACACTTTTTGCACTTGTGATAGTGTTGAAAAACCACTTTTCGCACTTGTGTTAGTGTTGAAAAACCACTTTTCGCACTTGTGTTAATGTTGAAAAACCACTTTTCGCACTTGTGTTGGTGCAGGAAACCACTTTTGCACTTGTTTTAGTGTGGAAAAAACTCTTTTTGCACTTGTGATAGTGTTGAAAAACCACTTTTCGCACTTGTGTTAGTGTTGAAAAACCACTTTTCGCACTTGCGTTAGTGTTGAAAAACCACTTTTCGCACTTGTGTTGGTGCAGGAAACCACTTTTGCACTTGTAATAGTGTGGAAAAAACACTTTTTGCACTTGTGATAGTGTTGAAAAACCACTTTTCGCACTTGTGTTAGTGTTGAAAAACCACTTTTCGCACTTGTGTTGGTGCACGAAACCACTTTTGCACTTGTATTAGTGTGGAAAAAACACTTTTCGCACTTGTGTTAATGTTGAAAAACCACTTTTCGCACTTGTGTTAGTGTTGAAAAACCACTTTTCGCACTTGTGTTGGTGCAGGAAACCACTTTTGCACTTGTATTAGTGTGGAAAAAACACTTTTTGCACTTGTGATAGTGTTGAAAAACCACTTTTCGCACTTGTGTTAGTGTTGAAAAACCACTTTTCGCACTTGTGTTGGTGCAGGAAACCACTTTTGCACTTGTATTAGTGTGGAAAAACCACTTTTTGCACTTGTGTTAGTGTTGAAAAACCACTTTTCGCACTTGTGTTAGTGTTGAAAAACCACTTTTCGCACTTGTGTTGGTGCAGGAAACCACTTTTGCACTTGTATTAGTGTGGAAAAAACACTTTTTGCACTTGTGATAGTGTTGAAAAACCACTTTTCGCACTTATGTTAGTGTTGAAAAACCACTTTTCGCACTTGTGTTGGTGCAGGAAACCACTTTTGCACTTGTATTAGTGTGGAAAAAACACTTTTCGCACTTGTGTTAGTGTTGAAAAACAACTTTTCGCACTTGTGTTAGTGTTGAAAAACCACTTTTCGCACTTGTGTTGGTACAGGAAACCACTTTTGCACTTGTATTAGTGTGGAAAAATCACTTTTTGCACTTGTGTTAGTGTTGAAAAACCACTTTTCGCACTTGTGTTAGTGTTGAAAAACCACTTTTCGCACTTGTGTTGGTGCAGGAAACCACTTTTGCACTTGTATTAGTGTAGAAAAAACACTTTTCGCACTTATGTTAGTGTTGAAAAACCACTTTTCGCACTTGTGTTGGTGCAGGAAACCACTTTTGCACTTGTATTAGTGTGGAAAAACCACTTTTCGCACTTGTGTTAGTGTTGAAAAACCACTTTTCGCACTTGTGTTGGTGCAGGAAATCACTTTTGCACTTGTATTAGTGTGGAAAAAACACTTTTTGCACTTGTGATAGTGTTGAAAAACCACTTTTCGCACTTGTGTTAGTGTTGAAAAACCACTTTTCGCACTTGTGTTAATGTTGAAAAACCACTTTTCGCACTTGTGTTGGTGCAGGAAACCACTTTTGCACTTGTTTTAGTGTGGAAAAAACTCTTTTTGCACTTGTGATAGTGTTGAAAAACCACTTTTCGCACTTGTGTTAGTGTTGAAAAACCACTTTTCGCACTTGCGTTAGTGTTGAAAAACCACTTTTCGCACTTGTGTTGGTGCAGGAAACCACTTTTGCACTTGTAATAGTGTGGAAAAAACACTTTTTGCACTTGTCATAGTGTTGAAAAATCACTTTTCGCACTTGTGTTAGTGTTGAAAAACCACTTTTCGCACTTGTGTTAGTGTTGAAAAACCACTTTTCGCACTTGTGTTAGTGTTGAAAAACCACTTTTCGCACTTGTGTTAGTGTTGAAAAACCACTTTTCGCACTTGCGTTAGTGTTGAAAAACCACTTTTCGCACTTGTGTTGGTGCAGGAAACCACTTTTGCACTTGTATTAGTGTGGAAAACCACTTTTTGCACTTGTGTTAGTGTTGAAAAACCACTTTTCGCACTTGTGTTGGTGCAGGAAACCACTTTTGCACTTGTATTAGTGTGGAAAAAACACTTTTTGCACTTGTATTAGTGTGGAAAAACCACTTTTTGCACTTGTGATAGTGTTGAAAAACCACTTTCACACTTGTGTTAGTGTTGAAAAACCACTTTTCGCAATTGCGTTGGTGCAGGAAACCACTTTTGCACTTGTATTAGTGTGGAAAACCACTTTTTGCACTTGTGTTAGTGTTGAAAAACCACTTTTCGCACTTGTGTTAGTGTTGAAAAACCACTTTTCGCACTTGTGTTGGTGCAGGAAACCACTTTTGCACTTGTATTAGTGTGGAAAAACCACTTTTCGCACTTGTGTTAGTGTTGAAAAACAACTTTTCGCACTTGTGTTAGTGTTGAAAAACCACTTTTCGCACTTGTGTTGGTGCAGGAAACCACTTTTGCACTTGTATTAGTGTGGAAAAATCACTTTTTGCACTTGTGTTAGTGTTGAAAAACCACTTTTCGCACTTGTGTTAGTGTTGAAAAACCACTTTTTGCACTTGTGTTGGTGCAGGAAACCACTTTTGCACTTGTATTAGTGTAGAAAAAACACTTTTTGCACTTGTGTTAGTGTTGAAAAACCACTTTTCGCAATTGTGTTGGTGCAGGAAACCACTTTTGCACTTGTATTAGTGTGGAAAAACCACTTTTCGCACTTGTGTTGATGCAGGAAATCACTTTTGCACTTGTATTAGTGTGGAAAAAACACTTTTTGCACTTGTGATAGTGTTGAAAAACCACTTTTCGCACTTGTGTTAGTGTTGAAAAACCACTTTTCGCACTTGTGTTAATGTTGAAAAACCACTTTTCGCACTTGTGTTGGTGCAGGAAACCACTTTTGCACTTGTTTTAGTGTGGAAAAAACTCTTTTTGCACTTGTGATAGTGTTGAAAAACCACTTTTCGCACTTGTGTTAGTGTTGAAAAACCACTTTTCGCACTTGCGTTAGTGTTGAAAAACCACTTTTCGCACTTGTGTTGGTGCAGGAAACCACTTTTGCACTTGTAATAGTGTGGAAAAAACACTTTTTGCACTTGTGATAGTGTTGAAAAACCACTTTTCGCACTTGTGTTAGTGTTGAAAAACCACTTTTCGCACTTGTGTTGGTGCACGAAACCACTTTTGCACTTGTATTAGTGTGGAAAAAACACTTTTCGCACTTGTGTTAATGTTGAAAAACCACTTTTCGCACTTGTGTTAGTGTTGAAAAACCACTTTTCGCACTTGTGTTGGTGCAGGAAACCACTTTTGCACTTGTATTAGTGTGGAAAAAACACTTTTTGCACTTGTGATAGTGTTGAAAAACCACTTTTCGCACTTGTGTTAGTGTTGAAAAACCACTTTTCGCACTTGTGTTGGTGCAGGAAACCACTTTTGCACTTGTATTAGTGTGGAAAAACCACTTTTTGCACTTGTGTTAGTGTTGAAAAACCACTTTTCGCACTTGTGTTAGTGTTGAAAAACCACTTTTCGCACCTGTGTTGGTGCAGGAAACCACTTTTGCACTTGTATTAGTGTGGAAAAACCACTTTTCGCACTTGTGTTAGTGTTTAAAAACCACTTGTCGCACTTGTGTTAGTGTTGAAAAACCACTTTTCGCACTTGTGTTGGTGCAGGAAACCACTTTTGCACTTGTATTAGTGTGGGAAAACCACTTTTCGCACTTGTGTTAGTGTTGAAAAACCACTTTTCGCACTTTTGTTGGTGCAGGAAACCACTTTTGCACTTGTATTAGTGTGGAAAAAACACTTTTCGCACTTGTGTTAGTGTTGAAAAACCACTTTTCGCACTTGTGTTAGTGTTGAAAAACCACTTTTCGCACTTGTGTTGGTGCAGGAAACCACTTTTGCACTTGTATTAGTGTGGAAAAAACACTTTTTGCACTTGTGATAGTGTTGAAAAATCACTTTTCGCACTTGTGTTAGTGTTGAAAAACCACTTTTCGCACTTGTGTTTGTGCAGGAAACCACTTTTGCACATGTATTAGTGTGGAAAAACCACTTTTTGCACTTGTGTTAGTGTTGAAAAACCACTTTTCGCACTTGTGTTAGTGTTGAAAAACCACTTTTCGCACTTGTGTTGGTGCAGGAAACCACTTTTGCACTTGTATTAGTGTGGAAAAATCACTTTTTGCACTTGTGATAGTGTTGAAAAACCACTTTTCGCACTTGTGTTAGTGTTGAAAAACCACTTTTCGCACTTGCGTTGGTGTTGAAAAACCACTTTTCGCACTTGTGTTGGTGCAGGAAACCACTTTTGCACTTGTAATAGTGTGGAAAAAAACACTTTTCGCACTTGTGTTAATGTTGAAAAACCACTTTTCGCACTTGTGTTAGTGTTGAAAAACCACTTTCCGCACTTGTGTTGGTGCAAGAAACCACTTTTGCACTTGTATTAGTGTGGAAAAAACACTTTTTGCACTTGTGATAGTGTTGAAAAACCACTTTTCGCACTTGTGTTAGTGTTGAAAAACCACTTTTCGCACTCGTGTTGGTGCAGGAAACCACTTTTGCACTTGTATTAGTGTGGAAAAACCACTTTTCACACTTGTGTTAGTGTTGAAAAACCACTTTTCGCACTTGTGTTAGTGTTGAAAAACCACTTTTCGCACTTGTGTTGGTGCAGGAAACCACTTTTACACTTGTATTAGTGTGGAAAAACACTTTTCACACTTGTGTTAGTGTTGAAAAACCACTTTTCGCACTTGTGTTAGTGTTGAAAAACCACTTTTCGCACTTCCGTTAGTGTTGAAAAACCACTTTTCGCACTTGTGTTGGTGCAGGCAACCACTTTTGCACTTGTAATAGTGTGGAAAAAAACACTTTTTGCACTTGTGATAGTGTTGAAAAACCACTTTTCGCACTTGTGTTAGTGTTGAAAAACCACTTTTCGCACTTGTGTTGGTGCACGAAACCGCTTTTGCACTTGTATTAGTGTGGAAAAGCCACTTTTCGCACTTGTGTTAGTGTTGAAAAACCACTTTTCGCACTTGTGTTAGTGTTGAAAAACCACTTTTCGCACTTGCGTTAGTGTTGAAAAACCACTTTTCGCACTTCTGTTAGTGTTGAAAAACCACTTTTCGCACTTGTGTTGGTGCAGGCAACCACTTTTGCACTTGTATTAGTGTGGACAAAACACTTTTCGCACTTGTGTTAGTGTTGAAAAACCACTTTTCGCACTTGTGTTAGTGTTGAAAAACCACTTTTCGCACTTGTGTTGGTGCAGGAAACCACTTTTGCACTTGTATTAGTGTGGAAAAAACACTTTTTGCACTTGTGATAGTGTTGAAAAATCACTTTTCGCACTTGTGTTAGTGTTGAAAAACCACTTTTCGCACTTGTGTTTGTGCAGGAAACCACTTTTGCACTTGTATTAGTGTGGAAAAACCACTTTTCGCACTTGTGTTAGTGTTGAAAAAACACTTTTCGCACTTGTGTTAGTGTTGAAAAACCACTTTTCGCACTTGTGTTGGTGCAGGAAACCACTTTTGCACTTGTATTAGTGTGGAAAAATCACTTTTTGCACTTGTGATAGTGCTGAAAAACCACTTTTTGCACTTGTGTTAGTGTTGAAAAACCACTTTTCGCACTTGTGTTGGTGCAGGAAACCACTTTTGCACTTGTATTAGTGTGGAAAAAAACACTTTTTGCACTTGTATTAGTGTGGAAAAACCACTTTTTGCACTTGTGATAGTGTTGAAAAACCACTTTCGCACTTGTGTTAGTGTTGAAAAACCACTTTTCGCACTTGTGTTGGTGCAGGAAACCACTTTTGCACTTGTATTAGTGTGGAAAACCACTTTTTGCACTTGTGTTAGTGTTGAAAAACCACTTTTCGCACTTGTGTTAGTGTTGAAAAACCACTTTTCACACTTGTGTTAGTGTTGAAAAACCACTTTTCGCACTTCTGTTAGTGTTGAAAAACCACTTTTCGCACTTGTGTTGGTGCAGGAAACCACTTTTGCACTTGTATTAGTGTGGAAAAACACTTTTTGCACTTGTGGTAGTGTTGAAAAACCACTTTTCGCACTTGTGTTAGTGTTGAAAAACCACTTTTCGCACTTGTGTTGGTGCAGGAAACCACTTTTGCACTTGTATTAGTGTGGAAAAACCACTTTTCGCACTTGTGTTAGTGTTGAAAAACCACTTTTCGCACTTGTGGTAGTGTTGAAAAACCACTTTTCGCACTTGTGTTGGTGCAGGAAACCACTTTTGCACTTGTATTAGTGTGGAAAAATCACTTTTTGCACTTGTGATAGTGTTGAAAAACCACTTTTTGCACTTGTGTTAGTGTTGAAAAACCACTTTACGTACTTGTGTTGGTGCAGGAAACCACTTTTGCACTTGTATTAGTGTGGAAAAAACACTTTTTGCACTTGTATTAGTGTGGAAAAACTACTTTTTGCACTTGTGTTAGTGTTGAAAAACCACTTTTCACACTTGTGTTAGTGTTGAAAAACCACTTTTCGTACTTGTGTTGGTGCAGGAAACCACTTTTGCACTTGTATTAGTGTGGAAAAAACACTTTTTGCACTTGTGTTAGTGTTGAAAAACCACTTTTCGCACTTGTGTTAGTGTTGAAAAACCACTTTTCGCACTTGTGTTGGTGCAGGAAACCACTTTTGCACTTGTATTAGTGCGGAAAAAACACTTTTTGCCCTTGTGATAGTGTTGAAAACCACTTTTCGCACTTGTGTTAGTGTTGAAAAACCACTTTTCGCACTTGTGTTAATGTTGAAAAACCACTTTTCGCACTTGTGTTGTTGCAGGAAACCACTTTTGCACTTGTTTTAGTGTGGAAAAAACACTTTTTGCACTTGTGATAGTGTTGAAAAACCACTTTTCGCACTTGTGTTAGTGTTGAAAAACCACTTTTCGCACTTGCGTTAGTGTTGAAAAACCACTTTTCGCACTTGTGTTGGTGCAGGAAACCACTTTTGCACTTGTATTAGTGTGGAAAAAACACTTTTTGCACTTGTGATAGTGTTGAAAAACCACTTTTCGCACTTATGTTAGTGTTGAAAAACCACTTTTCGCACTTGTGTTGGTGCAGGAAACCACTTTTGCACTTGTATTAGTGTGGAAAAAACACTTTTCGCACTTGTGTTAGTGTTGAAAAACAACTTTTTGCACTTGTGTTAGTGTTGAAAAACCACTTTTCGCACTTGTGTTGGTACAGGAAACCACTTTTGCACTTGTATTAGTGTGGAAAAATCACTTTTTGCACTTGTGTTAGTGTTGAAAAACCACTTTTCGCACTTGTGTTAGTGTTGAAAAACCACTTTTCGCACTTGTGTTGGTGCAGGAAACCACTTTTGCACTTGTATTAGTGTAGAAAAAACACTTTTTGCACTTGTGTTAGTGTTGAAAAACCACTTTTCGCACTTGTGATAGTGTTGAAAAACCACTTTCGCACTTGTGTTAGTGTTGAAAAACCACTTTTCGCACTTGTGTTGGTGCAGGAAACCACTTTTGCACTTGTATTAGTGTGGAAAACCACTTTTTGCACTTGTGTTAGTGTTGAAAAACCACTTTTCGCACTTGTGTTAGTGTTGAAAAACCACTTTTCACACTTGTGTTAGTGTTGAAAAACCACTTTTCGCACTTCTGTTAGTGTTGAAAAACCACTTTTCGCACTTGTGTTGGTGCAGGAAACCACTTTTGCACTTGTATTAGTGTGGAAAAAACACTTTTTGCACTTGTGGTAGTGTTGAAAACCCACTTTTCGCACTTGTGTTAGTGTTGAAAAACCACTTTTCGCACTTGTGTTGGTGCAGGAAACCACTTTTGCACTTGTATTAGTGTGGAAAAACCACTTTTCGCACTTGTGTTAGTGTTGAAAAACCACTTTTCGCACTTGTGGTAGTGTTGAAAAACCACTTTTCGCACTTGTGTTGGTGCAGGAAACCACTTTTGCACTTGTATTAGTGTGGAAAAATCACTTTTTGCACTTGTGATAGTGTTGAAAAACCACTTTTTGCACTTGTGTTAGTGTTGAAAAACCACTTTACGTACTTGTGTTGGTGCAGGAAACCACTTTTGCACTTGTATTAGTGTGGAAAAAACACTTTTTGCACTTGTATTAGTGTGGAAAAACTACTTTTTGCACTTGTGTTAGTGTTGAAAAACCACTTTTCACACTTGTGTTAGTGTTGAAAAACCACTTTTCGTACTTGTGTTGGTGCAGGAAACCACTTTTGCACTTGTATTAGTGTGGAAAAAACACTTTTTGCACTTGTGTTAGTGTTGAAAAACCACTTTTCGCACTTGTGTTAGTGTTGAAAAACCACTTTTCGCACTTGTGTTGGTGCAGGAAACCACTTTTGCACTTGTATTAGTGTGGAAAAAACACTTTTTGCCCTTGTGATAGTGTTGAAAAACCACTTTTCGCACTTGTGTTAGTGTTGAAAAACCACTTTTCGCACTTGTGTTAATGTTGAAAAACCACTTTTCGCACTTGTGTTGTTGCAGGAAACCACTTTTGCACTTGTTTTAGTGTGGAAAAAACACCTTTTGCACTTGTGATAGTGTTGAAAAACCACTTTTCGCACTTGTGTTAGTGTTGAAAAACCACTTTTCGCACTTGCGTTAGTGTTGAAAAACCACTTTTCGCACTTGTGTTGGTGCAGGAAACCACTTTTGCACTTGTATTAGTGTGGAAAAAACACTTTTTGCACTTGTGATAGTGTTGAAAAACCACTTTTCGCACTTATGTTAGTGTTGAAAAACCACTTTTCGCACTTGTGTTGGTGCAGGAAACCACTTTTGCACTTGTATTAGTGTGGAAAAAACACTTTTCGCACTTGTGTTAGTGTTGAAAAACAACTTTTTGCACTTGTGTTAGTGTTGAAAAACCACTTTTCGCACTTGTGTTGGTACAGGAAACCACTTTTGCACTTGTATTAGTGTGGAAAAATCACTTTTTGCACTTGTGTTAGTGTTGAAAAACCACTTTTCGCACTTGTGTTAGTGTTGAAAAACCACTTTTCGCACTTGTGTTGGTGCAGGAAACCACTTTTGCACTTGTATTAGTGTAGAAAAAACACTTTTTGCACTTGTGTTAGTGTTGAAAAACCACTTTTCGCACTTGTGTTGGTGCAGGAAACCACTTTTGCACTTGTATTAGTGTGGAAAAACCACTTTTCGCACTTGTGTTAGTGTTGAAAAACCACTTTTCGCACTTGTGTTGGTGCAGGAAATCACTTTTGCACTTGTATTAGTGTGGAAAAAACACTTTTTGCACTTGTGATAGTGTTGAAAAACCACTTTTCGCACTTGTGTTAGTGTTGAAAAACCACTTTTCGCACTTGTGTTAATGTTGAAAAACCACTTTTCGCACTTGTGTTGGTGCAGGAAACCACTTTTGCACTTGTTTTAGTGTGGAAAAAACTCTTTTTGCACTTGTGATAGTGTTGAAAAACCACTTTTCGCACTTGTGTTAGTGTTGAAAAACCACTTTTCGCACTTGTGTTAGTGTTGAAAAACCACTTTTCGCACTTGTGTTGGTGCAGGAAACCACTTTTGCACTTGTAATAGTGTGGAAAAAACACTTTTTGCACTTGTCATAGTGTTGAAAAACCACTTTTCGCACTTGTGTTAGTGTTGAAAAACCACTTTTCGCACTTGTGTTAGTGTTGAAAAACCACTTTTCGCACTTGTGTTAGTGTTGAAAAACCACTTTTCGCACTTGTGTTAGTGTTGAAAAACCACTTTTCGCACTTGCGTTAGTGTTGAAAAACCACTTTTCGCACTTGTGTTGGTGCAGGAAACCACTTTTGCACTTGTATTAGTGTGGAAAACCACTTTTTGCACTTGTGTTAGTGTTGAAAAACCACTTTTCGCACTTGTGTTAGTGTTGAAAAACGACTTTTCACACTTGTGTTAGTGTTGAAAAACCACTTTTCGCACTTCTGTTAGTGTTGAAAAACCACTTTTCGCACTTGTGTTGGTGCAGGAAACCACTTTTGCACTTGTATTAGTGTGGAAAAAACACTTTTTGCACTTGTGGTAGTGTTGAAAAACCACTTTTCGCACTTGTGTTAGTGTTGAAAAACCACTTTTCGCACTTGTGTTGGTGCAGGAAACCACTTTTGCACTTGTATTAGTGTGGAAAAACCACTTTTCGCACTTGTGTTAGTGTTGAAAAACCACTTTTCGCACTTGTGTTAGTGTTGAAAAACCACTTTTCGCACTTGTGTTGGTGCAGGAAACCACTTTTGCACTTGTATTAGTGTGGAATAATCACTTTTTGCACTTGTGATAGTGTTGAAAAACCACTTTTTGCACTTGTGTTAGTGTTGAAAAACCACTTTACGTACTTGTGTTGGTGCAGGAAACCACTTTTGCACTTGTATTAGTGTGGAAAAAACACTTTTTGCACTTGTATTAGTGTGGAAAAACTACTTTTTGCACTTGTGTTAGTGTTGAAAAACCACTTTTCACACTTGTGTTAGTGTTGAAAAACCACTTTTCGTACTTGTGTTGGTGCAGGAAACCACTTTTGCACTTGTATTAGTGTGGAAAAAATACCTTTTGCACTTGTGTTAGTGTTGAAAAACCACTTTTCGCACTTGTGTTGGTGCAGGAAACCACTTTTGCACTTGTATTAGTGTGGAAAAAACACTTTTTGCCCTTGTGATAGTGTTGAAAAACCACTTTTCGCACTTGTGTTAGTGTTGAAAAACCACTTTCCGCACTTGTGTTAATGTTGAAAAACCACTTTTCGCACTTGTGTTGTTGCAGGAAACCACTTTTGCACTTGTTTTAGTGTGGAAAAAACACTTTTTGCACTTGTGATAGTGTTGAAAAACCACTTTTCGCACTTGTGTTAGTGTTGAAAAACCACTTTTCGCACTTGCGTTAGTGTTGAAAAACCACTTTTCGCACTTGTGTTGGTGCAGGAAACCACTTTTGCACTTGTATTAGTGTGGAAAAAACACTTTTTGCACTTGTGATAGTGTTGAAAAACCACTTTTCGCACTTATGTTAGTGTTGAAAAACCACTTTTCGCACTTGTGTTGGTGCAGGAAACCACTTTTGCACTTGTGTTGGTACAGGAAACCACTTTTGCACTTGTATTAGTGTGGAAAAATCACTTTTTGCACTTGTGTTAGTGTTGAAAAACCACTTTTCGCACTTGTGTTAGTGTTGAAAAACCACTTTTCGCACTTGTGTTGGTGCAGGAAACCACTTTTGCACTTGTATTAGTGTAGAAAAAACACTTTTTGCACTTGTGTTAGTGTTGAAAAACCACTTTTCGCACTTGTGTTGGTGCAGGAAACCACTTTTTCACTTGTATTAGTGTGGAAAAACCACTTTTCACACTTGTGTTAGTGTTGAAAAACCACTTTTCGCACTTGTGTTGGTGCAGGAAATCACTTTTGCACTTGTATTAGTGTGGAAAAAACACTTTTTGCACTTGTGATAGTGTTGAAAACCCACTTTTCGCACTTGTATTAGTGTGGAAAAACCACTTTTCGCACTTATGTTAGTGTTGAAAAACCACTTTTCGCACTTGTGTTGGTGCAGGAAATCACTTTTGCACTTGTATTAGTGTGGAAAAAACACTTTTTGCACTTGTGATAGTGTTGAAAAACCACTTTTCGCACTTGTGTTAGTGTTGAAAAACCACTTTTCGCACTTGTGTTAATGTTGAAAAACCACTTTTCGCACTTGTGTTGGTGCAGGAAACCACTTTTGCACTTGTTTTAGTGTGGAAAAAACTCTTTTTGCACTTGTGATAGTGTTGAAAAACCACTTTTCGCACTTGTGTTAGTGTTGAAAAACACTTTTCGCACTTGCGTTAGTGTTGAAAAACCACTTTTCGCACTTGTGTTGGTGCAGGAAACCACTTTTGCACTTGTAATAGTGTGGAAAAAACACTTTTTGCACTTGTCATAGTGTTGAAAAACCACTTTTCGCACTTGTGTTAGTGTTGAAAAACCACTTTTCGCACTTGTGTTAGTGTTGAAAAACCACTTTTCGCACTTGTGTTAGTGTTGAAAAAACACTTTTCGCACTTGTGTTAGTGTTGAAAAACCACTTTTCGCACTTGCGTTAGTGTTGAAAAACCACTTTTCGCACTTGTGTTGGTGCAGGAAACCACTTTTGCACTTGTATTAGTGTGGAAAACCACTTTTTGCACTTGTGTTAGTGTTGAAAAACCACTTTTCGCACTTGTGTTAGTGTTGAAAACCACTTTTCACACTTGTGTTAGTGTTGAAAAACCACTTTTCGCACTTCTGTTAGTGTTGAAAAACCACTTTTCGCACTTGTGTTGGTGCAGGAAACCACTTTTGCACTTGTATTAGTGTGGAAAAAACACTTTTTGCACTTGTGGTAGTGTTGAAAAACCACTTTTCGCACTTGTGTTAGTGTTGAAAAACCACTTTTCGCACTTGTGTTGGTGCAGGAAACCACTTTTGCACTTGTATTAGTGTGGAAAAACCACTTTTCGCACTTGTGTTAGTGTTGAAAAACCACTTTTCGCACTTGTGTTAGTGTTGAAAAACCACTTTTCGCACTTGTGTTGGTGCAGGAAACCACTTTTGCACTTGTATTAGTGTGGAATAATCACTTTTTGCACTTGTGATAGTGTTGAAAAACCACTTTTTGCACTTGTGTTAGTGTTGAAAAACCACTTTACGTACTTGTGTTGGTGCAGGAAACCACTTTTGCACTTGTATTAGTGTGGAAAAAACACTTTTTGCACTTGTATTAGTGTGGAAAAACTACTTTTTGCACTTGTGTTAGTGTTGAAAAACCACTTTTCACACTTGTGTTAGTGTTGAAAAACCACTTTTCGTACTTGTGTTGGTGCAGGAAACCACTTTTGCACTTGTATTAGTGTGGAAAAAATACCTTTTGCACTTGTGTTAGTGTTGAAAAACCACTTTTCGCACTCGTGTTGGTGCAGGAAACCACTTTTGCACTTGTATTAGTGTGGAAAAACCACTTTTCACACTTGTGTTAGTGTTGAAAAACCACTTTTCGCACTTGTGTTAGTGCAGGAAACCACTTTTGCACTTGTATTAGTGTGGAAAAACCACTTTTCGCACTTGTGTTAGTGTTGAAAAACCACTTTTCGCACTTGTGTTAGTGTTGAAAAACCACTTTTCGCACTTGTGTTGGTGCAGGAAACCACTTTTGCACTTGTATTAGTGTGGAATAATCACTTTTTGCACTTGTGATAGTGTTGAAAAACCACTTTTTGCACTTGTGTTAGTGTTGAAAAACCACTTTACGTACTTGTGTTGGTGCAGGAAACCACTTTTGCACTTGTATTAGTGTGGAAAAAACACTTTTTGCACTTGTATTAGTGTGGAAAAACTACTTTTTGCACTTGTGTTAGTGTTGAAAAACCACTTTTCACACTTGTGTTAGTGTTGAAAAACCACTTTTCGTACTTGTGTTGGTGCAGGAAACCACTTTTGCACTTGTATTAGTGTGGAAAAAATACCTTTTGCACTTGTGTTAGTGTTGAAAAACCACTTTTCGCACTCGTGTTGGTGCAGGAAACCACTTTTGCACTTGTATTAGTGTGGAAAAACCACTTTTCACACTTGTGTTAGTGTTGAAAAACCACTTTTCGCACTTGTGTTAGTGTTGAAAAACCACTTTTCGCACTTGTGTTGGTGCAGGAAACCACTTTTACACTTGTATTAGTGTGGAAAAACACTTTTCACACTTGTGTTAGTGTTGAAAAACCACTTTTCGCACTTGTGTTAGTGTTGAAAAACCACTTTTCGCACTTCCGTTAGTGTTGAAAAACCACTTTTCGCACTTGTGTTGGTGCAGGCAACCACTTTTGCACTTGTAATAGTGTGGAAAAAACACTTTTTGCACTTGTGATAGTGTTGAAAAACCACTTTTCGCACTTGTGTTAGTGTTGAAAAACCACTTTTCGCACTTGTGTTGGTGCACGAAACCGCTTTTGCACTTGTATTAGTGTGGAAAAGCCACTTTTCGCACTTGTGTTAGTGTTGAAAAACCACTTTTCGCACTTGTGTTAGTGTTGAAAAACCACTTTTCGCACTTGCGTTAGTGTTGAAAAACCACTTTTCGCACTTCTGTTAGTGTTGAAAAACCACTTTTCGCACTTGTGTTGGTGCAGGCAACCACTTTTGCACTTGTATTAGTGTGGACAAAACACTTTTCGCACTTGTGTTAGTGTTGAAAAACCACTTTTCGCACTTGTGTTAGTGTTGAAAAACCACTTTTCGCACTTGTGTTGGTGCAGGAAACCACTTTTGCACTTGTATTAGTGTGGAAAAAACACTTTTTGCACTTGTGATAGTGTTGAAAAATCACTTTTCGCACTTGTGTTAGTGTTGAAAAACCACTTTTCGCACTTGTGTTTGTGCAGGAAACCACTTTTGCACTTGTATTAGTGTGGAAAAACCACTTTTCGCACTTGTGTTAGTGTTGAAAAAACACTTTTCGCACTTGTGTTAGTGTTGAAAAACCACTTTTCGCACTTGTGTTGGTGCAGGAAACCACTTTTGCACTTGTATTAGTGTGGAAAAATCACTTTTTGCACTTGTGATAGTGCTGAAAAACCACTTTTTGCACTTGTGTTAGTGTTGAAAAACCACTTTTCGCACTTGTGTTGGTGCAGGAAACCACTTTTGCACTTGTATTAGTGTGGAAAAAACACTTTTTGCACTTGTATTAGTGTGGAAAAACCACTTTTTGCACTTGTGATAGTGTTGAAAAACCACTTTCGCACTTGTGTTAGTGTTGAAAAACCACTTTTCGCACTTGTGTTGGTGCAGGAAACCACTTTTGCACTTGTATTAGTGTGGAAAACCACTTTTTGCACTTGTGTTAGTGTTGAAAAACCACTTTTCGCACTTGTGTTAGTGTTGAAAAACCACTTTTCACACTTGTGTTAGTGTTGAAAAACCACTTTTCGCACTTCTGTTAGTGTTGAAAAACCACTTTTCGCACTTGTGTTGGTGCAGGAAACCACTTTTGCACTTGTATTAGTGTGGAAAAAACACTTTTTGCACTTGTGGTAGTGTTGAAAAACCACTTTTCGCACTTGTGTTAGTGTTGAAAAACCACTTTTCGCACTTGTGTTGGTGCAGGAAACCACTTTTGCACTTGTATTAGTGTGGAAAAACCACTTTTCGCACTTGTGTTAGTGTTGAAAAACCACTTTTCGCACTTGTGGTAGTGTTGAAAAACCACTTTTCGCACTTGTGTTGGTGCAGGAAACCACTTTTGCACTTGTATTAGTGTGGAAAAATCACTTTTTGCACTTGTGATAGTGTTGAAAAACCACTTTTTGCACTTGTGTTAGTGTTGAAAAACCACTTTACGTACTTGTGTTGGTGCAGGAAACCACTTTTGCACTTGTATTAGTGTGGAAAAAACACTTTTTGCACTTGTATTAGTGTGGAAAAACTACTTTTTGCACTTGTGTTAGTGTTGAAAAACCACTTTTGACACTTGTGTTAGTGTTGAAAAACCACTTTTCGTACTTGTGTTGGTGCAGGAAACCACTTTTGCACTTGTATTAGTGTGGAAAAAACACTTTTTGCACTTGTGTTAGTGTTGAAAAACCACTTTTCGCACTTGTGTTAGTGTTGAAAAACCACTTTTCGCACTTGTGTTGGTGCAGGAAACCACTTTTGCACTTGTATTAGTGCGGAAAAAACACTTTTTGCCCTTGTGATAGTGTTGAAAACCACTTTTCGCACTTGTGTTAGTGTTGAAAAACCACTTTTCGCACTTGTGTTAATGTTGAAAAACCACTTTTCGCACTTGTGTTGTTGCAGGAAACCACTTTTGCACTTGTTTTAGTGTGGAAAAAACACTTTTTGCACTTGTGATAGTGTTGAAAAACCACTTTTCGCACTTGTGTTAGTGTTGAAAAACCACTTTTCGCACTTGCGTTAGTGTTGAAAAACCACTTTTCGCACTTGTGTTGGTGCAGGAAACCACTTTTGCACTTGTATTAGTGTGGAAAAAACACTTTTTGCACTTGTGATAGTGTTGAAAAACCACTTTTCGCACTTATGTTAGTGTTGAAAAACCACTTTTCGCACTTGTGTTGGTGCAGGAAACCACTTTTGCACTTGTATTAGTGTGGAAAAAACACTTTTCGCACTTGTGTTAGTGTTGAAAAACAACTTTTTGCACTTGTGTTAGTGTTGAAAAACCACTTTTCGCACTTGTGTTGGTACAGGAAACCACTTTTGCACTTGTATTAGTGTGGAAAAATCACTTTTTGCACTTGTGTTAGTGTTGAAAAACCACTTTTCGCACTTGTGTTAGTGTTGAAAAACCACTTTTCGCACTTGTGTTGGTGCAGGAAACCACTTTTGCACTTGTATTAGTGTAGAAAAAACACTTTTTGCACTTGTGTTAGTGTTGAAAAACCACTTTTCGCACTTGTGATAGTGTTGAAAAACCACTTTCGCACTTGTGTTAGTGTTGAAAAACCACTTTTCGCACTTGTGTTGGTGCAGGAAACCACTTTTGCACTTGTATTAGTGTGGAAAACCACTTTTTGCACTTGTGTTAGTGTTGAAAAACCACTTTTCGCACTTGTGTTAGTGTTGAAAAACCACTTTTCACACTTGTGTTAGTGTTGAAAAACCACTTTTCGCACTTCTGTTAGTGTTGAAAAACCACTTTTCGCACTTGTGTTGGTGCAGGAAACCACTTTTGCACTTGTATTAGTGTGGAAAAAACACTTTTTGCACTTGTGGTAGTGTTGAAAAACCACTTTTCGCACTTGTGTTAGTGTTGAAAAACCACTTTTCGCACTTGTGTTGGTGCAGGAAACCACTTTTGCACTTGTATTAGTGTGGAAAAACCACTTTTCGCACTTGTGTTAGTGTTGAAAAACCACTTTTCGCACTTGTGGTAGTGTTGAAAAACCACTTTTCGCACTTGTGTTGGTGCAGGAAACCACTTTTGCACTTGTATTAGTGTGGAAAAATCACTTTTTGCACTTGTGATAGTGTTGAAAAACCACTTTTTGCACTTGTGTTAGTGTTGAAAAACCACTTTACGTACTTGTGTTGGTGCAGGAAACCACTTTTGCACTTGTATTAGTGTGGAAAAAACACTTTTTGCACTTGTATTAGTGTGGAAAAACTACTTTTTGCACTTGTGTTAGTGTTGAAAAACCACTTTTCACACTTGTGTTAGTGTTGAAAAACCACTTTTCGTACTTGTGTTGGTGCAGGAAACCACTTTTGCACTTGTATTAGTGTGGAAAAAACACTTTTTGCACTTGTGTTAGTGTTGAAAAACCACTTTTCACACTTGTGTTAGTGTTGAAAAACCACTTTTCGTACTTGTGTTGGTGCAGGAAACCACTTTTGCACTTGTAATAGTGTGGAAAAAACACTTTTTGCACTTGTCATAGTGTTGAAAAACCACTTTTCGCACTTGTGTTAGTGTTGAAAAACCACTTTTCGCACTTGTGTTAGTGTTGAAAAACCACTTTTCGCACTTGTGTTAGTGTTGAAAAACCACTTTTCGCACTTGTGTTAGTGTTGAAAAACCACTTTTCGCACTTGCGTTAGTGTTGAAAAACCACTTTTCGCACTTGTGTTGGTGCAGGAAACCACTTTTGCACTTGTATTAGTGTGGAAAACCACTTTTTGCACTTGTGTTAGTGTTGAAAAACCACTTTTCGCACTTGTATTAGTGTGGAAAAAACACTTTTTGCACTTGTGGTAGTGTTGAAAAACCACTTTTCGCACTTGTGTTAGTGTTGAAAAACCACTTTTCGCACTTGTGTTGGTGCAGGAAACCACTTTTGCACTTGTATTAGTGTGGAAAAACCACTTTTCGCACTTGTGTTAGTGTTGAAAAACCACTTTTCGCACTTGTGTTAGTGTTGAAAAACCACTTTTCGCACTTGTGTTGGTGCAGGAAACCACTTTTGCACTTGTATTAGTGTGGAATAATCACTTTTTGCACTTGTGATAGTGTTGAAAAACCACTTTTTGCACTTGTGTTAGTGTTGAAAAACCACTTTACGTACTTGTGTTGGTGCAGGAAACCACTTTTGCACTTGTATTAGTGTGGAAAAAACACTTTTTGCACTTGTATTAGTGTGGAAAAACTACTTTTTGCACTTGTGTTAGTGTTGAAAAACCACTTTTCACACTTGTGTTAGTGTTGAAAAACCACTTTTCGTACTTGTGTTGGTGCAGGAAACCACTTTTGCACTTGTATTAGTGTGGAAAAAATACCTTTTGCACTTGTGTTAGTGTTGAAAAACCACTTTTCGCACTTGTGTTGGTGCAGGAAACCACTTTTGCACTTGTATTAGTGTGGAAAAAACACTTTTTGCCCTTGTGATAGTGTTGAAAAACCACTTTTCGCACTTGTGTTAGTGTTGAAAAACCACTTTCCGCACTTGTGTTAATGTTGAAAAACCACTTTTCGCACTTGTGTTGTTGCAGGAAACCACTTTTGCACTTGTTTTAGTGTGGAAAAAACACTTTTTGCACTTGTGATAGTGTTGAAAAACCACTTTTCGCACTTGTGTTAGTGTTGAAAAACCACTTTTCGCACTTGCGTTAGTGTTGAAAAACCACTTTTCGCACTTGTGTTGGTGCAGGAAACCACTTTTGCACTTGTATTAGTGTGGAAAAAACACTTTTTGCACTTGTGATAGTGTTGAAAAACCACTTTTCGCACTTATGTTAGTGTTGAAAAACCACTTTTCGCACTTGTGTTGGTGCAGGAAACCACTTTTGCACTTGTGTTGGTACAGGAAACCACTTTTGCACTTGTATTAGTGTGGAAAAATCACTTTTTGCACTTGTGTTAGTGTTGAAAAACCACTTTTCGCACTTGTGTTAGTGTTGAAAAACCACTTTTCGCACTTGTGTTGGTGCAGGAAACCACTTTTGCACTTGTATTAGTGTAGAAAAAACACTTTTTGCACTTGTGTTAGTGTTGAAAAACCACTTTTCGCACTTGTGTTGGTGCAGGAAACCACTTTTTCACTTGTATTAGTGTGGAAAAACCACTTTTCACACTTGTGTTAGTGTTGAAAAACCACTTTTCGCACTTGTGTTGGTGCAGGAAATCACTTTTGCACTTGTATTAGTGTGGAAAAAACACTTTTTGCACTTGTGATAGTGTTGAAAACCCACTTTTCGCACTTGTATTAGTGTGGAAAAACCACTTTTCGCACTTGTGTTAGTGTTGAAAAACCACTTTTCGCACTTGTGTTGGTGCAGGAAATCACTTTTGCACTTGTATTAGTGTGGAAAAAACACTTTTTGCACTTGTGATAGTGTTGAAAAACCACTTTTCGCACTTGTGTTAGTGTTGAAAAACCACTTTTCGCACTTGTGTTAATGTTGAAAAACCACTTTTCGCACTTGTGTTGGTGCAGGAAACCACTTTTGCACTTGTTTTAGTGTGGAAAAAACTCTTTTTGCACTTGTGATAGTGTTGAAAAACCACTTTTCGCACTTGTGTTAGTGTTGAAAAACCACTTTTCGCACTTGCGTTAGTGTTGAAAAACCACTTTTCGCACTTGTGTTGGTGCAGGAAACCACTTTTGCACTTGTAATAGTGTGGAAAAAACACTTTTTGCACTTGTATTAGTGTGGAAAAACTACTTTTTGCACTTGTGTTAGTGTTGAAAAACCACTTTTCACACTTGTGTTAGTGTTGAAAAACCACTTTTCGTACTTGTGTTGGTGCAGGAAACCACTTTTGCACTTGTATTAGTGTGGAAAAAATACCTTTTGCACTTGTGTTAGTGTTGAAAAACCACTTTTCGCACTCGTGTTGGTGCAGGAAACCACTTTTGCACTTGTATTAGTGTGGAAAAACCACTTTTCACACTTGTGTTAGTGTTGAAAAACCACTTTTCGCACTTGTGTTAGTGTTGAAAAACCACTTTTCGCACTTGTGTTGGTGCAGGAAACCACTTTTACACTTGTATTAGTGTGGAAAAACACTTTTCACACTTGTGTTAGTGTTGAAAAACCACTTTTCGCACTTGTGTTAGTGTTGAAAAACCACTTTTCGCACTTCCGTTAGTGTTGAAAAACCACTTTTCGCACTTGTGTTGGTGCAGGCAACCACTTTTGCACTTGTAATAGTGTGGAAAAAACACTTTTTGCACTTGTGATAGTGTTGAAAAACCACTTTTCGCACTTGTGTTAGTGTTGAAAAACCACTTTTCGCACTTGTGTTGGTGCACGAAACCGCTTTTGCACTTGTATTAGTGTGGAAAAGCCACTTTTCGCACTTGTGTTAGTGTTGAAAAACCACTTTTCGCACTTGTGTTAGTGTTGAAAAACCACTTTTCGCACTTGCGTTAGTGTTGAAAAACCACTTTTCGCACTTCTGTTAGTGTTGAAAAACCACTTTTCGCACTTGTGTTGGTGCAGGCAACCACTTTTGCACTTGTATTAGTGTGGACAAAACACTTTTCGCACTTGTGTTAGTGTTGAAAAACCACTTTTCGCACTTGTGTTAGTGTTGAAAAACCACTTTTCGCACTTGTGTTGGTGCAGGAAACCACTTTTGCACTTGTATTAGTGTGGAAAAAACACTTTTTGCACTTGTGATAGTGTTGAAAAATCACTTTTCGCACTTGTGTTAGTGTTGAAAAACCACTTTTCGCACTTGTGTTTGTGCAGGAAACCACTTTTGCACTTGTATTAGTGTGGAAAAACCACTTTTCGCACTTGTGTTAGTGTTGAAAAAACACTTTTCGCACTTGTGTTAGTGTTGAAAAACCACTTTTCGCACTTGTGTTGGTGCAGGAAACCACTTTTGCACTTGTATTAGTGTGGAAAAATCACTTTTTGCACTTGTGATAGTGCTGAAAAACCACTTTTTGCACTTGTGTTAGTGTTGAAAAACCACTTTTCGCACTTGTGTTGGTGCAGGAAACCACTTTTGCACTTGTATTAGTGTGGAAAAAACACTTTTTGCACTTGTATTAGTGTGGAAAAACCACTTTTTGCACTTGTGATAGTGTTGAAAAACCACTTTCGCACTTGTGTTAGTGTTGAAAAACCACTTTTCGCACTTGTGTTGGTGCAGGAAACCACTTTTGCACTTGTATTAGTGTGGAAAACCACTTTTTGCACTTGTGTTAGTGTTGAAAAACCACTTTTCGCACTTGTGTTAGTGTTGAAAAACCACTTTTCACACTTGTGTTAGTGTTGAAAAACCACTTTTCGCACTTCTGTTAGTGTTGAAAAACCACTTTTCGCACTTGTGTTGGTGCAGGAAACCACTTTTGCACTTGTATTAGTGTGGAAAAAACACTTTTTGCACTTGTGGTAGTGTTGAAAAACCACTTTTCGCACTTGTGTTAGTGTTGAAAAACCACTTTTCGCACTTGTGTTGGTGCAGGAAACCACTTTTGCACTTGTATTAGTGTGGAAAAACCACTTTTCGCACTTGTGTTAGTGTTGAAAAACCACTTTTCGCACTTGTGGTAGTGTTGAAAAACCACTTTTCGCACTTGTGTTGGTGCAGGAAACCACTTTTGCACTTGTATTAGTGTGGAAAAATCACTTTTTGCACTTGTGATAGTGTTGAAAAACCACTTTTTGCACTTGTGTTAGTGTTGAAAAACCACTTTACGTACTTGTGTTGGTGCAGGAAACCACTTTTGCACTTGTATTAGTGTGGAAAAAACACTTTTTGCACTTGTATTAGTGTGGAAAAACTACTTTTTGCACTTGTGTTAGTGTTGAAAAACCACTTTTCACACTTGTGTTAGTGTTGAAAAACCACTTTTCGTACTTGTGTTGGTGCAGGAAACCACTTTTGCACTTGTATTAGTGTGGAAAAAACACTTTTTGCACTTGTGTTAGTGTTGAAAAACCACTTTTCGCACTTGTGTTAGTGTTGAAAAACCACTTTTCGCACTTGTGTTGGTGCAGGAAACCACTTTTGCACTTGTATTAGTGCGGAAAAAACACTTTTTGCCCTTGTGATAGTGTTGAAAACCACTTTTCGCACTTGTGTTAGTGTTGAAAAACCACTTTTCGCACTTGTGTTAATGTTGAAAAACCACTTTTCGCACTTGTGTTGTTGCAGGAAACCACTTTTGCACTTGTTTTAGTGTGGAAAAAACACTTTTTGCACTTGTGATAGTGTTGAAAAACCACTTTTCGCACTTGTGTTAGTGTTGAAAAACCACTTTTCGCACTTGCGTTAGTGTTGAAAAACCACTTTTCGCACTTGTGTTGGTGCAGGAAACCACTTTTGCACTTGTATTAGTGTGGAAAAAACACTTTTTGCACTTGTGATAGTGTTGAAAAACCACTTTTCGCACTTATGTTAGTGTTGAAAAACCACTTTTCGCACTTGTGTTGGTGCAGGAAACCACTTTTGCACTTGTATTAGTGTGGAAAAAACACTTTTCGCACTTGTGTTAGTGTTGAAAAACAACTTTTTGCACTTGTGTTAGTGTTGAAAAACCACTTTTCGCACTTGTGTTGGTACAGGAAACCACTTTTGCACTTGTATTAGTGTGGAAAAATCACTTTTTGCACTTGTGTTAGTGTTGAAAAACCACTTTTCGCACTTGTGTTAGTGTTGAAAAACCACTTTTCGCACTTGTGTTGGTGCAGGAAACCACTTTTGCACTTGTATTAGTGTAGAAAAAACACTTTTTGCACTTGTGTTAGTGTTGAAAAACCACTTTTCGCACTTGTGATAGTGTTGAAAAACCACTTTCGCACTTGTGTTAGTGTTGAAAAACCACTTTTCGCACTTGTGTTGGTGCAGGAAACCACTTTTGCACTTGTATTAGTGTGGAAAACCACTTTTTGCACTTGTGTTAGTGTTGAAAAACCACTTTTCGCACTTGTGTTAGTGTTGAAAAACCACTTTTCACACTTGTGTTAGTGTTGAAAAACCACTTTTCGCACTTCTGTTAGTGTTGAAAAACCACTTTTCGCACTTGTGTTGGTGCAGGAAACCACTTTTGCACTTGTATTAGTGTGGAAAAAACACTTTTTGCACTTGTGGTAGTGTTGAAAAACCACTTTTCGCACTTGTGTTAGTGTTGAAAAACCACTTTTCGCACTTGTGTTGGTGCAGGAAACCACTTTTGCACTTGTATTAGTGTGGAAAAACCACTTTTCGCACTTGTGTTAGTGTTGAAAAACCACTTTTCGCACTTGTGGTAGTGTTGAAAAACCACTTTTCGCACTTGTGTTGGTGCAGGAAACCACTTTTGCACTTGTATTAGTGTGGAAAAATCACTTTTTGCACTTGTGATAGTGTTGAAAAACCACTTTTTGCACTTGTGTTAGTGTTGAAAAACCACTTTACGTACTTGTGTTGGTGCAGGAAACCACTTTTGCACTTGTATTAGTGTGGAAAAAACACTTTTTGCACTTGTATTAGTGTGGAAAAACTACTTTTTGCACTTGTGTTAGTGTTGAAAAACCACTTTTCACACTTGTGTTAGTGTTGAAAAACCACTTTTCGTACTTGTGTTGGTGCAGGAAACCACTTTTGCACTTGTATTAGTGTGGAAAAAACACTTTTTGCACTTGTGTTAGTGTTGAAAAACCACTTTTCACACTTGTGTTAGTGTTGAAAAACCACTTTTCGTACTTGTGTTGGTGCAGGAAACCACTTTTGCACTTGTAATAGTGTGGAAAAAACACTTTTTGCACTTGTCATAGTGTTGAAAAACCACTTTTCGCACTTGTGTTAGTGTTGAAAAACCACTTTTCGCACTTGTGTTAGTGTTGAAAAACCACTTTTCGCACTTGTGTTAGTGTTGAAAAACCACTTTTCGCACTTGTGTTAGTGTTGAAAAACCACTTTTCGCACTTGCGTTAGTGTTGAAAAACCACTTTTCGCACTTGTGTTGGTGCAGGAAACCACTTTTGCACTTGTATTAGTGTGGAAAACCACTTTTTGCACTTGTGTTAGTGTTGAAAAACCACTTTTCGCACTTGTATTAGTGTGGAAAAAACACTTTTTGCACTTGTGGTAGTGTTGAAAAACCACTTTTCGCACTTGTGTTAGTGTTGAAAAACCACTTTTCGCACTTGTGTTGGTGCAGGAAACCACTTTTGCACTTGTATTAGTGTGGAAAAACCACTTTTCGCACTTGTGTTAGTGTTGAAAAACCACTTTTCGCACTTGTGTTAGTGTTGAAAAACCACTTTTCGCACTTGTGTTGGTGCAGGAAACCACTTTTGCACTTGTATTAGTGTGGAATAATCACTTTTTGCACTTGTGATAGTGTTGAAAAACCACTTTTTGCACTTGTGTTAGTGTTGAAAAACCACTTTACGTACTTGTGTTGGTGCAGGAAACCACTTTTGCACTTGTATTAGTGTGGAAAAAACACTTTTTGCACTTGTATTAGTGTGGAAAAACTACTTTTTGCACTTGTGTTAGTGTTGAAAAACCACTTTTCACACTTGTGTTAGTGTTGAAAAACCACTTTTCGTACTTGTGTTGGTGCAGGAAACCACTTTTGCACTTGTATTAGTGTGGAAAAAATACCTTTTGCACTTGTGTTAGTGTTGAAAAACCACTTTTCGCACTTGTGTTGGTGCAGGAAACCACTTTTGCACTTGTATTAGTGTGGAAAAAACACTTTTTGCCCTTGTGATAGTGTTGAAAAACCACTTTTCGCACTTGTGTTAGTGTTGAAAAACCACTTTCCGCACTTGTGTTAATGTTGAAAAACCACTTTTCGCACTTGTGTTGTTGCAGGAAACCACTTTTGCACTTGTTTTAGTGTGGAAAAAACACTTTTTGCACTTGTGATAGTGTTGAAAAACCACTTTTCGCACTTGTGTTAGTGTTGAAAAACCACTTTTCGCACTTGCGTTAGTGTTGAAAAACCACTTTTCGCACTTGTGTTGGTGCAGGAAACCACTTTTGCACTTGTATTAGTGTGGAAAAAACACTTTTTGCACTTGTGATAGTGTTGAAAAACCACTTTTCGCACTTATGTTAGTGTTGAAAAACCACTTTTCGCACTTGTGTTGGTGCAGGAAACCACTTTTGCACTTGTGTTGGTACAGGAAACCACTTTTGCACTTGTATTAGTGTGGAAAAATCACTTTTTGCACTTGTGTTAGTGTTGAAAAACCACTTTTCGCACTTGTGTTAGTGTTGAAAAACCACTTTTCGCACTTGTGTTGGTGCAGGAAACCACTTTTGCACTTGTATTAGTGTAGAAAAAACACTTTTTGCACTTGTGTTAGTGTTGAAAAACCACTTTTCGCACTTGTGTTGGTGCAGGAAACCACTTTTTCACTTGTATTAGTGTGGAAAAACCACTTTTCACACTTGTGTTAGTGTTGAAAAACCACTTTTCGCACTTGTGTTGGTGCAGGAAATCACTTTTGCACTTGTATTAGTGTGGAAAAAACACTTTTTGCACTTGTGATAGTGTTGAAAACCCACTTTTCGCACTTGTATTAGTGTGGAAAAACCACTTTTCGCACTTGTGTTAGTGTTGAAAAACCACTTTTCGCACTTGTGTTGGTGCAGGAAATCACTTTTGCACTTGTATTAGTGTGGAAAAAACACTTTTTGCACTTGTGATAGTGTTGAAAAACCACTTTTCGCACTTGTGTTAGTGTTGAAAAACCACTTTTCGCACTTGTGTTAATGTTGAAAAACCACTTTTCGCACTTGTGTTGGTGCAGGAAACCACTTTTGCACTTGTTTTAGTGTGGAAAAAACTCTTTTTGCACTTGTGATAGTGTTGAAAAACCACTTTTCGCACTTGTGTTAGTGTTGAAAAACCACTTTTCGCACTTGCGTTAGTGTTGAAAAACCACTTTTCGCACTTGTGTTGGTGCAGGAAACCACTTTTGCACTTGTAATAGTGTGGAAAAAACACTTTTTGCACTTGTCATAGTGTTGAAAAACCACTTTTCGCACTTGTGTTAGTGTTGAAAAACCACTTTTCGCACTTGTGTTAGTGTTGAAAAACCACTTTTCGCACTTGTGTTAGTGTTGAAAAAACACTTTTCGCACTTGTGTTAGTGTTGAAAAACCACTTTTCGCACTTGCGTTAGTGTTGAAAAACCACTTTTCGCACTTGTGTTGGTGCAGGAAACCACTTTTGCACTTGTATTAGTGTGGAAAACCACTTTTTGCACTTGTGTTAGTGTTGAAAAACCACTTTTCGCACTTGTGTTAGTGTTGAAAACCACTTTTCACACTTGTGTTAGTGTTGAAAAACCACTTTTCGCACTTCTGTTAGTGTTGAAAAACCACTTTTCGCACTTGTGTTGGTGCAGGAAACCACTTTTGCACTTGTATTAGTGTGGAAAAAACACTTTTTGCACTTGTGGTAGTGTTGAAAAACCACTTTTCGCACTTGTGTTAGTGTTGAAAAACCACTTTTCGCACTTGTGTTGGTGCAGGAAACCACTTTTGCACTTGTATTAGTGTGGAAAAACCACTTTTCGCACTTGTGTTAGTGTTGAAAAACCACTTTTCGCACTTGTGTTAGTGTTGAAAAACCACTTTTCGCACTTGTGTTGGTGCAGGAAACCACTTTTGCACTTGTATTAGTGTGGAATAATCACTTTTTGCACTTGTGATAGTGTTGAAAAACCACTTTTTGCACTTGTGTTAGTGTTGAAAAACCACTTTACGTACTTGTGTTGGTGCAGGAAACCACTTTTGCACTTGTATTGGTGTGGAAAAAACACTTTTTGCACTTGTATTAGTGTGGAAAAACTACTTTTTGCACTTGTGTTAGTGTTGAAAAACCACTTTTCACACTTGTGTTAGTGTTGAAAAACCACTTTTCGTACTTGTGTTGGTGCAGGAAACCACTTTTGCACTTGTATTAGTGTGGAAAAAATACCTTTTGCACTTGTGTTAGTGTTGAAAAACCACTTTTCGCACTTGTGTTAGTGTTGAAAAACCACTTTTCGCACTTGTGTTGGTGCAGGAAACCACTTTTGCACTTGTATTAGTGTGGAAAAAACACTTTTTGCCCTTGTGATAGTGTTGAAAAACCACTTTTCGCACTTGTGTTAGTGTTGAAAAACCACTTTCCGCACTTGTGTTAATGTTGAAAAACCACTTTTCGCACTTGTGTTGTTGCAGGAAACCACTTTTGCACTTGTTTTAGTGTGGAAAAAACACTTTTTGCACTTGTGATAGTGTTGAAAAACCACTTTTCGCACTTGTGTTAGTGTTGAAAAACCACTTTTCGCACTTGCGTTAGTGTTGAAAAACCACTTTTCGCACTTGTGTTGGTGCAGGAAACCACTTTTGCACTTGTATTAGTGTGGAAAAAACACTTTTTGCACTTGTGATAGTGTTGAAAAACCACTTTTCGCACTTATGTTAGTGTTGAAAAACCACTTTTCACACTTGTGTTGGTGCAGGAAACCACTTTTGCACTTGTGTTGGTACAGGAAACCACTTTTGCACTTGTATTAGTGTGGAAAAATCACTTTTTGCACTTGTGTTAGTGTTGAAAAACCACTTTTCGCACTTGTGTTAGTGTTGAAAAACCACTTTTCGCACTTGTGTTGGTGCAGGAAACCACTTTTGCACTTGTATTAGTGTAGAAAAAACACTTTTTGCACTTGTGTTAGTGTTGAAAAACCACTTTTCGCACTTGTGTTGGTGCAGGAAACCACTTTTTCACTTGTATTAGTGTGGAAAAACCACTTTTCACACTTGTGTTAGTGTTGAAAAACCACTTTTCGCACTTGTGTTGGTGCAGGAAATCACTTTTGCACTTGTATTAGTGTGGAAAAAACACTTTTTGCACTTGTGATAGTGTTGAAAAACCACTTTTCGCACTTGTGTTAGTGTTGAAAAACCACTTTTCGCACTTGTGTTAATGTTGAAAAACCACTTTTCGCACTTGTGTTGGTGCAGGAAACCACTTTTGCACTTGTTTTAGTGTGGAAAAAACTCTTTTTGCACTTGTGATAGTGTTGAAAAACCACTTTTCGCACTTGTGTTAGTGTTGAAAAACCACTTTTCGCACTTGCGTTAGTGTTGAAAAACCACTTTTCGCACTTGTGTTGGTGCAGGAAACCACTTTTGCACTTGTAATAGTGTGGAAAAAACACTTTTTGCACTTGTGATAGTGTTGAAAAACCACTTTTCGCACTTGTGTTAGTGTTGAAAAACCACTTTTCGCACTTGTGTTGGTGCACGAAACCACTTTTGCACTTGTATTAGTGTGGAAAAAACACTTTTCGCACTTGTGTTAATGTTGAAAAACCACTTTTCGCACTTGTGTTAGTGTTGAAAAACCACTTTTTGCACTTGTGTTGGTGCAGGAAACCACTTTTGCACTTGTATTAGTGTGGAAAAAACACTTTTTGCACTTGTGATAGTGTTGAAAAACCACTTTTCGCACTTGTGTTAGTGTTGAAAAACCACTTTTCGCACTTGTGTTGGTGCAGGAAACCACTTTTGCACTTGTGTTGGTACAGGAAACCACTTTTGCACTTGTATTAGTGTGGAAAAATCACTTTTTGCACTTGTGTTAGTGTTGAAAAACCACTTTTCGCACTTGTGTTAGTGTTGAAAAACCACTTTTCGCACTTGTGTTGGTGCAGGAAACCACTTTTGCACTTGTATTAGTGTAGAAAAAACACTTTTTGCACTTGTGTTAGTGTTGAAAAACCACTTTTCGCACTTGTGTTGGTGCAGGAAACCACTTTTTCACTTGTATTAGTGTGGAAAAACCACTTTTCACACTTGTGTTAGTGTTGAAAAACCACTTTTCGCACTTTTGTTGGTGCAGGAAATCACTTTTGCACTTGTATTAGTGTGGAAAAAACACTTTTTGCGCTTGTGAAAGTGTTGAAAAACCACTTTTCGCACTTGTGTTAGTGTTGAAAAACCACTTTTCGCACTTGTGTTAATGTTGAAAAACCACTTTTCGCACTTGTGTTGGTGCAGGAAACCACTTTTGCACTTGTTTTAGTGTGGAAAAAACTCTTTTTGCACTTGTGATAGTGTTGAAAAACCACTTTTCGCACTTGTGTTAGTGTTGAAAAACCACTTTTCGCACTTGCGTTAGTGTTGAAAAACCACTTTTCGCACTTGTGTTGGTGCAGGAAACCACTTTTGCACTTGTAATAGTGTGGAAAAAACACTTTTTGCACTTGTGATAGTGTTGAAAAACCACTTTTCGCACTTGTGTTAGTGTTGAAAAACCACTTTTCGCACTTGTGTTGGTGCACGAAACCACTTTTGCACTTGTATTAGTGTGGAAAAAACACTTTTCGCACTTGTGTTAATGTTGAAAAACCACTTTTCGCACTTGTGTTAGTGTTGAAAAACCACTTTTCGCACTTGTGTTGGTGCAGGAAACCACTTTTGCACTTGTATTAGTGTGGAAAAAACACTTTTTGCACTTGTGATAGTGTTGAAAAACCACTTTTCGCACTTGTGTTAGTGTTGAAAAACCACTTTTCGCACTTGTGTTGGTGCAGGAAACCACTTTTGCACTTGTATTAGTGTGGAAAAAACCACTTTTCACACTTGTGTTAGTGTTGAAAAACCACTTTTCGCACTTGTGTTAGTGTTGAAAAACCACTTTTCGCACTTGTGTTGGTGCAGGAAACCACTTTTACACTTGTATTAGTGTGGAAAAACACTTTTCACACTTGTGTTAGTGTTGAAAAACCACTTTTCGCACTTGTGTTAGTGTTGAAAAACCACTTTTCGCACTTCCGTTAGTGTTGAAAAACCACTTTTCGCACTTGTGTTGGTGCAGGCAACCACTTTTGCACTTGTAATAGTGTGGAAAAAACACTTTTTGCACTTGTGATAGTGTTGAAAAACCACTTTTCGCACTTGTGTTAGTGTTGAAAAACCACTTTTCGCACTTGTGTTGGTGCACGAAACCGCTTTTGCACTTGTATTAGTGTGGAAAAACCACTTTTCGCACTTGTGTTAGTGTTGAAAAACCACTTTTCGCACTTGTGTTAGTGTTGAAAAACCACTTTTCGCACTTGTGTTGGTGCAGGAAACCACTTTTGCACTTGTATTAGTGTGGAAAAATCACTTTTTGCACTTGTGATAGTGTTGAAAAACCACTTTTTGCACTTGTGTTAGTGTTGAAAAACCACTTTTTGCACTTGTGTTGGTGCAGGAAACCACTTTTGCACTTGTATTAGTGTGGAAAAAACACTTTTTGCACTTGTATTAGTGTGGAAAAACCACTTTTTGCACTTGTGATAGTGTTGAAAAACCACTTTCACACTTGTGTTAGTGTTGAAAAACCACTTTTCGCACTTGTGTTGGTGCAGGAAACCACTTTTGCACTTGTATTAGTGTGGAAAACCACTTTTTGCACTTGTGTTAGTGTTGAAAAACCACTTTTCGCACTTGTGTTAGTGTTGAAAAACCACTTTTCGCACTTGTGTTGGTGCAGGAAACCACTTTTGCACTTGTATTAGTGTGGAAAAAACACTTTTTGCACTTGTGATAATGTTGAAAAATCACTTTTCGCACTTGTGTTAGTGTTGAAAAACCACTTTTCGCACTTGTGTTTGTGCAGGAAACCACTTTTGCACTTGTATTAGTGTGGAAAAACCACTTTTCGCACTTGTGTTAGTGTTGAAAAACCACTTTTCGCACTTGTGTTAGTGTTGAAAAACCACTTTTCGCACTTGTGTTGGTGCAGGAAACCACTTTTGCACTTGTATTAGTGTGGAAAAATCACTTTTTGCATTTGTGATAGTGCTGAAAAACCACTTTTTGCACTTGTGTTAGTGTTGAAAAACCACTTTTCGCACTTGTGTTGGTGCAGGAAACCACTTTTGCACTTGTATTAGTGTGGAAAAAACACTTTTTGCACTTGTATTAGTGTGGAAAACCCACTTTTTGCACTTGTGATAGTGTTGAAAAACCACTTTCGCACTTGTGTTAGTGTTGAAAAACCACTTTTCGCAATTGTGTTGGTGCAGGAAACCACTTTTGCACTTGTATTAGTGTGGAAAACCACTTTTTGCACTTGTGTTAGTGTTGAAAAACCACTTTTCGCACTTGTGTTAGTGTTGAAAAACCACTTTTCGCACTTGTGTTGGTGCAGGAAACCACTTTTGCACTTGTATTAGTGTGGAAAAACCACTTTTCGCACTTGTGTTAGTGTTGAAAAACAACTTTTCGCACTTGTGTTAGTGTTGAAAAACCACTTTTCGCACTTGTGTTGGTGCAGGAAACCACTTTTGCACTTGTATTAGTGTGGAAAAATCACTTTTTGCACTTGTGTTAGTGTTGAAAAACCACTTTTCGCACTTGTGTTAGTGTTGAAAAACCACTTTTCGCACTTGTGTTGGTGCAGGAAACCACTTTTGCACTTGTATTAGTGTAGAAAAAACACTTTTTGCACTTGTGTTAGTGTTGAAAAACCACTTTTCGCACTTGTGTTGGTGCAGGAAACCACTTTTGCACTTGTATTAGTGTGGAAAAACCACTTTTCGCACTTGTGTTGGTGCAGGAAATCACTTTTGCACTTGTATTAGTGTGGAAAAAACACTTTTTGCACTTGTGATAGTGTTGAAAAACCACTTTTCGCACTTGTGTTAGTGTTGAAAAACCACTTTTCGCACTTGTGTTAATGTTGAAAAACCACTTTTCGCACTTGTGTTGGTGCAGGAAACCACTTTTGCACTTGTATTAGTGTGGAAAAAACACTTTTTGCACTTGTGATAGTGTTGAAAAATCACTTTTCGCACTTGTGTTAGTGTTGAAAAACCACTTTTCGCACTTGTGTTTGTGCACGAAACCACTTTTGCACTTGTATTAGTGTGGAAAAACCACTTTTTGCACTTGTGTTAGTGTTGAAAAACCACTTTTCGCACTTGTGTTAGTGTTGAAAAACCACTTTTCACACTTGTGTTGGTGCAGGAAACCACTTTTGCACTTGTATTAGTGTGGAAAAATCACTTTTTGCACTTGTGATAGTGTTGAAAAACCACTTTTCGCACTTGTGTTAGTGTTGAAAAACCACTTTTCGCACTTCCGTTAGTGTTGAAAAACCACTTTTCGCACTTGTGTTGGTGCAGGCAACCAGTTTTGCACTTGTAATAGTGTGGAAAAAACACTTTTTGCACTTGTGATAGTGTTGAAAAACCACTTTTCGCACTTGTGTTAGTGTTGAAAAACCACTTTTCGCACCTGTGTTGGTGCAGGAAACCACTTTTGCACTTGTATTAGTGTGGAAAAACCACTTTTCGCACTTGTGTTAGTGTTTAAAAACCACTTGTCGCACTTGTGTTAGTGTTGAAAAACCACTTTTCGCACTTGTGTTGGTGCAGGAAACCACTTTTGCACTTGTATTAGTGTGGAAAAACCACTTTTCGCACTTGTGTTAGTGTTGAAAAACCACTTTTCGCACTTTTGTTGGTGCAGGAAACCACTTTTGCACTTGTATTAGTGTGGAAAAACCACTTTTCGCACTTGTGTTAGTGTTGAAAAACCACTTTTCGCACTTGTGTTAGTGTTGAAAAACCACTTTTCGCACTTGTGTTGGTGCAGGAAACCACTTTTGCACTTGTATTAGTGTGGAAAAAACACTTTTTGCACTTGTGATAGTGTTGAAAAAACACTTTTCGCACTTGTGTTAGTGTTGAAAAACCACTTTTCGCACTTGTGTTAGTGTTGAAAAACCACTTTTCGCACTTGTGTTGGTGCAGGAAACCACTTTTGCACTTGTATTAGTGTGGAAAAAACACTTTTTGCACTTGTGATCGTGTTGAAAAACCACTTTTCGCACTTGTGTTAGTGTTGAAAAACCACTTTTCGCACTTGTGTCGGTGCAGGAAACCACTTTTGCACTTGTATTAGTGTGGAAAAAACCACTTTTCACACTTGTGTTAGTGTTGAAAAACCAATTTTCGCACTTGTGTTAGTGTTGAAAAACCACTTTTCGCACTTGTGTTGGTGCAGGAAACCACTTTTACACTTGTATTAGTGTGGAAAAACACTTTTCACACTTGTGTTAGTGTTGAAAAACCACTTTTCGCACTTGTGTTAGTGTTGAAAACCACTTTTCGCACTTCCGTTAGTGTTGAAAAACCACTTTTCGCACTTGTGTTGGTGCAGGCAACCAGTTTTGCACTTGTAACAGTGTTGAAAAACCACTTTTCGCACTTGTGTTAGTGTTGAAAAACCACTTTTCGCACTTGTGTTGGTGCACGAAACCGCTTTTGCACTTGTATTAGTGTGGAAAAACCACTTTTCGCACTTGTGTTAGTGTTGAAAAACCACTTTTCGCACTTGTGTTGGTGCAGGAAACCACTTTTGCACTTGTATTAGTGTGGAAAAATCACTTTTTGCACTTGTGATAGTGTTGAAAAACCACTTTTTGCACTTGTGTTAGTGTTGAAAAACCACTTTTTGCACTTGTGTTGGTGCAGGAAACCACTTTTGCACTTATATTAGTGTGGAAAAAACACTTTTTGCACTTGTATTAGTGTGGAAAAACCACTTTTTGCACTTGTGATAGTGTTGAAAAACCACTTTCGCACTTGTGTTAGTGTTGAAAAACCACTTTTCGCAATTGTGTTGGTGCAGGAAACCACTTTTGCACTTGTATTAGTGTGGAAAACCACTTTTTGCACTTGTGTTAGTGTTGAAAAACCACTTTTCGCACTTGTGTTAGTGTTGAAAAACCACTTTTCGCACTTGTGTTGGTGCAGGAAACCACTTTTGCACTTGTATTAGTGTGGAAAAAACACTTTTTGCACTTGTGATAGTGTTGAAAAATCACTTTTCGCACTTGTGTTAGTGTTGAAAAACCACTTTTCGCACTTGTGTTTGTGCAGGAAACCACTTTTGCACTTGCATTAGTGTGGAAAAACCACTTTTCGCACTTGTGTTAGTGTTGAAAAACCACTTTTCGCACTTGTGTTAGTGTTGAAAAACCACTTTTCGCACTTGTGTTGGTGCAGGAAACCACTTTTGCACTTGTATTAGTGTGGAAAAATCACTTTTTGCACTTGTGATAGTGCTGAAAAACCACTTTTTGCACTTGTGTTAGTGTTGAAAAACCACTTTTCGCACTTGTGTTGGTGCAGGAAACCACTTTTGCACTTGTATTAGTGTGGAAAAAACACTTTTTGCACTTGTATTAGTGTGGAAAAACCACTTTTTGCACTTGTGATAGTGTTGAAAAACCACTTTCGCACTTGTGTTAGTGTTGAAAAACCACTTTTCGCAATTGTGTTGGTGCAGGAAACCACTTTTGCACTTGTATTAGTGTGGAAAACCACTTTTTGCACTTGTGTTAGTGTTGAAAAACCACTTTTCGCACTTGTGTTAGTGTTGAAAAACCACTTTTCGCACTTGTGTTGGTGCAGGAAACCACTTTTGCACTTGTATTAGTGTGGAAAAACCACTTTTCGCACTTGTGTTAGTGTTGAAAAACAACTTTTCGCACTTGTGTTAGTGTTGAAAAACCACTTTTCGCACTTGTGTTGGTGCAGGAAACCACTTTTGCACTTGTATTAGTGTGGAAAAATCACTTTTTGCACTTGTGTTAGTGTTGAAAAACCACTTTTCGCACTTGTGTTGGTGCAGGAAACCACTTTTGCACTTGTATTAGTGTAGAAAAAACACTTTTTGCACTTGTGTTAGTGTTGAAAAACCACTTTTCGCACTTGTGTTGGTGCAGGAAACCACTTTTGCACTTGTATTAGTGTGGAAAAACCACTTTTCGCACTTGTGTTGATGCAGGAAATCACTTTTGCACTTGTATTAGTGTGGAAAAAACACTTTTTGCACTTGTGATAGTGTTGAAAAACCACTTTTCGCACTTGTGTTAGTGTTGAAAAACCACTTTTCGCACTTGTGTTAATGTTGAAAAACCACTTTTCGCACTTGTGTTGGTGCAGGAAACCACTTTTGCACTTGTTTTAGTGTGGAAAAAACTCTTTTTGCACTTGTGATAGTGTTGAAAAACCACTTTTCGCACTTGTGTTAGTGTTGAAAAACCACTTTTCGCACTTGCGTTAGTGTTGAAAAACCACTTTTCGCACTTGTGTTGGTGCAGGAAACCACTTTTGCACTTGTAATAGTGTGGAAAAAACACTTTTTGCACTTGTGATAGTGTTGAAAAACCACTTTTCGCACTTGTGTTAGTGTTGAAAAACCACTTTTCGCACTTGTGTTGGTGCACGAAACCACTTTTGCACTTGTACTAGTGTGGAAAACACTTTTCGCACTTGTGTTAATGTTGAAAAACCACTTTTCGCACTTGTGTTAGTGTTGAAAAACCACTTTTCGCACTTGTGTTGGTGCAGGAAACCACTTTTGCACTTGTATTAGTGTGGAAAAAACACTTTTTGCACTTGTGATAGTGTTGAAAAACCTCTTTTCGCACTTGTGTTAGTGTTGAAAAACCACTTTTCGCACTTGTGTTGGTGCAGGAAACCACTTTTGCACTTGTATTAGTGTGGAAAAACCACTTTTTGCACTTGTGTTAGTGTTGAAAAACCACTTTTCGCACTTGTGTTAGTGTTGAAAAACCACTTTTCGCACCTGTGTTGGTGCAGGAAACCACTTTTGCACTTGTATTAGTGTGGAAAAACCACTTTTCGCACTTGTGTTAGTGTTTAAAAACCACTTGTCGCACTTGTGTTAGTGTTGAAAAACCACTTTTCGCACTTGTGTTGGTGCAGGAAACCACTTTTGCACTTGTATTAGTGTGGGAAAACCACTTTTCGCACTTGTGTTAGTGTTGAAAAACCACTTTTCGCACTTTTGTTGGTGCAGGAAACCACTTTTGCACTTGTATTAGTGTGGAAAAAACACTTTTCGCACTTGTGTTAGTGTTGAAAAACCACTTTTCGCACTTGTGTTAGTGTTGAAAAACCACTTTTCGCACTTGTGTTGGTGCAGGAAACCACTTTTGCACTTGTATTAGTGTGGAAAAAACACTTTTTGCACTTGTGATAGTGTTGAAAAATCACTTTTCGCACTTGTGTTAGTGTTGAAAAACCACTTTTCGCACTTGTGTTTGTGCAGGAAACCACTTTTGCACTTGTATTAGTGTGGAAAAACCACTTTTTGCACTTGTGTTAGTGTTGAAAAACCACTTTTCGCACTTGTGTTAGTGTTGAAAAACCACTTTTCGCACTTGTGTTGGTGCAGGAAACCACTTTTGCACTTGTATTAGTGTGGAAAAATCACTTTTTGCACTTGTGATAGTGTTGAAAAACCACTTTTCGCACTTGTGTTAGTGTTGAAAAACCACTTTTCGCACTTGCGTTGGTGTTGAAAAACCACTTTTCGCACTTGTGTTGGTGCAGGAAACCACTTTTGCACTTGTAATAGTGTGGAAAAACACTTTTTGCACTTGTGATAGTGTTGAAAAACCACTTTTCGCACTTGTGTTAGTGTTGAAAAACCACTTTTCGCACTTGTGTTGGTGCACGAAACCACTTTTGCACTTGTATTAGTGTGGAAAAAACACTTTTCGCACTTGTGTTAATGTTGAAAAACCACTTTTTGCACTTGTGTTAGTGTTGAAAAACCACTTTCCGCACTTGTGTTGGTGCAGGAAACCACTTTTGCACTTGTATTAGTGTGGAAAAAACACTTTTTGCACTTGTGATAGTGTTGAAAAACCACTTTTCGCACTTGTGTTAGTGTTGAAAAACCACTTTTCGCACTCGTGTTGGTGCAGGAAACCACTTTTGCACTTGTATTAGTGTGGAAAAACCACTTTTCACACTTGTGTTAGTGTTGAAAAACCACTTTTCGCACTTGTGTTAGTGTTGAAAAACCACTTTTCGCACTTGTGTTGGTGCAGGAAACCACTTTTACACTTGTATTAGTGTGGAAAAACACTTTTCACACTTGTGTTAGTGTTGAAAAACCACTTTTCGCACTTGTGTTAGTGTTGAAAAACCACTTTTCGCACTTCCGTTAGTGTTGAAAAACCACTTTTCGCACTTGTGTTGGTGCAGGCAACCACTTTTGCACTTGTAATAGTGTGGAAAAAACACTTTTTGCACTTGTGATAGTGTTGAAAAACCACTTTTCGCACTTGTGTTAGTGTTGAAAAACCACTTTTCGCACTTGTGTTGGTGCACGAAACCGCTTTTGCACTTGTATTAGTGTGGAAAAGCCACTTTTCGCACTTGTGTTAGTGTTGAAAAACCACTTTTCGCACTTGTGTTAGTGTTGAAAAACCACTTTTCGCACTTGTGTTAGTGTTGAAAAACCACTTTTCGTACTTCTGTTAGTGTTGAAAAACCACTTTTCGCACTTGTGTTGGTGCAGGCAACCACTTTTGCACTTGTATTAGTGTGGACAAAACACTTTTCGCACTTGTGTTAGTGTTGAAAAACCACTTTTCGCACTTGTGTTAGTGTTGAAAAACCACTTTTCGCACTTGTGTTGGTGCAGGAAACCACTTTTGCACTTGTATTAGTGTGGAAAAAACACTTTTTGCACTTGTGATAGTGTTGAAAAATCACTTTTCGCACTTGTGTTAGTGTTGAAAAACCACTTTTCGCACTTGTGTTTGTGCAGGAAACCACTTTTGCACTTATATTAGTGTGGAAAAAGCACTTTTCGCACTTGTGTTAGTGTTGAAAAAACACTTTTCGCACTTGTGTTAGTGTTGAAAAACCACTTTTCGCACTTGTGTTGGTGCAGGAAACCACTTTTGCACTTGTATTAGTGTGGAAAAAACACTTTTTGCACTTGTATTAGTGTGGAAAAACCACTTTTTGCACTTGTGATAGTGTTGAAAAACCACTTTCGCACTTGTGTTAGTGTTGAAAACCACTTTTCGCACTTGTGTTGGTGCAGGAAACCACTTTTGCACTTGTATTAGTGTGGAAAACCACTTTTTGCACTTGTGTTAGTGTTGAAAAACCACTTTTCGCACTTGTGTTAGTGTTGAAAAACCACTTTTCACACTTGTGTTAGTGTTGAAAAACCACTTTTCGCACTTCTGTTAGTGTTGAAAAACCACTTTTCGCACTTGTGTTGGTGCAGGAAACCACTTTTGCACTTGTATTAGTGTGGAAAAAACACTTTTTGCACTTGTGGTAGTGTTGAAAAACCACTTTTCGCACTTGTGTTAGTGTTGAAAAACCACTTTTCGCACTTGTGTTGGTGCAGGAAACCACTTTTGCACTTGTATTAGTGTGGAAAAACCACTTTTCGCACTTGTGTTAGTGTTGAAAAACCACTTTTCGCACTTGTGTTAGTGTTGAAAAACCACTTTTCGCACTTGTGTTGGTGCAGGAAACCACTTTTGCACTTGTATTAGTGTGGAAAAATCACTTTTTGCACTTGTGATAGTGTTGAAAAACCACTTTTTGCACTTGTGTTAGTGTTGAAAAACCACTTTACGTACTTGTGTTGGTGCAGGAAACCACTTTTGCACTTGTATTAGTGTGGAAAAAACACTTTTTGCACTTGTATTAGTGTGGAAAAACTACTTTTTGCACTTGTGTTAGTGTTGAAAAACCACTTTTCACACTTGTGTTAGTGTTGAAAAACCACTTTTCGTACTTGTGTTGGTGCAGGAAACCACTTTTGCACTTGTATTAGTGTGGAAAAAACACTTTTTGCACTTGTGTTAGTGTTGAAAAACCACTTTTCGCACTTGTGTTAGTGTTGAAAAACCACTTTTCGCACTTGTGTTGGTGCAGGAAACCACTTTTGCACTTGTATTAGTGTGGAAAAAACACTTTTTGCCCTTGTGATAGTGTTGAAAAACCACTTTTCGCACTTGTGTTAGTGTTGAAAAACCACTTTTCGCACTTGTGTTAATGTTGAAAAACCACTTTTCGCACTTGTGTTGTTGCAGGAAACCACTTTTGCACTTGTTTTAGTGTGGAAAAAACACTTTTTGCACTTGTGATAGTGTTGAAAAACCACTTTTCGCACTTGTGTTAGTGTTGAAAAACCACTTTTCGCACTTGCGTTAGTGTTGAAAAACCACTTTTCGCACTTGTGTTGGTGCAGGAAACCACTTTTACACTTGTATTAGTGTCGAAAAACACTTTTCACACTTGTGTTAGTGTTGAAAAACCACTTTTCGCACTTGTGTTAGTGTTGAAAAACCACTTTTCGCACTTCCGTTAGTGTTGAAAAACCACTTTTCGCACTTGTGTTGGTGCAGGCAACCACTTTTGCACTTGTAATAGTGTGGAAAAAACACTTTTTGCACTTGTGATAGTGTTGAAAAACCACTTTTCGCACTTGTGTTAGTGTTGAAAAACCACTTTTCGCACTTGTGTTGGTGCACGAAACCGCTTTTGCACTTGTATTAGTGTGGAAAAGCCACTTTTCGCACTTGTGTTAGTGTTGAAAAACCACTTTTCGCACTTGTGTTAGTGTTGAAAAACCACTTTTCGCACTTGTGTTAGTGTTGAAAAACCACTTTTCGCACTTCTGTTAGTGTTGAAAAACCACTTTTCGCACTTGTGTTGGTGCAGGCAACCACTTTTGCACTTGTATTAGTGTGGACAAAACACTTTTCGCACTTGTGTTAGTGTTGAAAAACCACTTTTCGCACTTGTGTTAGTGTTGAAAAACCACTTTTCGCACTTGTGTTGGTGCAGGAAACCACTTTTGCACTTGTATTAGTGTGGAAAAAACACTTTTTGCACTTGTGATAGTGTTGAAAAATCACTTTTTGCACTTGTGTTAGTGTTGAAAAACCACTTTTCGCACTTGTGTTTGTGCAGGAAACCACTTTTGCACTTGTATTAGTGTGGAAAAACCACTTTTCGCACTTGTGTTAGTGTTGAAAAAACACTTTTCGCACTTGTGTTAGTGTTGAAAAACCACTTTTCGCACTTGTGTTGGTGCAGGAAACCACTTTTGCACTTGTATTAGTGTGGAAAAATCACTTTTTGCACTTGTGATAGTGCTGAAAAACCACTTTTTGCACTTGTGTTAGTGTTGAAAAACCACTTTTCGCACTTGTGTTGGTGCAGGAAACCACTTTTGCACTTGTATTAGTGTGGAAAAAACACTTTTTGCACTTGTATTAGTGTGGAAAAACCACTTTTTGCACTTGTGATAGTGTTGAAAAACCACTTTCGCACTTGTGTTAGTGTTGAAAAACCACTTTTCGCACTCGTGTTGGTGCAGGAAACCACTTTTGCACTTGTATTAGTGTGGAAAACCACTTTTTGCACTTGTGTTAGTGTTGAAAAACCACTTTTCGCACTTGTGTTAGTGTTGAAAAACCACTTTTCACACTTGTGTTAGTGTTGAAAAACCACTTTTCGCACTTCTGTTAGTGTTGAAAAACCACTTTTCGCACTTGTGTTGGTGCAGGAAACCACTTTTGCACTTGTATTAGTGTGGAAAAAACACTTTTTGCACTTGTGGTAGTGTTGAAAAACCACTTTTTGCACTTGTGTTAGTGTTGAAAAACCACTTTTCGCACTTGTGTTGGTGCAGGAAACCACTTTTGCACTTGTATTAGTGTGGAAAAACCACTTTTCGCACTTGTGTTAGTGTTGAAAAACCACTTTTCGCACTTGTGTTAGTGTTGAAAAACCACTTTTCGCACTTGTGTTGGTGCAGGAAACCACTTTTGCACTTGTATTAGTGTGGAAAAATCACTTTTTGCACTTGTGATAGTGTTGAAAAACCACTTTTTGCACTTGTGTTAGTGTTGAAAAACCACTTTACGTACTTGTGTTGGTGCAGGAAACCACTTTTGCACTTGTATTAGTGTGGAAAAAACACTTTTTGCACTTGTATTATTGTGGAAAAACTACTTTTTGCACTTGTGTTGGTGCAGGCAACCAGTTTTGCACTTGTAATAGTGTGGAAAAAACACTTTTTGCACTTGTGATAGTGTTGAAAAACCACTTTTCGCACTTGTGTTAGTGTTGAAAAACCACTTTTCGCACCTGTGTTGGTGCAGGAAACCACTTTTGCACTTGTATTAGTGTGGAAAAACCACTTTTCGCACTTGTGTTAGTGTTTAAAAACCACTTGTCGCACTTGTGTTAGTGTTGAAAAACCACTTTTCGCACTTGTGTTGGTGCAGGAAACCACTTTTGCACTTGTATTAGTGTGGAAAAACCACTTTTCGCACTTGTGTTAGTGTTGAAAAACCACTTTTCGCACTTTTGTTGGTGCAGGAAACCACTTTTGCACTTGTATTAGTGTGGAAAAACCACTTTTCGCACTTGTGTTAGTGTTGAAAAACCACTTTTCGCACTTGTGTTAGTGTTGAAAAACCACTTTTCGCACTTGTGTTGGTGCAGGAAACCACTTTTGCACTTGTATTAGTGTGGAAAAAACACTTTTTGCACTTGTGATAGTGTTGAAAAAACACTTTTCGCACTTGTGTTAGTGTTGAAAAACCACTTTTCGCACTTGTGTTAGTGTTGAAAAACCACTTTTCGCACTTGTGTTGGTGCAGGAAACCACTTTTGCACTTGTATTAGTGTTGAAAAAACACTTTTTGCACTTGTGATCGTGTTGAAAAACCACTTTTCGCACTTGTGTTAGTGTTGAAAAACCACTTTTCGCACTTGTGTCGGTGCAGGAAACCACTTTTGCACTTGTATTAGTGTGGAAAAAACCACTTTTCACACTTGTGTTAGTGTTGAAAAACCAATTTTCGCACTTGTGTTAGTGTTGAAAAACCACTTTTCGCACTTGTGTTGGTGCAGGAAACCACTTTTACACTTGTATTAGTGTGGAAAAACACTTTTCACACTTGTGTTAGTGTTGAAAAACCACTTTTCGCACTTGTGTTAGTGTTGAAAACCACTTTTCGCACTTCCGTTAGTGTTGAAAAACCACTTTTCGCACTTGTGTTGGTGCAGGCAACCAGTTTTGCACTTGTAACAGTGTTGAAAAACCACTTTTCGCACTTGTGTTAGTGTTGAAAAACCACTTTTCGCACTTGTGTTGGTGCACGAAACCGCTTTTGCACTTGTATTAGTGTGGAAAAACCACTTTTCGCACTTGTGTTAGTGTTGAAAAACCACTTTTCGCACTTGTGTTGGTGCAGGAAACCACTTTTGCACTTGTATTAGTGTGGAAAAATCACTTTTTGCACTTGTGATAGTGTTGAAAAACCACTTTTTGCACTTGTGTTAGTGTTGAAAAACCACTTTTTGCACTTGTGTTGGTGCAGGAAACCACTTTTGCACTTATATTAGTGTGGAAAAAACACTTTTTGCACTTGTATTAGTGTGGAAAAACCACTTTTTGCACTTGTGATAGTGTTGAAAAACCACTTTCGCACTTGTGTTAGTGTTGAAAAACCACTTTTCGCAATTGTGTTGGTGCAGGAAACCACTTTTGCACTTGTATTAGTGTGGAAAACCACTTTTTGCACTTGTGTTAGTGTTGAAAAACCACTTTTCGCACTTGTGTTAGTGTTGAAAAACCACTTTTCGCACTTGTGTTGGTGCAGGAAACCACTTTTGCACTTGTATTAGTGTGGAAAAAACACTTTTTGCACTTGTGATAGTGTTGAAAAATCACTTTTCGCACTTGTGTTAGTGTTGAAAAACCACTTTTCGCACTTGTGTTTGTGCAGGAAACCACTTTTGCACTTGCATTAGTGTGGAAAAACCACTTTTCGCACTTGTGTTAGTGTTGAAAAACCACTTTTCGCACTTGTGTTAGTGTTGAAAAACCACTTTTCGCACTTGTGTTGGTGCAGGAAACCACTTTTGCACTTGTATTAGTGTGGAAAAATCACTTTTTGCACTTGTGATAGTGCTGAAAAACCACTTTTTGCACTTGTGTTAGTGTTGAAAAACCACTTTTCGCACTTGTGTTGGTGCAGGAAACCACTTTTGCACTTGTATTAGTGTGGAAAAAACACTTTTTGCACTTGTATTAGTGTGGAAAAACCACTTTTTGCACTTGTGATAGTGTTGAAAAACCACTTTCGCACTTGTGTTAGTGTTGAAAAACCACTTTTCGCAATTGTGTTGGTGCAGGAAACCACTTTTGCACTTGTATTAGTGTGGAAAACCACTTTTTGCACTTGTGTTAGTGTTGAAAAACCACTTTTCGCACTTGTGTTAGTGTTGAAAAACCACTTTTCGCACTTGTGTTGGTGCAGGAAACCACTTTTGCACTTGTATTAGTGTGGAAAAACCACTTTTCGCACTTGTGTTAGTGTTGAAAAACAACTTTTCGCACTTGTGTTAGTGTTGAAAAACCACTTTTCGCACTTGTGTTGGTGCAGGAAACCACTTTTGCACTTGTATTAGTGTGGAAAAATCACTTTTTGCACTTGTGTTAGTGTTGAAAAACCACTTTTCGCACTTGTGTTAGTGTTGAAAAACCACTTTTCGCACTTGTGTTGGTGCAGGAAACCACTTTTGCACTTGTATTAGTGTAGAAAAAACACTTTTTGCACTTGTGTTAGTGTTGAAAAACCACTTTTCGCACTTGTGTTGGTGCAGGAAACCACTTTTGCACTTGTATTAGTGTGGAAAAACCACTTTTCGCACTTGTGTTGATGCAGGAAATCACTTTTGCACTTGTATTAGTGTGGAAAAAACACTTTTTGCACTTGTGATAGTGTTGAAAAACCACTTTTCGCACTTGTGTTAGTGTTGAAAAACCACTTTTCGCACTTGTGTTAATGTTGAAAAACCACTTTTCGCACTTGTGTTGGTGCAGGAAACCACTTTTGCACTTGTTTTAGTGTGGAAAAAACTCTTTTTGCACTTGTGATAGTGTTGAAAAACCACTTTTCGCACTTGTGTTAGTGTTGAAAAACCACTTTTCGCACTTGCGTTAGTGTTGAAAAACCACTTTTCGCACTTGTGTTGGTGCAGGAAACCACTTTTGCACTTGTAATAGTGTGGAAAAAACACTTTTTGCACTTGTGATAGTGTTGAAAAACCACTTTTCGCACTTGTGTTAGTGTTGAAAAACCACTTTTCGCACTTGTGTTGGTGCACGAAACCACTTTTGCACTTGTACTAGTGTGGAAAACACTTTTCGCACTTGTGTTAATGTTGAAAAACCACTTTTCGCACTTGTGTTAGTGTTGAAAAACCACTTTTCGCACTTGTGTTGGTGCAGGAAACCACTTTTGCACTTGTATTAGTGTGGAAAAAACACTTTTTGCACTTGTGATAGTGTTGAAAAACCTCTTTTCGCACTTGTGTTAGTGTTGAAAAACCACTTTTCGCACTTGTGTTGGTGCAGGAAACCACTTTTGCACTTGTATTAGTGTGGAAAAACCACTTTTTGCACTTGTGTTAGTGTTGAAAAACCACTTTTCGCACTTGTGTTAGTGTTGAAAAACCACTTTTCGCACCTGTGTTGGTGCAGGAAACCACTTTTGCACTTGTATTAGTGTGGAAAAACCACTTTTCGCACTTGTGTTAGTGTTTAAAAACCACTTGTCGCACTTGTGTTAGTGTTGAAAAACCACTTTTCGCACTTGTGTTGGTGCAGGAAACCACTTTTGCACTTGTATTAGTGTGGGAAAACCACTTTTCGCACTTGTGTTAGTGTTGAAAAACCACTTTTCGCACTTTTGTTGGTGCAGGAAACCACTTTTGCACTTGTATTAGTGTGGAAAAAACACTTTTCGCACTTGTGTTAGTGTTGAAAAACCACTTTTCGCACTTGTGTTAGTGTTGAAAAACCACTTTTCGCACTTGTGTTGGTGCAGGAAACCACTTTTGCACTTGTATTAGTGTGGAAAAAACACTTTTTGCACTTGTGATAGTGTTGAAAAATCACTTTTCGCACTTGTGTTAGTGTTGAAAAACCACTTTTCGCACTTGTGTTTGTGCAGGAAACCACTTTTGCACTTGTATTAGTGTGGAAAAACCACTTTTTGCACTTGTGTTAGTGTTGAAAAACCACTTTTCGCACTTGTGTTAGTGTTGAAAAACCACTTTTCGCACTTGTGTTGGTGCAGGAAACCACTTTTGCACTTGTATTAGTGTGGAAAAAACACTTTTTGCACTTGTGTTAGTGTTGAAAAACCACTTTTCGCACTTGTGTTGGTGCAGGAAACCACTTTTGCACTTGTATTAGTGTGGAAAAACCACTTTTCGCACTTGTGTTGATGCAGGAAATCACTTTTGCACTTGTATTAGTGTGGAAAAAACACTTTTTGCACTTGTGATAGTGTTGAAAAACCACTTTTCGCACTTGTGTTAGTGTTGAAAAACCACTTTTCGCACTTGTGTTAATGTTGAAAAACCACTTTTCGCACTTGTGTTGGTGCAGGAAACCACTTTTGCACTTGTTTTAGTGTGGAAAAAACTCTTTTTGCACTTGTGATAGTGTTGAAAAACCACTTTTCGCACTTGTGTTAGTGTTGAAAAACCACTTTTCGCACTTGCGTTAGTGTTGAAAAACCACTTTTCGCACTTGTGTTGGTGCAGGAAACCACTTTTGCACTTGTAATAGTGTGGAAAAAACACTTTTTGCACTTGTGATAGTGTTGAAAAACCACTTTTCGCACTTGTGTTAGTGTTGAAAAACCACTTTTCGCACTTGTGTTGGTGCACGAAACCACTTTTGCACTTGTACTAGTGTGGAAAACACTTTTCGCACTTGTGTTAATGTTGAAAAACCACTTTTCGCACTTGTGTTAGTGTTGAAAAACCACTTTTCGCACTTGTGTTGGTGCAGGAAACCACTTTTGCACTTGTATTAGTGTGGAAAAAACACTTTTTGCACTTGTGATAGTGTTGAAAAACCTCTTTTCGCACTTGTGTTAGTGTTGAAAAACCACTTTTCGCACTTGTGTTGGTGCAGGAAACCACTTTTGCACTTGTATTAGTGTGGAAAAACCACTTTTTGCACTTGTGTTAGTGTTGAAAAACCACTTTTCGCACTTGTGTTAGTGTTGAAAAACCACTTTTCGCACCTGTGTTGGTGCAGGAAACCACTTTTGCACTTGTATTAGTGTGGAAAAACCACTTTTCGCACTTGTGTTAGTGTTTAAAAACCACTTGTCGCACTTGTGTTAGTGTTGAAAAACCACTTTTCGCACTTGTGTTGGTGCAGGAAACCACTTTTGCACTTGTATTAGTGTGGGAAAACCACTTTTCGCACTTGTGTTAGTGTTGAAAAACCACTTTTCGCACTTTTGTTGGTGCAGGAAACCACTTTTGCACTTGTATTAGTGTGGAAAAAACACTTTTCGCACTTGTGTTAGTGTTGAAAAACCACTTTTCGCACTTGTGTTAGTGTTGAAAAACCACTTTTCGCACTTGTGTTGGTGCAGGAAACCACTTTTGCACTTGTATTAGTGTGGAAAAAACACTTTTTGCACTTGTGATAGTGTTGAAAAATCACTTTTCGCACTTGTGTTAGTGTTGAAAAACCACTTTTCGCACTTGTGTTTGTGCAGGAAACCACTTTTGCACTTGTATTAGTGTGGAAAAACCACTTTTTGCACTTGTGTTAGTGTTGAAAAACCACTTTTCGCACTTGTGTTAGTGTTGAAAAACCACTTTTCGCACTTGTGTTGGTGCAGGAAACCACTTTTGCACTTGTATTAGTGTGGAAAAATCACTTTTTGCACTTCTGATAGTGTTGAAAAACCACTTTTCGCACTTGTGTTAGTGTTGAAAAACCACTTTTCGCACTTGCGTTGGTGTTGAAAAACCACTTTTCGCACTTGTGTTGGTGCAGGAAACCACTTTTGCACTTGTAATAGTGTGGAAAAACACTTTTTGCACTTGTGATAGTGTTGAAAAACCACTTTTCGCACTTGTGTTAGTGTTGAAAAACCACTTTTCGCACTTGTGTTGGTGCACGAAACCACTTTTGCACTTGTATTAGTGTGGAAAAAACACTTTTCGCACTTGTGTTAATGTTGAAAAACCACTTTTCGCACTTGTGTTAGTGTTGAAAAACCACTTTCCGCACTTGTGTTGGTGCAGGAAACCACTTTTGCACTTGTATTAGTGTGGAAAAAACACTTTTTGCACTTGTGATAGTGTTGAAAAACCACTTTTCGCACTTGTGTTAGTGTTGAAAAACCACTTTTCGCACTCGTGTTGGTGCAGGAAACCACTTTTGCACTTGTATTAGTGTGGAAAAACCACTTTTCACACTTGTGTTAGTGTTGAAAAACCACTTTTCGCACTTGTGTTAGTGTTGAAAAACCACTTTTCGCACTTGTGTTGGTGCAGGAAACCACTTTTACACTTGTATTAGTGTGGAAAAACACTTTTCACACTTGTGTTAGTGTTGAAAAACCACTTTTCGCACTTGTGTTAGTGTTGAAAAACCACTTTTCGCACTTCCGTTAGTGTTGAAAAACCACTTTTCGCACTTGTGTTGGTGCAGGCAACCACTTTTGCACTTGTAATAGTGTGGAAAAAACACTTTTTGCACTTGTGATAGTGTTGAAAAACCACTTTTCGCACTTGTGTTAGTGTTGAAAAACCACTTTTCGCACTTGTGTTGGTGCACGAAACCGCTTTTGCACTTGTATTAGTGTGGAAAAGCCACTTTTCGCACTTGTGTTAGTGTTGAAAAACCACTTTTCGCACTTGTGTTAGTGTTGAAAAACCACTTTTCGCACTTGTGTTAGTGTTGAAAAACCACTTTTCGCACTTCTCTTAGTGTTGAAAAACCACTTTTCGCACTTGTGTTGGTGCAGGCAACCACTTTTGCACTTGTATTAGTGTGGACAAAACACTTTTCGCACTTGTGTTAGTGTTGAAAAACCACTTTTCGCACTTGTGTTAGTGTTGAAAAACCACTTTTCGCACTTGTGTTGGTGCAGGAAACCACTTTTGCACTTGTATTAGTGTGGAAAAAACACTTTTTGCACTTGTGATAGTGTTGAAAAATCACTTTTCGCACTTGTGTTAGTGTTGAAAAACCACTTTTCGCACTTGTGTTTGTGCAGGAAACCACTTTTGCACTTATATTAGTGTGGAAAAAGCACTTTTCGCACTTGTGTTAGTGTTGAAAAAACACTTTTCGCACTTGTGTTAGTGTTGAAAAACCACTTTTCGCACTTGTGTTGGTGCAGGAAACCACTTTTGCACTTGTATTAGTGTGGAAAAAACACTTTTTGCACTTGTATTAGTGTGGAAAAACCACTTTTTGCACTTGTGATAGTGTTGAAAAACCACTTTCGCACTTGTGTTAGTGTTGAAAACCACTTTTCGCACTTGTGTTGGTGCAGGAAACCACTTTTGCACTTGTATTAGTGTGGAAAACCACTTTTTGCACTTGTGTTAGTGTTGAAAAACCACTTTTCGCACTTGTGTTAGTGTTGAAAAACCACTTTTCACACTTGTGTTAGTGTTGAAAAACCACTTTTCGCACTTCTGTTAGTGTTGAAAAACCACTTTTCGCACTTGTGTTGGTGCAGGAAACCACTTTTGCACTTGTATTAGTGTGGAAAAAACACTTTTTGCACTTGTGGTAGTGTTGAAAAACCACTTTTCGCACTTGTGTTAGTGTTGAAAAACCACTTTTCGCACTTGTGTTGGTGCAGGAAACCACTTTTGCACTTGTATTAGTGTGGAAAAACCACTTTTCGCACTTGTGTTAGTGTTGAAAAACCACTTTTCGCACTTGTGTTAGTGTTGAAAAACCACTTTTCGCACTTGTGTTGGTGCAGGAAACCACTTTTGCACTTGTATTAGTGTGGAAAAATCACTTTTTGCACTTGTGATAGTGTTGAAAAACCACTTTTTGCACTTGTGTTAGTGTTGAAAAACCACTTTACGTACTTGTGTTGGTGCAGGAAACCACTTTTGCACTTGTATTAGTGTGGAAAAAACACTTTTTGCACTTGTATTAGTGTGGAAAAACTACTTTTTGCACTTGTGTTAGTGTTGAAAAACCACTTTTCACACTTGTGTTAGTGTTGAAAAACCACTTTTCGTACTTGTGTTGGTGCAGGAAACCACTTTTGCACTTGTATTAGTGTGGAAAAAACACTTTTTGCACTTGTGTTAGTGTTGAAAAACCACTTTTCGCACTTGTGTTAGTGTTGAAAAACCACTTTTCGCACTTGTGTTGGTGCAGGAAACCACTTTTGCACTTGTATTAGTGTGGAAAAAACACTTTTTGCCCTTGTGATAGTGTTGAAAAACCACTTTTCGCACTTGTGTTAGTGTTGAAAAACCACTTTTCGCACTTGTGTTAATGTTGAAAAACCACTTTTCGCACTTGTGTTGTTGCAGGAAACCACTTTTGCACTTGTTTTAGTGTGGAAAAAACACTTTTTGCACTTGTGATAGTGTTGAAAAACCACTTTTCGCACTTGTGTTAGTGTTGAAAAACCACTTTTCGCACTTGCGTTAGTGTTGAAAAACCACTTTTCGCACTTGTGTTGGTGCAGGAAACCACTTTTACACTTGTATTAGTGTGGAAAAACACTTTTCACACTTGTGTTAGTGTTGAAAAACCACTTTTCGCACTTGTGTTAGTGTTGAAAAACCACTTTTCGCACTTCCGTTAGTGTTGAAAAACCACTTTTCGCACTTGTGTTGGTGCAGGCAACCACTTTTGCACTTGTAATAGTGTGGAAAAAAACACTTTTTGCACTTGTGATAGTGTTGAAAAACCACTTTTCGCACTTGTGTTAGTGTTGAAAAACCACTTTTCGCACTTGTGTTGGTGCACGAAACCGCTTTTGCACTTGTATTAGTGTGGAAAAGCCACTTTTCGCACTTGTGTTAGTGTTGAAAAACCACTTTTCGCACTTGTGTTAGTGTTGAAAAACCACTTTTCGCACTTGTGTTAGTGTTGAAAAACCACTTTTCGCACTTCTGTTAGTGTTGAAAAACCACTTTTCGCACTTGTGTTGGTGCAGGCAACCACTTTTGCACTTGTATTAGTGTGGACAAAACACTTTTCGCACTTGTGTTAGTGTTGAAAAACCACTTTTCGCACTTGTGTTAGTGTTGAAAAACCACTTTTCGCACTTGTGTTGGTGCAGGAAACCACTTTTGCACTTGTATTAGTGTGGAAAAAACACTTTTTGCACTTGTGATAGTGTTGAAAAATCACTTTTTGCACTTGTGTTAGTGTTGAAAAACCACTTTTCGCACTTGTGTTTGTGCAGGAAACCACTTTTGCACTTGTATTAGTGTGGAAAAACCACTTTTCGCACTTGTGTTAGTGTTGAAAAAACACTTTTCGCACTTGTGTTAGTGTTGAAAAACCACTTTTCGCACTTGTGTTGGTGCAGGAAACCACTTTTGCACTTGTATTAGTGTGGAAAAATCACTTTTTGCACTTGTGATAGTGCTGAAAAACCACTTTTTGCACTTGTGTTAGTGTTGAAAAACCACTTTTCGCACTTGTGTTGGTGCAGGAAACCACTTTTGCACTTGTATTAGTGTGGAAAAAACACTTTTTGCACTTGTATTAGTGTGGAAAAACCACTTTTTGCACTTGTGATAGTGTTGAAAAACCACTTTCGCACTTGTGTTAGTGTTGAAAAACCACTTTTCGCACTCGTGTTGGTGCAGGAAACCACTTTTGCACTTGTATTAGTGTGGAAAACCACTTTTTGCACTTGTGTTAGTGTTGAAAAACCACTTTTCGCACTTGTGTTAGTGTTGAAAAACCACTTTTCACACTTGTGTTAGTGTTGAAAAACCACTTTTCGCACTTCTGTTAGTGTTGAAAAACCACTTTTCGCACTTGTGTTGGTGCAGGAAACCACTTTTGCACTTGTATTAGTGTGGAAAAAACACTTTTTGCACTTGTGGTAGTGTTGAAAAACCACTTTTTGCACTTGTGTTAGTGTTGAAAAACCACTTTTCGCACTTGTGTTGGTGCAGGAAACCACTTTTGCACTTGTATTAGTGTGGAAAAACCACTTTTCGCACTTGTGTTAGTGTTGAAAAACCACTTTTCGCACTTGTGTTAGTGTTGAAAAACCACTTTTCGCACTTGTGTTGGTGCAGGAAACCACTTTTGCACTTGTATTAGTGTGGAAAAATCACTTTTTGCACTTGTGATAGTGTTGAAAAACCACTTTTTGCACTTGTGTTAGTGTTGAAAAACCACTTTACGTACTTGTGTTGGTGCAGGAAACCACTTTTGCACTTGTATTAGTGTGGAAAAAACACTTTTTGCACTTGTATTATTGTGGAAAAACTACTTTTTGCACTTGTGTTAGTGTTGAAAAACCACTTTTCACACTTGTGTTAGTGTTGAAAAACCACTTTTCGTACTTGTGTTGGTGCAGGAAACCACTTTTGCACTTGTATTAGTGTGGAAAAAACACTTTTTGCACTTGTGTTAGTGTTGAAAAACCACTTTTCGCACTTGTGTTAGTGTTGAAAAACCACTTTTCGCACTTGTGTTGGTGCAGGAAACCACTTTTGCACTTGTATTAGTGTGGAAAAAACACTTTTTGCCCTTGTGATAGTGTTGAAAAACCACTTTTCGCACTTGTGTTAGTGTTGAAAAACCACTTTTCGCACTTGTGTTAATGTTGAAAAACCACTTTTCGCACTTGTGTTGTTGCAGGAAACCACTTTTGCACTTGTTTTAGTGTGGAAAAAACACTTTTTGCACTTGTGATAGTGTTGAAAAACCACTTTTCGCACTTGTGTTAGTGTTGAAAAACCACTTTTCGCACTTGCGTTAGTGTTGAAAAACCACTTTTCGCACTTGTGTTGGTGCAGGAAACCACTTTTGCACTTGTATTAGTGTGGAAAAAACACTTTTTGCACTTGTGATAGTGTTGAAAAACCACTTTTCGCACTTATGTTAGTGTTGAAAAACCACTTTTCGCACTTGTGTTGGTGCAGGAAACCACTTTTGCACTTGTATTAGTGTGGAAAAAACACTTTTCGCACTTGTGTTAGTGTTGAAAAACAACTTTTCGCACTTGTGTTAGTGTTGAAAAACCACTTTTCGCACTTGTGTTGGTACAGGAAACCACTTTTGCACTTGTATTAGTGTGGAAAAATCACTTTTTGCACTTGTGTTAGTGTTGAAAAACCACTTTTCGCACTTGTGTTAGTGTTGAAAAACCACTTTTCGCACTTGTGTTGGTGCAGGAAATCACTTTTGCACTTGTATTAGTGTGGAAAAAACACTTTTTGCACTTGTGATAGTGTTGAAAAACCACTTTTCGCACTTGTGTTAGTGTTGAAAAACCACTTTTCGCACTTGTGTTAATGTTGAAAAACCACTTTTCGCACTTGTGTTGGTGCAGGAAACCACTTTTGCACTTGTTTTAGTGTGGAAAAAACTCTTTTTGCACTTGTGATAGTGTTGAAAAACCACTTTTCGCACTTGTGTTAGTGTTGAAAAACCACTTTTCGCACTTGCGTTAGTGTTGAAAAACCACTTTTCGCACTTGTGTTGGTGCAGGAAACCACTTTTGCTCTTGTAATAGTGTGGAAAAAACACTTTTTGCACTTGTCATAGTGTTGAAAAACCACTTTTCGCACTTGTGTTAGTGTTGAAAAACCACTTTTCGCACTTGTGTTAGTGTTGAAAAACCACTTTTCGCACTTGTGTTAGTGTTGAAAAACCACTTTTCGCACTTGTGTTGGTGCAGGAAACCACTTTTGCACTTGTATTAGTGTGGAAAAAACACTTTTTGCACTTGTGATAGTGTTGAAAAATCACTTTTCGCACTTGTGTTAGTGTTGAAAAACCACTTTTCGCACTTGTGTTTGTGCAGGAAACCACTTTTGCACTTGTATTAGTGTGGAAAACCACTTTTTGCACTTGTGTTAGTGTTGAAAAACCACTTTTCGCACTTGTGTTAGTGTTGAAAAACCACTTTTCGCACTTGTGTTGGTGCAGGAAACCACTTTTGCACTTGTATTAGTGTGGAAAAATCACTTTTTGCACTTGTGATAGTGTTGAAAAACCACTTTTCGCACTTGTGTTAGTGTTGAAAAACCACTTTTCGCACTTGCGTTAGTGTTGAAAAACCACTTTTCGCACTTGTGTTGGTGCAGGAAACCACTTTTGCACTTGTAATAGTGTGGAAAAAACACTTTTTGCACTTGTGATAGTGTTGAAAAACCACTTTTCGCACTTGTGTTAGTGTTGAAAAACCACTTTTCGCACTTGTGTTGGTGCACGAAACCACTTTTGCACTTGTATTAGTGTGGAAAAAACACTTTTCGCACTTGTGTTAATGTTGAAAAACCACTTTTCGCACTTGTGTTAGTGTTGAAAAACCACTTTTCGCACTTGTGTTGGTGCAGGAAACCACTTTTGCACTTGTATTAGTGTGGAAAAAACACTTTTTGCACTTGTGATAGTGTTGAAAAACCACTTTTCGCACTTGTGTTAGTGTTGAAAAACCACTTTTCGCACTCGTGTTGGTGCAGGAAACCACTTTTGCACTTGTATTAGTGTGGAAAAACCACTTTTCACACTTGTGTTAGTGTTGAAAAACCACTTTTCGCACTTGTGTTAGTGTTGAAAAACCACTTTTCGCACTTGTGTTGGTGCAGGAAACCACTTTTACACTTGTATTAGTGTGGAAAAACACTTTTCACACTTGTGTTAGTGTTGAAAAACCACTTTTCGCACTTGTGTTAGTGTTGAAAAACCACTTTTCGCACTTCCGTTAGTGTTGAAAAACCACTTTTCGCACTTGTGTTGGTGCAGGCAACCACTTTTGCACTTGTAATAGTGTGGAAAAAACACTTTTTGCACTTGTGATAGTGTTGAAAAACCACTTTTCGCACTTGTGTTAGTGTTGAAAAACCACTTTTCGCACTTGTGTTGGTGCACGAAACCGCTTTTGCACTTGTATTAGTGTGGAAAAGCCACTTTTCGCACTTGTGTTAGTGTTGAAAAACCACTTTTCGCACTTGTGTTAGTGTTGAAAAACCACTTTTCGCACTTGTGTTAGTGTTGAAAAACCACTTTTCGCACTTCTGTTAGTGTTGAAAAACCACTTTTCGCACTTGTGTTGGTGCAGGCAACCACTTTTGCACTTGTATTAGTGTGGACAAAACACTTTTCGCACTTGTGTTAGTGTTGAAAAACCACTTTTCGCACTTGTGTTAGTGTTGAAAAACCACTTTTCGCACTTGTGTTGGTGCAGGAAACCACTTTTGCACTTGTATTAGTGTGGAAAAAACACTTTTTGCACTTGTGATAGTGTTGAAAAATCACTTTTCGCACTTGTGTTAGTGTTGAAAAACCACTTTTCGCACTTGTGTTTGTGCAGGAAACCACTTTTGCACTTGTATTAGTGTGGAAAAACCACTTTTCGCACTTGTGTTAGTGTTGAAAAACCACTTTTCGCACTTGTGTTAGTGTTGAAAAACCACTTTTCGCACTTGTGTTGGTGCAGGAAACCACTTTTGCACTTGTATTAGTGTGGAAAAATCACTTTTTGCACTTGTGATAGTGCTGAAAAACCACTTTTTGCACTTGTGTTAGTGTTGAAAAACCACTTTTCGCACTTGTGTTGGTGCAGGAAACCACTTTTGCACTTGTATTAGTGTGGAAAAAACACTTTTTGCACTTGTATTAGTGTGGAAAAACCACTTTTTGCACTTGTGATAGTGTTGAAAAACCACTTTCGCACTTGTGTTAGTGTTGAAAAACCACTTTTCGCACTTGTGTTGGTGCAGGAAACCACTTTTGCACTTGTATTAGTGTGGAAAACCACTTTTTGCACTTGTGTTAGTGTTGAAAAACCACTTTTCGCACTTGTGTTAGTGTTGAAAAACCACTTTTCACACTTGTGTTAGTGTTGAAAAACCACTTTTCGCACTTCTGTTAGTGTTGAAAAACCACTTTTCGCACTTGTGTTGGTGCAGGAAACCACTTTTGCACTTGTATTAGTGTGGAAAAAACACTTTTTGCACTTGTGGTAGTGTTGAAAAACCACTTTTCGCACTTGTGTTAGTGTTGAAAAACCACTTTTCGCACTTGTGTTGGTGCAGGAAACCACTTTTGCACTTGTATTAGTGTGGAAAAACCACTTTTTGCACTTGTGTTAGTGTTGAAAAACCACTTTTCGCACTTGTGTTAGTGTTGAAAAACCACTTTTCGCACTTGTGTTGGTGCAGGAAACCACTTTTGCACTTGTATTAGTGTGGAATAATCACTTTTTGCACTTGTGATAGTGTTGAAAAACCACTTTTTGCACTTGTGTTAGTGTTGAAAAACCACTTTACGTACTTGTGTTGGTGCAGGAAACCACTTTTGCACTTGTATTAGTGTGGAAAAAACACTTTTTGCACTTGTATTAGTGTGGAAAAACTACTTTTTGCACTTGTGTTAGTGTTGAAAAACCACTTTTCACACTTGTGTTAGTGTTGAAAAACCACTTTTCGTACTTGTGTTGGTGCAGGAAACCACTTTTGCACTTGTATTAGTGTGGAAAAAACACTTTTTGCACTTGTGTTAGTGTTGAAAAACCACTTTTCGCACTTGTGTTAGTGTTGAAAAACCACTTTTCGCACTTGTGTTGGTGCAGGAAACCACTTTTGCACTTGTATTAGTGTGGAAAAAACACTTTTTGCCCTTGTGATAGTGTTGAAAAACCACTTTTCGCACTTGTGTTAGTGTTGAAAAACCACTTTCCGCACTTGTGTTAATGTTGAAAAACCACTTTTTGCACTTGTGTTGTTGCAGGAAACCACTTTTGCACTTGTATTAGTGTGGAAAAAACACTTTTTGCACTTGTGATAGTGTTGAAAAACCACTTTTCGCACTTGTGTTAGTGTTGAAAAACCACTTTTCGCACTTGCGTTAGTGTTGAAAAACCACTTTTCGCACTTGTGTTGGTGCAGGAAACCACTTTTGCACTTGTATTAGTGTGGAAAAAACACTTTTTGCACTTGTGATAGTGTTGAAAAACCACTTTTCGCACTTATGTTAGTGTTGAAAAACCACTTTTCGCACTTGTGTTGGTGCAGGAAACCACTTTTGCACTTGTATTAGTGTGGAAAAAACACTTTTCGCACTTGTGTTAGTGTTGAAAAACAACTTTTCACACTTGTGTTAGTGTTGAAAAACCACTTTTCGCACTTGTGTTGGTACAGGAAACCACTTTTGCACTTGTATTAGTGTGGAAAAATCACTTTTTGCACTTGTGTTAGTGTTGAAAAACCACTTTTCGCACTTGTGTTAGTGTTGAAAAACCACTTTTCGCACTTGTGTTGGTGCAGGAAACCACTTTTGCACTTGTATTAGTGTAGAAAAAACACTTTTTGCACTTGTGTTAGTGTTGAAAAACCACTTTTCGAACTTGTGTTGGTGCAGGAAACCACTTTTGCACTTGTATTAGTGTGGAAAAGCACTTTTCGCACTTGTGTTAGTGTTGAAAAACCACTTTTCGCACTTGTGTTTGTGCAGGAAACCACTTTTGCACTTGTATTAGTGTGGAAAACCACTTTTTGCACTTGTGTTAGTGTTGAAAAACCACTTTTCGCACTTGTGTTAGTGTTGAAAAACCACTTTTCGCACTTGTGTTGGTGCAGGAAACCACTTTTGCACTTGTATTAGTGTGGAAAAATCACTTTTTGCACTTGTGATAGTGTTGAAAAACCACTTTTCGCACTTGTGTTAGTGTTGAAAAACCACTTTTCGCACTTGCGTTAGTGTTGAAAAACCACTTTTCGCACTTGTGTTGGTGCAGGAAACCACTTTTGCACTTGTAATAGTGTGGAAAAAACACTTTTTGCACTTGTGATAGTGTTGAAAAACCACTTTTCGCACTTGTGTTAGTGTTGAAAAACCACTTTTCGCACTTGTGTTGGTGCACGAAACCACTTTTGCACTTGTATTAGTGTGGAAAAAACACTTTTCGCACTTGTGTTAATGTTGAAAAACCACTTTTCGCACTTGTGTTAGTGTTGAAAAACCACTTTTCGCACTTGTGTTGGTGCAGGAAACCACTTTTGCACTTGTATTAGTGTGGAAAAAACACTTTTTGCACTTGTGATAGTGTTGAAAAACCACTTTTCGCACTTGTGTTAGTGTTGAAAAACCACTTTTCGCACTCGTGTTGGTGCAGGAAACCACTTTTGCACTTGTATTAGTGTGGAAAAACCACTTTTCACACTTGTGTTAGTGTTGAAAAACCACTTTTCGCACTTGTGTTAGTGTTGAAAAACCACTTTTCGCACTTGTGTTGGTGCAGGAAACCACTTTTACACTTGTATTAGTGTGGAAAAACACTTTTCACACTTGTGTTAGTGTTGAAAAACCACTTTTCGCACTTGTGTTAGTGTTGAAAAACCACTTTTCGCACTTCCGTTAGTGTTGAAAAACCACTTTTCGCACTTGTGTTGGTGCAGGCAACCACTTTTGCACTTGTAATAGTGTGGAAAAAACACTTTTTGCACTTGTGATAGTGTTGAAAAACCACTTTTCGCACTTGTGTTAGTGTTGAAAAACCACTTTTCGCACTTGTGTTGGTGCACGAAACCGCTTTTGCACTTGTATTAGTGTGGAAAAGCCACTTTTCGCACTTGTGTTAGTGTTGAAAAACCACTTTTCGCACTTGTGTTAGTGTTGAAAAACCACTTTTCGCACTTGTGTTAGTGTTGAAAAACCACTTTTCGCACTTCTGTTAGTGTTGAAAAACCACTTTTCGCACTTGTGTTGGTGCAGGCAACCACTTTTGCACTTGTATTAGTGTGGAAAACCACTTTTTGCACTTGTGTTAGTGTTGAAAAACCACTTTTCGCACTTGTGTTAGTGTTGAAAAACCACTTTTCACACTTGTGTTAGTGTTGAAAAACCACTTTTCGCACTTCTGTTAGTGTTGAAAAACCACTTTTCGCACTTGTGTTGGTGCAGGAAACCACTTTTGCACTTGTATTAGTGTGGAAAAAACACTTTTTGCACTTGTGGTAGTGTTGAAAAACCACTTTTCGCACTTGTGTTAGTGTTGAAAAACCACTTTTCGCACTTGTGTTGGTGCAGGAAACCACTTTTGCACTTGTATTAGTGTGGAAAAACCACTTTTCGCACTTGTGTTAGTGTTGAAAAACCACTTTTCGCACTTGTGTTAGTGTTGAAAAACCACTTTTCGCACTTGTGTTGGTGCAGGAAACCACTTTTGCACTTGTGTTAGTGTTGAAAAACCACTTTTCGCACTTGTGTTTGTGCAGGAAACCACTTTTGCATTTGTATTAGTGTGGAAAAACCACTTTTCGCACTTGTGTTAGTGTTGAAAAACCACTTTTCGCACTTGTGTTAGTGTTGAAAAACCACATTTCACACTTGTGTTAGTGTTGGAAAACTACTTTTCGCACTTGTGTTGGTGCAGGAAACCACTTTTGCACTTGTATTAGTGTGGAAAAAACACTTTTTGCACTTGTGATAGTGTTGAAAAACCACTTTTCGCACTTGTGTTAGTGTTGAAAAACCACTTTTCGCACTTGTGTTGGTGCAGGAAACCACTTTTGCACTTGTATTAGTGTGGAAAAAACACTTTTTGCACTTGTGATAGTGTTGAAAAACCACTTTTCGCACTTGTGTTAGTGTTGAAAAACCACTTTTCGCACTTGTGTTGGTGCAGGAAACCACTTTTGCACTTGTATTAGTGTGGAAAAAACACTTTTCGCACTTGTGTTAGTGTTGAAAAAGCACTTTTCGCACTTGTGTTAGTGTTGAAAACCACTTTTCGCACTTGTGTTGGTGAAGGAAACCACTTTTCACACCTGTGCTAGTTTTGCAAAACCACTTTCCGCACATGTGCTGGCGTTGAAAACCACTGTTCGTACTTCTGCTGGTGATGACAACCACTTTTCGCGCACCTGTTTGTGTTCAAAACCACTTTTTGCACTTGTGTGGTGTTGCAAAACCACTTGTCTCACTTGTGTTAGTGAGAAAACCACTTTTCACACTTGTGTTAGTGTTGAAAAACCACTTTTCGCACTTGTGTTAGTGTTGAAAAACCACTTTTCGCACTTGTGTTAGTGTTGAAAAACCACTTTTCGCACTTGTGTTGGTGTAGGAAACCACTTTTGCACTTGTATTAGTGTGGAAAAACCACTTTTCGCACTTGTGTTAGTGTTGAAAAACCACTTTTCGCACTTGTGTTAGTGTTGAAAAACCACTTTTCGCACTTGTGTTGGTGCAGGGAAACCACTTTTGCACTTGTATTAGTGTGGAAAAAACACTTTTTGCACTTGTGATAGTGTTGAAAAACCACTTTTTGCACTTGTTAGTGTTGAAAAAATTGTGTTAGTGTTGAAAACACTTTTAGTGTGGAAAAAACACTTTTTGCACTTGTGATAGTGTTGAAAAACGACTTTTCGCACTTGTGTTAGTGTTGAAAAACCACTTTTCGCACTTGTGTTAGTGTTGAAAAACCACTTTTCGCACTTGTGTTAGTGTTGAAAAACACTTTTCGCACTTGTGTTAGTGTTGAAAACCACTTTTCGCACTTGTGTTAGTGTTGAAAAACCACTTTTCGCACTTGTGTTGGTGCAGGGAAACCACATTTGCAATTGTATTAGTGTGGAAAAAACACTTTTTGCACTTGTGATAGTGTTGAAAAACCACTTTTTGCACTTGTGTTAGTGTTGAAAAACCACTTTTCGCACTTGTGTTAGTGTTGAAAAACCACTTTTCACACTTGTGTTGGTGCAGGAAACCACCTTTGCACTTGTATTAGTGTGGAAAAACCACTTTTTGCACTTGTGATAGTGTTGAAAAACGACTTTTCGCACTTGTGTTAGTGTTGAAAAACCACTTTTCGCACTTGTGTTAGTGTTGAAAAACCACTTTTCGCACTTGTGTTGGTGCAGGAAACCACTTTTGCACTTGTATTAGTGTGGAAAAAACACTTTTTGCACTTGTGATTTTGTTGAAAAACCACTTTTCGCACTTGTGTTAGTGTTGAAAAACCACATTTCACACTTGTGTTAGTGTTGAAAAACTACTTTTCGCACTTGTGTTGGTGCAGGAAACCACTTTTGCACTTGTATTAGTGTGGAAAAAACACTTTTTGCACTTGTGATAGTGTTGAAAAACCACTTTTCGCACTTGTGTTAGTGTTGAAAAACCACTTTTCGTACTTGTGTTGGTGCAGGAAACCACTTTTGCACTTGTATTAGTGTGGAAAAAACACTGTTTGCACTTGTGATAGTGTTGAAAAACCACTTTTCGCACTTGTGTTAGTGTTGAAAAACCACTTTTCGCACTTGTGTTGGTGCAGGAAACCACTTTTGCACTTGTATTAGTGTGGAAAAAACACTTTTCGCACTTGTGTTAGTGTTGAAAAAGCACTTTTCGCACTTGTGTTAGTGTTGAAAACCACTTTTCGCACTTGTGTTGGTGAAGGAAACCACTTTTCACACTTGTGCTAGTTTTGCAAAACCACTTTCCGCACATGTGCTGGCGTTGAAAACCACTGTCCGCACTTCTGCTGGTGATGACAACCACTTTTCACGCACCTGTTTGTGTTCAAAACCACTTTTTGCACTTGTGTGGTGTTGCAAAACCACTTGTCTCACTTGTGTTAGTGAGAAAACCACTTTTCACACTTGTGCTGGTGTTGAAAACCACTCTCCGCAATTGACCTAGTGTTGCAACACCACTTTCCACACATGTGCTGGTATTGCAATACCACTTTCCGCACTTGTACTGGCATTGAAAACCACTTTTCACACCTGTGCTAGTTTTGCAAAATCACTTTCCGCACTTATGCTGGCATTGAAAACCACTTTCAGCACAAGTGTTGGTGTTTAAAACCACTTTGCGCACTCGTGCACGTGTTGAAAACCACTTATCGCACTTGTGTTAGTGTTGAAAAACCACTTTTCGCACTTGTGTTGTTGTTGCAAAAAACACTTTCCGCACTCGTACTGGCATTTAAAACCACTAATTGCACTTGTGCTAGTGTTGCAGAACTACTTTCCACACTTGTGCTGGCATTGAATACCACTTTCTGCACTTCAGCTAGTGTTGCAGAACCACTTTCCGCAATTGTGCTGGCGTTGAAAACCACTTCTCCGCACTTGAGCCAGTGTTGCAGAACCACTTTTCGCACTTGTGCTGGCATTCAAAACCACTTTCCGCACTCGTGCTGGTGTTGAAAACAACTTTTCGCACTTGCGTTAGCGTGTTGAAAACCACTTTCCGCACTCGTACTGGCATTGAAAACCACTAATTGCACTTGTGGTAGTGTTGCAAAACCACTTTCCGAACTTGAGCTAGTGTTGCAGAACTACTTTCCAAACTTGTGCTGGCATTGAATACCACTTTCTGCACTTGAGCTAGTGTTGTGGAACTACTTTCCGCACTTGTGCTGGCATTGAATACCACTTTTGCATTTGTGTTTGTGTTGCAAAACCACTTTCGCACTTATGTTAGTGTTGCAAAACCACTTTTCGCATTTGCGTTAGTGTTGCAAAACCACTTTCCGCACTTGTGTTAGTTTTGCAAAACCACTTTTCGCAATTGATCTAGTGTTGCAGAACCACTTTCCGCACTTGTGCTGGCGTTGAAAACCACTTTCCACACTTGTGTTAGTGTTGCAGAACCACTTTCCGCACTCGTGCTGGCATTGAAAACCACTTTTTGCACTTGTGTTGGTGTTGCAAAACCACTTGCCACACTTGTGCTGGCATTAAAAACCACTTTTCACACCTGTGCTAGTTTTGCAAAACCACTTTCCGCACTTGTGCTGGCGTTGAAAACCACTTTTCGCAATTCTGCTGGTGATGACAACCACTTTTTGCGCACCTGTTAGTGTTCAAAACCACTTTTTGCACTTGTGTAGTGTTGCAAAACCACGTGTCTCACTTGTGTTCGTGTTGCAACACCACTTTCCACACTTGTGCTGCCATTGAAAACCACTTTTCACACATGTGTTGGTATTACAAAACCACTTTCCGCACTTGTACTGGCATTGAAAACCACTTTTTGCACTTGTGTTAGTGTTGCAAAACCACTTACCACACTTGTGCTGGCATTAAAAACCACTTTTCACACCTGTGCTAGTTTTGCTAAACCACTTTCCGCACTTATGCTGGCATTGAAAACCACTCTCAGCACTCGTGCTAGCATTGAAAACCACTTTCCACACAAGTGTTGGTGTTGAAAACCACTTTGCGCACTCGGGCACGTGTTGAAAACCACTTATCGCACTTGTGTTAGTGTTGCAAAACCACTTTTCGCACTTGTGTTGTTGTTGCAAAAACCACTTTCCGCACTCGTACTGGCATTCAAAACTACTAATTGCACTTGTGCTCGTGTTGCAAAACAACTTTCCGATCTTGAGCTAGTGTTGCAGAACTACTTTCCACACTTGTGCTGGCATTGAATACCACTTTCTGCACTTCAGCTAGTGTTGCAGAACCACTTTCCGCAATTGTGCTGGCGTTGAAAACCACTTTCCGCACTTGAGCCAGTGTTGCAGAACCACTTTTCGCACTAGTGCTGGCATTCAAAACCACTTTCCGCACTTGTGCTGGCATTGAAAACCACTTTCAACACTTGTATTAATGTTGCAGAACCACTTTCCGCACTCGTCCTGGCATTGAAAACCTCTTTTTGCACTTGTGTTAGTGTTGCAAAACCACTTACCACACTTGTGCTGGCATTAAAAACCACTTTTCACACCTGTGCTAGTGTTGCAAAACCACTTTCCCCACTTGTGCTGGCGTTGAAAACCACTTTTCGCACTTCTGCTAGTGTTGACAACCACTTTTTGCGCACCTGTAAGTGTTCAAAACCACTTTTTGCACTTGTGTGGTGTTGCAAAACCACTTGTCTCACTTGTGTTAGTGAGAAAACCACTTTTCGCACTTGTGCTGGCGTTGAAAACCACTCTCCGCACTTGACCTAGTGTTGCAACACCACTTTCCACACATGTGCTGGTAGTGCAAAACCACTTTCCGCACTTGTACTGGCATTGAAAACCACTTTTCACACCTGTGCTAGTTTTGCAAAACCACTTTCCGCACTTATGCTGGCATTGAAAACCACTTTCAGCACAAGTGTTGGTGTTGAAAACCACTTTGCGCACTCGTGCACGTGTTGAAAACCACTTATCGCACTTGTGTTAGTGTTGAAAAACCACTTTTCGCACTTGTGTTGTTGTTGCAAAAACCACTTTCCGCACTCGTACTGGCAATTAAAACCACTAATTGCACTTGTGTTAGTGTTGCAGAACTACTTTCCACACTTGTGCTGGCATTGAATACCACTTTCTGCACTTCAGCTAGTGTTGCAGAACCACTTTCCGCAATTGTGCTGGCGTTGAAAACCACTTCTCCGCACTTGAGCCAGCGTTGCAGAACCACTTTTCGCACTTGTGCTGGCATTCAAAACCACTTTCCGCACTCGTGCTGGTGTTGAAAACAACTATTCGCACTTGCGTTAGCGTGTTGAAAACCACTTTCCGCACTCGTACTGGCATTGAAAACCACTAATTGCACTTGTGGTAGTGTTGCAAAACCACTTTCCGAACTTGAGCTAGTGTTGCAGAACTACTTTCCAAACTTGTGCTGGCATTGAATACCACTTTCTGCACTTGAGCTAGTGTTGTGGAACTACTTTCCGCACTTGTGCTGGCATTGAATACCACTTTTGCATTTGTGTTTGTGTTGCAAAACCACTTTCGCACTTATGTTAGTGTTGCAAAACCACTTTTCGCATTTGCGTTAGTGTTGCAAAACCACTTTCCGCACTTGTGTTAGTTTTGCAAAACCACTTTTCGCACTTGATCTAGTGTTGCAGAACCACTTTCCGCACTTTTGCTGGCGTTGAAAACCACTTTCCACACTTGTGTTAGTGTTGCAGAACCACTTTCCGCACTCGTGCTGGCATTGAAAACCACTTTTTGCACTTGTGTTGGTGTTGCAAAACCACTTGCCACACTTGTGCTGGCATTAAAAACCACTTTTCACACCTGTGCTAGTTTTGCAAAACCACTTTCCGCACTTGTGCTGGCGTTGAAAACCACTTTTCGCAATTCTGCTGGTGATGACAACCACTTTTCGCGCACCTGTTAGTGTTCAAAACCACTTTTTGCACTTGTGTAGTGTTGCAAAACCAATTGTCTCACTTGTGTTCGTGTTGCAACACCACTTTCCACACTTGTGCTGCCATTGAAAACCACTTTTCACACATGTGTTGGTATTACAAAACCACTTTCCGCACTTGTACTGGCATTGAAAACCACTTTTTGCACTTGTGTTAGTGTTGCAAAACCACTTACCACACTTGTGCTGGCATTAAAAACCACTTTTCACACCTGTGCTAGTTTTGCTAAACCACTTTCCGCACTTATGCTGGCATTGAAAACCACTTTCAGCACTCGTGCTAGCATTGAAAACCACTTTCCACACAAGTGTTGGTGTTGAAAACCACTTTGCGCACTCGGGCACGTGTTGAAAACCACTTATCGCACTTGTGTTAGTGTTGCAAAACCACTTTTCGCACTTGTGTTGTTGTTGCAAAAACCACTTTCCGCACTCGTACTGGCATTCAAAACTACTAATTGCACTTGTGCTCGTGTTGCAAAACAACTTTCCGAACTTGAGCTAGTGTTGCAGAACTACTTTCCACACTTGTGCTGGCATTGAATACCACTTTCTGCGCTTCAGCTAGTGTTGCAGAACCACTTTCCGCAATTGTGCTGGCGTTGAAAACCACTTTCCGCACTTGAGCCAGTGTTGCAGAACCACTTTTCGCACTAGTGCTGGCATTCAAAACCACTTTCCGCACTTGTGCTGGCATTGAAAACCACTTTCAACACTTGTATTAGTGTTGCAGAACTACTTTCCGCACTCGTCCTGGCATTGAAAACCTCTTTTTGCACTTGTGTTAGTGTTGCAAAACCACTTACCACACTTGTGCTGGCATTAAAAACCACTTTTCACACCTGTGCTAGTGTTGCAAAACCACTTTCCCCACTTGTGCTGGCATTAAAAACCACTTTTCGCAATTGTGTTAGTGTTGAAAAACCACATTTCACACTTGTGTTAGTGTTGAAAAACTACTTTTCGCACTTGTGTTGGTGCAGGAAACCACTTTTGCACTTGTATTAGTGTGGAAAAAACACTTTTTGCACTTGTATTAGTGTGGAAAAACCACTTTTTGCACTTGTGATAGTGTTGAAAAACCACTTTCGCACTTGTGTTAGTGTTGAAAAACCACTTTTCGCACTTGTGTTGGTGCAGGAAACCACTTTTGCACTTGTATTAGTGTGGAAAACCACTTTTTGCACTTGCGTTAGTGTTGAAAAACCACTTTTTGCACTTGTGTTAGTGTTGAAAAACCACTTTTCGCACTTCTGTTAGTGTTGAAAAACCACTTTTCGCACTTGTGTTGGTGCAGGAAACCACTTTTGCACTTGTATTAGTGTGGAAAAAACACTTTTTGCACTTGTGATAGTGTTGAAAAACCACTTTTCGCACTTGTGTTAGTGTTGAAAAACTACTTTCGCACTTGTGTTAGTGTTGAAAAACCACTTTTCGCACTTGTGTTGGTGCAGGAAACCACTTTTGCACTTGTATTAGTGTGGAAAACCACTTTTTGCACTTGTGTTAGTGTTGAAAAACAACTTTTCGCACTTGTGTTAGTGTTCAAAAACCACTTTTCGCACTTCTGTTAGTGTTGAAAAACCACTTTTCGCACTTGTGTTGGTGCAGGAAACCACTTTTGCACTTGTATTAGTGTGGAAAAAACACTTTTTGCACTTGTGATAATGTTGAAAAACCACTTTTCGCACTTGTGTTAGTGTTGAAAAACCACTTTTCGCACTTGTGTTGGTGCAGGAAACCACTTTTGCACTTGTATTAGTGTGGAAAAACCACTTTTCGCACTTGTGTTAGTGTTGAAAAACCACTTTTCGCACTTGTGTTAGTGTTGAAAAACCACTTTTCGCACTCTGTGTTGGTGCAGGAAACCACCTTTTGCACTTGTGTTAGTGTTGAAAAACCACTTTTCGCACTTGTGTTAGTGTTGAAAAACCACTTTTCACACTTGTTTTGGTGCAGGAAACCACTTTTGCACTTGTATTAGTGTGGAAAAAACACTTTTTGCACTTGTGATAGTGTTGAAAAACTACTTTTCGCACTTGTGTTAGTGTTGAAAAACCACTTTTCGCACTTGTGTTAATGTTGAAAAACCACTTTTCGCACTTGTGTTAGTGTTTAAAATCCACTTTTCGCACTTGTGTTAGTGTTGAAAAACCACTTTTCGCACATGTGTTGGTGCAGGAAACCACTTTTGCACTTGTATTAGTGTGGAAAAATCACTTTTTGCACTTGTGATAGTGTTGAAAAACCACTTTTTGCACTTGTGTTAGTGTGGAAAAACCACTTTTCGCACTTGTGTTGGTGCAGGAAACCACTTTTGCACTTGTATTAGTGTGGAAAAAACACTTTTTGCACTTGTGATAGTGTTGAAAAACCACTTTTCGCACTTGTGTTAGTGTTGAAAAACCACTTTTCGCACTTGTGTTAGTGTTGAAAAACCACTTTTCGCACTTGTGTTGGTGCAGGAAACCACTTTTGCACTTGTATTAGTGTTGAAAAACCACTTTTCGCACTTCTGTTAGTGTTGAAAAACCTCTTTTCGCACTTGTGTTGGTGCAGGAAACCACTTTTGCACTTGTAGGAGTGTGGAAAAAACACTTTTTGCACTTGTGATAGTGTTGAAAAACCACTTTTCGCACTTGTGTTAGTGTTGAAAAACCACTTTTTGCACTTGTGTTGGTGTAGGAAACCACTTTTGCACTTGTATTAGTGTGGAAAAACCACTTTTCGCACTTGTGTTAGTGTTGAAAAACCACTTTTCGCACTTGTGTTAGTGTTGAAAAACCACTTTTCGCACTTGTGTTGGTGCAGGGAAACCACTTTTGCACTTGTATTAGTGTGGAAAAAACACTTTTTGCACTTGTGATAGTGTTGAAAAACCACTTTTTGCACTTGTGTTAGTGTTGAAAAACCACTTTTCGCACTTGTGTTAGTGTTGAAAAACCACTTTTCACACTTGTGTTGGTGCAGGAAACCACCTTTGCACTTGTATTAGTGTGGAAAAAACACTTTTTGCACTTGTGATAGTGTTGAAAAACGACTTTTCGCACTTGTGTTAGTGTTGAAAAACCACTTTTCGCACTTGTGTTAGTGTTGAAAAACCACTTTTCGCACTTGTGTTAGTGTTGAAAAACACTTTTTGCACTTGTGATAGTGTTGAAAAACCACTTTTCGCACTTGTGTTAGTGTTGAAAAACCACTTTTCGCACTTGTGTTGGTGCAGGAAACCACTTTTGCACTTGTATTAGTGTGGAAAAACCACTTTTCACACTTGTGTTAGTGTTGAAAAACCACTTTTTGCACTTGTGTTAGTGTTGAAAAACCACTTTTCGCACTTGTGTTCGTGCAGGGAAACCACTTTTGCAATTGTATTAGTGTGGAAAAAACACTTTTTGCACTTGTGATAGTGTTGAAAAACCACTTTTTGCACTTGTGTTAGTGTTGAAAAACCACTTTTCGCACTTGTGTTAGTGTTGAAAAACCACTTTTCACACTTGTGTTGGTGCAGGAAACCACCTTTGCACTTGTATTAGTGTGGAAAAAACACTTTTTGCACTTGTGATAGTGTTGAAAAACGACTTTTCGCACTTGTGTTAGTGTTGAAAAACCACTTTTCGCACTTGTGTTAGTGTTGAAAAACCACTTTTCGCACTTGTGTTGGTGCAGGAAACCACTTTTGCATTTGTATTAGTGTGGAAAAAACACTTTTTGCATTTGTGATTTTGTTGAAAAACCACTTTTCGCACTTGTGTTAGTGTTGAAAAACCACATTTCACACTTGTGTTAGTGTTGAAAAACTACTTTTCGCACTTGTGTTGGTGCAGGAAACCACTTTTGCACTTGTATTAGTGTGGAAAAAACACTTTTTGCACTTGTGATAGTGTTGAAAAACCACTTTTCGCACTTGTGTTAGTGTTGAAAAACCACTTTTCGCACTTGTGTTGGTGCAGGAAACCACTTTTGCACTTGTATTAGTGTGGAAAAAACACTTTTTGCACTTGTGATAGTGTTGAAAAACCACTTTTCGCACTTGTGTTAGTGTTGAAAAACCACTTTTCGCACTTGTGTTGGTGCAGGAAACCACTTTTGCACTTGTATTAGTGTGGAAAAAACACTTTTCGCACTTGTGTTAGTGTTGAAAAAGCACTTTTCGCACTTGTGTTAGTGTTGAAAACCACTTTTCGCACTTGTGTTGGTGAAGGAAACCACTTTTCACACCTGTGCTAGTTTTGCAAAACCACTTTCCGCACATGTGCTGGCGTTGAAAACCACTGTTCGCACTTCTGCTGGTGATGACAACCACTTTTCGCGCACCTGTTTGTGTTCAAAACCACTTTTTGCACTTGTGTGGTGTTGCAAAACCACTTGTCTCACTTGTGTTAGTGAGAAAACCACTTTTCACACTTGTGTTAGTGTTGAAAAACCACTTTTCGCACTTGTGTTAGTGTTGAAAAACCACTTTTCGTACTTGTGTTAGTGTTGAAAAACCACTTTTCGCACTTGTGTTGGTGTAGGAAACCACTTTTGCACTTGTATTAGTGTGGAAAAACCACTTTTCGCACTTGTGTTAGTGTTGAAAAACCACTTTTCGCACTTGTGTTAGTGTTGAAAAACCACTTTTCGCACTTGTGTTGGTGCAGGGAAACCACTTTTGCACTTGTATTAGTGTGGAAAAAACACTTTTTGCACTTGTGATAGTGTTGAAAAACCACTTTTTGCACTTGTGTTAGTGTTGAAAAACCACTTTTCGCACTTGTGTTAGTGTTGAAAAACCACTTTTCACACTTGTGTTGTTGCAGGAAACCAACTTTGCACTTGTATTAGTGTGGAAAAAACACTTTTTGCACTTGTGATAGTGTTGAAAAACGACTTTTCGCACTTGTGTTAGTGTTGAAAAACCACTTTTCGCACTTGTGTTAGTGTTGAAAAACCACTTTTCGCACTTGTGTTAGTGTTGAAAAACACTTTTTGCACTTGTGATAGTGTTGAAAAACCACTTTTCGCACTTGTGTTAGTGTTGAAAAACCACTTTTCGCACTTGTGTTGGTGCAGGAAACCACTTTTGCACTTGTATTAGTGTGGAAAAACCACTTTTCGCACTTGTGTTAGTGTTGAAAAACCACTTTTCGCACTTGTGTTAGTGTTGAAAAACCACTTTTCGCACTTGTGTTGGTGCAGGGAAACCACATTTGCAATTGTATTAGTGTGGAAAAAACACTTTTTGCACTTGTGATAGTGTTGAAAAACCACTTTTTGCACTTGTGTTAGTGTTGAAAAACCACTTTTCGCACTTGTGTTAGTGTTGAAAAACCACTTTTCACACTTGTGTTGGTGCAGGAAACCACCTTTGCACTTGTATTAGTGTGGAAAAAACACTTTTTGCACTTGTGATAGTGTTGAAAAACGACTTTTCGCACTTGTGTTAGTGTTGAAAAACCACTTTTCGCACTTGTGTTAGTGTTGAAAAACGACTTTTCGCACTTGTGTTGGTGCAGGAAACCACTTTTGCACTTGTATTAGTGTGGAAAAAACACTTTTTGCACTTGTGATTTTGTTGAAAAACCACTTTTCGCACTTATGTTAGTGTTGAAAAACCACATTTCACACTTGTGTTAGTGTTGAAAAACTACTTTTCGCACTTGTGTTGGTGCAGGAAACCACTTTTGCACTTGTATTAGTGTGGAAAAAACACTTTTTGCACTTGTGATAGTGTTGAAAAACCACTTTTCGCACTTGTGTTAGTGTTGAAAAACCACTTTTCGCACTTGTGTTGGTGCAGGAAACCACTTTTGCACTTGTATTAGTGTGGAAAAAACACTTTTTGCACTTGTGATAGTGTTGAAAAACCACTTTTCGCACTTGTGTTAGTGTTGAAAAACCACTTTTCGCACTTGTGTTGGTGCAGGAAACCACTTTTGCACTTGTATTAGTGTGGAAAAAACACTTTTCGCACTTGTGTTAGTGTTGAAAAAGCACTTTTCGCACTTGTGTTAGTGTTGAAAACCACTTTTCGCACTTGTGTTGGTGAAGGAAACCACTTTTCACACCTGTGCTAGTTTTGCAAAACCACTTTCCGCACATGTGCTGGCGTTGAAAACCACTGTTCGTACTTCTGCTGGTGATGACAACCACTTTTCGCGCACCTGTTTGTGTTCAAAACCACTTTTTGCACTTGTGTGGTGTTGCAAAACCACTTGTCTCACTTGTGTTAGTGAGAAAACCACTTTTCACACTTGTGTTAGTGTTGAAAAACCACTTTTCGCACTTGTGTTAGTGTTGAAAAACCACTTTTCGCACTTGTGTTAGTGTTGAAAAACCACTTTTCGCACTTGTGTTGGTGTAGGAAACCACTTTTGCACTTGTATTAGTGTGGAAAAACCACTTTTCGCACTTGTGTTAGTGTTGAAAAACCACTTTTCGCACTTGTGTTAGTGTTGAAAAACCACTTTTCGCACTTGTGTTGGTGCAGGGAAACCACTTTTGCACTTGTATTAGTGTGGAAAAAACACTTTTTGCACTTGTGATAGTGTTGAAAAACCACTTTTTGCACTTGTTAGTGTTGAAAAAATTGTGTTAGTGTTGAAAACACTTTTAGTGTGGAAAAAACACTTTTTGCACTTGTGATAGTGTTGAAAAACGACTTTTCGCACTTGTGTTAGTGTTGAAAACCCACTTTTCGCACTTGTGTTAGTGTTGAAAAACCACTTTTCGCACTTGTGTTAGTGTTGAAAAACACTTTTTGCACTTGTGATAGTGTTGAAAAACCACTTTTCGCACTTGTGTTAGTGTTGAAAAACCACTTTTCGCACTTGTGTTGGTGCAGGAAACCACTTTTGCACTTGTATTAGTGTGGAAAAACCACTTTTCGCACTTGTGTTAGTGTTGAAAACCACTTTTCGCACTTGTGTTAGTGTTGAAAAACCACTTTTCGCACTTGTGTTGGTGCAGGGAAACCACATTTGCAATTGTATTAGTGTGGAAAAAACACTTTTTGCACTTGTGATAGTGTTGAAAAACCACTTTTTGCACTTGTGTTAGTGTTGAAAAACCACTTTTCGCACTTGTGTTAGTGTTGAAAAACCACTTTTCACACTTGTGTTGGTGCAGGAAACCACCTTTGCACTTGTATTAGTGTGGAAAAACCACTTTTTGCACTTGTGATAGTGTTGAAAAACGACTTTTCGCACTTGTGTTAGTGTTGAAAAACCACTTTTCGCACTTGTGTTAGTGTTGAAAAACCACTTTTCGCACTTGTGTTGGTGCAGGAAACCACTTTTGCACTTGTATTAGTGTGGAAAAAACACTTTTTGCACTTGTGATTTTGTTGAAAAACCACTTTTCGCACTTGTGTTAGTGTTGAAAAACCACATTTCACACTTGTGTTAGTGTTGAAAAACTACTTTTCGCACTTGTGTTGGTGCAGGAAACCACTTTTGCACTTGTATTAGTGTGGAAAAAACACTTTTTGCACTTGTGATAGTGTTGAAAAACCACTTTTCGCACTTGTGTTAGTGTTGAAAAACCACTTTTCGTACTTGTGTTGGTGCAGGAAACCACTTTTGCACTTGTATTAGTGTGGAAAAAACACTGTTTGCACTTGTGATAGTGTTGAAAAACCACTTTTCGCACTTGTGTTAGTGTTGAAAAACCACTTTTCGCACTTGTGTTGGTGCAGGAAACCACTTTTGCACTTGTATTAGTGTGGAAAAAACACTTTTCGCACTTGTGTTAGTGTTGAAAAAGCACTTTTCGCACTTGTGTTAGTGTTGAAAACCACTTTTCGCACTTGTGTTGGTGAAGGAAACCACTTTTCACACTTGTGCTAGTTTTGCAAAACCACTTTCCGCACTCGTACTGGCATTGAAAACCACTAATTGCACTTGTGGTAGTGTTGCAAAACCACTTTCCGAACTTGAGCTAGTGTTGCAGAACTACTTTCCAAACTTGTGCTGGCATTGAATACCACTTTCTGCACTTGAGCTAGTGTTGTGGAACTACTTTCCGCACTTGTGCTGGCATTGAATACCACTTTTGCATTTGTGTTTGTGTTGCAAAACCACTTTCGCACTTATGTTAGTGTTGCAAAACCACTTTTCGCATTTGCGTTAGTGTTGCAAAACCACTTTCCGCACTTGTGTTAGTTTTGCAAAACCACTTTTCGCACTTGATCTAGTGTTGCAGAACCACTTTCCGCACTTTTGCTGGCGTTGAAAACCACTTTCCACACTTGTGTTAGTGTTGCAGAACCACTTTCCGCACTCGTGCTGGCATTGAAAACCACTTTTTGCACTTGTGTTGGTGTTGCAAAACCACTTGCCACACTTGTGCTGGCATTAAAAACCACTTTTCACACCTGTGCTAGTTTTGCAAAACCACTTTCCGCACTTGTGCTGGCGTTGAAAACCACTTTTCGCAATTCTGCTGGTGATGACAACCACTTTTCGCGCACCTGTTAGTGTTCAAAACCACTTTTTGCACTTGTGTAGTGTTGCAAAACCAATTGTCTCACTTGTGTTCGTGTTGCAACACCACTTTCCACACTTGTGCTGCCATTGAAAACCACTTTTCACACATGTGTTGGTATTACAAAACCACTTTCCGCACTTGTACTGGCATTGAAAACCACTTTTTGCACTTGTGTTAGTGTTGCAAAACCACTTACCACACTTGTGCTGGCATTAAAAACCACTTTTCACACCTGTGCTAGTTTTGCTAAACCACTTTCCGCACTTATGCTGGCATTGAAAACCACTTTCAGCACTCGTGCTAGCATTGAAAACCACTTTCCACACAAGTGTTGGTGTTGAAAACCACTTTGCGCACTCGGGCACGTGTTGAAAACCACTTATCGCACTTGTGTTAGTGTTGCAAAACCACTTTTCGCACTTGTGTTGTTGTTGCAAAAACCACTTTCCGCACTCGTACTGGCATTCAAAACTACTAATTGCACTTGTGCTCGTGTTGCAAAACAACTTTCCGAACTTGAGCTAGTGTTGCAGAACTACTTTCCACACTTGTGCTGGCATTGAATACCACTTTCTGCACTTCAGCTAGTGTTGCAGAACCACTTTCCGCAATTGTGCTGGCGTTGAAAACCACTTTCCGCACTTGAGCCAGTGTTGCAGAACCACTTTTCGCACTAGTGCTGGCATTCAAAACCACTTTCCGCACTTGTGCTGGCATTGAAAACCACTTTCAACACTTGTATTAGTGTTGCAGAACTACTTTCCGCACTCGTCCTGGCATTGAAAACCTCTTTTTGCACTTGTGTTAGTGTTGCAAAACCACTTACCACACTTGTGCTGGCATTAAAAACCACTTTTCACACCTGTGCTAGTGTTGCAAAACCACTTTCCCCACTTGTGCTGGCATTAAAAACCACTTTTCGCAATTGTGTTAGTGTTGAAAAACCACATTTCACACTTGTGTTAGTGTTGAAAAACTACTTTTCGCACTTGTGTTGGTGCAGGAAACCACTTTTGCACTTGTATTAGTGTGGAAAAAACACTTTTTGCACTTGTATTAGTGTGGAAAAACCACTTTTTGCACTTGTGATAGTGTTGAAAAACCACTTTCGCACTTGTGTTAGTGTTGAAAAACCACTTTTCGCACTTGTGTTGGTGCAGGAAACCACTTTTGCACTTGTATTAGTGTGGAAAACCACTTTTTGCACTTGCGTTAGTGTTGAAAAACCACTTTTTGCACTTGTGTTAGTGTTGAAAAACCACTTTTCGCACTTCTGTTAGTGTTGAAAAACCACTTTTCGCACTTGTGTTGGTGCAGGAAACCACTTTTGCACTTGTATTAGTGTGGAAAAAACACTTTTTGCACTTGTGATAGTGTTGAAAAACCACTTTTCGCACTTGTGTTAGTGTTGAAAAACTACTTTCGCACTTGTGTTAGTGTTGAAAAACCACTTTTCGCACTTGTGTTGGTGCAGGAAACCACTTTTGCACTTGTATTAGTGTGGAAAACCACTTTTTGCACTTGTGTTAGTGTTGAAAAACAACTTTTCGCACTTGTGTTAGTGTTCAAAAACCACTTTTCGCACTTCTGTTAGTGTTGAAAAACCACTTTTCGCACTTGTGTTGGTGCAGGAAACCACTTTTGCACTTGTATTAGTGTGGAAAAAACACTTTTTGCACTTGTGATAATGTTGAAAAACCACTTTTCGCACTTGTGTTAGTGTTGAAAAACCACTTTTCGCACTTGTGTTGGTGCAGGAAACCACTTTTGCACTTGTATTAGTGTGGAAAAACCACTTTTCGCACTTGTGTTAGTGTTGAAAAACCACTTTTCGCACTTGTGTTAGTGTTGAAAAACCACTTTTCGCACTCTGTGTTGGTGCAGGAAACCACCTTTTGCACTTGTGTTAGTGTTGAAAAACCACTTTTCGCACTTGTGTTAGTGTTGAAAAACCACTTTTCACACTTGTTTTGGTGCAGGAAACCACTTTTGCACTTGTATTAGTGTGGAAAAAACACTTTTTGCACTTGTGATAGTGTTGAAAAACTACTTTTCGCACTTGTGTTAGTGTTGAAAAACCACTTTTCGCACTTGTGTTAATGTTGAAAAACCACTTTTCGCACTTGTGTTAGTGTTTAAAATCCACTTTTCGCACTTGTGTTAGTGTTGAAAAACCACTTTTCGCACATGTGTTGGTGCAGGAAACCACTTTTGCACTTGTATTAGTGTGGAAAAATCACTTTTTGCACTTGTGATAGTGTTGAAAAACCACTTTTTGCACTTGTGTTAGTGTGGAAAAACCACTTTTCGCACTTGTGTTGGTGCAGGAAACCACTTTTGCACTTGTATTAGTGTGGAAAAAACACTTTTTGCACTTGTGATAGTGTTGAAAAACCACTTTTCGCACTTGTGTTAGTGTTGAAAAACCACTTTTCGCACTTGTGTTAGTGTTGAAAAACCACTTTTCGCACTTGTGTTGGTGCAGGAAACCACTTTTGCACTTGTATTAGTGTTGAAAAACCACTTTTCGCACTTCTGTTAGTGTTGAAAAACCTCTTTTCGCACTTGTGTTGGTGCAGGAAACCACTTTTGCACTTGTAGGAGTGTGGAAAAAACACTTTTTGCACTTGTGATAGTGTTGAAAAACCACTTTTCGCACTTGTGTTAGTGTTGAAAAACCACTTTTTGCACTTGTGTTGGTGTAGGAAACCACTTTTGCACTTGTATTAGTGTGGAAAAACCACTTTTCGCACTTGTGTTAGTGTTGAAAAACCACTTTTCGCACTTGTGTTAGTGTTGAAAAACCACTTTTCGCACTTGTGTTGGTGCAGGGAAACCACTTTTGCACTTGTATTAGTGTGGAAAAAACACTTTTTGCACTTGTGATAGTGTTGAAAAACCACTTTTTGCACTTGTGTTAGTGTTGAAAAACCACTTTTCGCACTTGTGTTAGTGTTGAAAAACCACTTTTCACACTTGTGTTGGTGCAGGAAACCACCTTTGCACTTGTATTAGTGTGGAAAAAACACTTTTTGCACTTGTGATAGTGTTGAAAAACGACTTTTCGCACTTGTGTTAGTGTTGAAAAACCACTTTTCGCACTTGTGTTAGTGTTGAAAAACCACTTTTCGCACTTGTGTTAGTGTTGAAAAACACTTTTTGCACTTGTGATAGTGTTGAAAAACCACTTTTCGCACTTGTGTTAGTGTTGAAAAACCACTTTTCGCACTTGTGTTGGTGCAGGAAACCACTTTTGCACTTGTATTAGTGTGGAAAAACCACTTTTCACACTTGTGTTAGTGTTGAAAAACCACTTTTTGCACTTGTGTTAGTGTTGAAAAACCACTTTTCGCACTTGTGTTCGTGCAGGGAAACCACTTTTGCAATTGTATTAGTGTGGAAAAAACACTTTTTGCACTTGTGATAGTGTTGAAAAACCACTTTTTGCACTTGTGTTAGTGTTGAAAAACCACTTTTCGCACTTGTGTTAGTGTTGAAAAACCACTTTTCACACTTGTGTTGGTGCAGGAAACCACCTTTGCACTTGTATTAGTGTGGAAAAAACACTTTTTGCACTTGTGATAGTGTTGAAAAACGACTTTTCGCACTTGTGTTAGTGTTGAAAAACCACTTTTCGCACTTGTGTTAGTGTTGAAAAACCACTTTTCGCACTTGTGTTGGTGCAGGAAACCACTTTTGCATTTGTATTAGTGTGGAAAAAACACTTTTTGCATTTGTGATTTTGTTGAAAAACCACTTTTCGCACTTGTGTTAGTGTTGAAAAACCACATTTCACACTTGTGTTAGTGTTGAAAAACTACTTTTCGCACTTGTGTTGGTGCAGGAAACCACTTTTGCACTTGTATTAGTGTGGAAAAAACACTTTTTGCACTTGTGATAGTGTTGAAAAACCACTTTTCGCACTTGTGTTAGTGTTGAAAAACCACTTTTCGCACTTGTGTTGGTGCAGGAAACCACTTTTGCACTTGTATTAGTGTGGAAAAAACACTTTTTGCACTTGTGATAGTGTTGAAAAACCACTTTTCGCACTTGTGTTAGTGTTGAAAAACCACTTTTCGCACTTGTGTTGGTGCAGGAAACCACTTTTGCACTTGTATTAGTGTGGAAAAAACACTTTTCGCACTTGTGTTAGTGTTGAAAAAGCACTTTTCGCACTTGTGTTAGTGTTGAAAACCACTTTTCGCACTTGTGTTGGTGAAGGAAACCACTTTTCACACCTGTGCTAGTTTTGCAAAACCACTTTCCGCACATGTGCTGGCGTTGAAAACCACTGTTCGCACTTCTGCTGGTGATGACAACCACTTTTCGCGCACCTGTTTGTGTTCAAAACCACTTTTTGCACTTGTGTGGTGTTGCAAAACCACTTGTCTCACTTGTGTTAGTGAGAAAACCACTTTTCACACTTGTGTTAGTGTTGAAAAACCACTTTTCGCACTTGTGTTAGTGTTGAAAAACCACTTTTCGTACTTGTGTTAGTGTTGAAAAACCACTTTTCGCACTTGTGTTGGTGTAGGAAACCACTTTTGCACTTGTATTAGTGTGGAAAAACCACTTTTCGCACTTGTGTTAGTGTTGAAAAACCACTTTTCGCACTTGTGTTAGTGTTGAAAAACCACTTTTCGCACTTGTGTTGGTGCAGGGAAACCACTTTTGCACTTGTATTAGTGTGGAAAAAACACTTTTTGCACTTGTGATAGTGTTGAAAAACCACTTTTTGCACTTGTGTTAGTGTTGAAAAACCACTTTTCGCACTTGTGTTAGTGTTGAAAAACCACTTTTCACACTTGTGTTGTTGCAGGAAACCAACTTTGCACTTGTATTAGTGTGGAAAAAACACTTTTTGCACTTGTGATAGTGTTGAAAAACGACTTTTCGCACTTGTGTTAGTGTTGAAAAACCACTTTTCGCACTTGTGTTAGTGTTGAAAAACCACTTTTCGCACTTGTGTTAGTGTTGAAAAACACTTTTTGCACTTGTGATAGTGTTGAAAAACCACTTTTCGCACTTGTGTTAGTGTTGAAAAACCACTTTTCGCACTTGTGTTGGTGCAGGAAACCACTTTTGCACTTGTATTAGTGTGGAAAAACCACTTTTCGCACTTGTGTTAGTGTTGAAAAACCACTTTTCGCACTTGTGTTAGTGTTGAAAAACCACTTTTCGCACTTGTGTTGGTGCAGGGAAACCACATTTGCAATTGTATTAGTGTGGAAAAAACACTTTTTGCACTTGTGATAGTGTTGAAAAACCACTTTTTGCACTTGTGTTAGTGTTGAAAAACCACTTTTCGCACTTGTGTTAGTGTTGAAAAACCACTTTTCACACTTGTGTTGGTGCAGGAAACCACCTTTGCACTTGTATTAGTGTGGAAAAAACACTTTTTGCACTTGTGATAGTGTTGAAAAACGACTTTTCGCACTTGTGTTAGTGTTGAAAAACCACTTTTCGCACTTGTGTTAGTGTTGAAAAACGACTTTTCGCACTTGTGTTGGTGCAGGAAACCACTTTTGCACTTGTATTAGTGTGGAAAAAACACTTTTTGCACTTGTGATTTTGTTGAAAAACCACTTTTCGCACTTATGTTAGTGTTGAAAAACCACATTTCACACTTGTGTTAGTGTTGAAAAACTACTTTTCGCACTTGTGTTGGTGCAGGAAACCACTTTTGCACTTGTATTAGTGTGGAAAAAACACTTTTTGCACTTGTGATAGTGTTGAAAAACCACTTTTCGCACTTGTGTTAGTGTTGAAAAACCACTTTTCGCACTTGTGTTGGTGCAGGAAACCACTTTTGCACTTGTATTAGTGTGGAAAAAACACTTTTTGCACTTGTGATAGTGTTGAAAAACCACTTTTCGCACTTGTGTTAGTGTTGAAAAACCACTTTTCGCACTTGTGTTGGTGCAGGAAACCACTTTTGCACTTGTATTAGTGTGGAAAAAACACTTTTCGCACTTGTGTTAGTGTTGAAAAAGCACTTTTCGCACTTGTGTTAGTGTTGAAAACCACTTTTCGCACTTGTGTTGGTGAAGGAAACCACTTTTCACACCTGTGCTAGTTTTGCAAAACCACTTTCCGCACATGTGCTGGCGTTGAAAACCACTGTTCGTACTTCTGCTGGTGATGACAACCACTTTTCGCGCACCTGTTTGTGTTCAAAACCACTTTTTGCACTTGTGTGGTGTTGCAAAACCACTTGTCTCACTTGTGTTAGTGAGAAAACCACTTTTCACACTTGTGTTAGTGTTGAAAAACCACTTTTCGCACTTGTGTTAGTGTTGAAAAACCACTTTTCGCACTTGTGTTAGTGTTGAAAAACCACTTTTCGCACTTGTGTTGGTGTAGGAAACCACTTTTGCACTTGTATTAGTGTGGAAAAACCACTTTTCGCACTTGTGTTAGTGTTGAAAAACCACTTTTCGCACTTGTGTTAGTGTTGAAAAACCACTTTTCGCACTTGTGTTGGTGCAGGGAAACCACTTTTGCACTTGTATTAGTGTGGAAAAAACACTTTTTGCACTTGTGATAGTGTTGAAAAACCACTTTTTGCACTTGTTAGTGTTGAAAAAATTGTGTTAGTGTTGAAAACACTTTTAGTGTGGAAAAAACACTTTTTGCACTTGTGATAGTGTTGAAAAACGACTTTTCGCACTTGTGTTAGTGTTGAAAAACCACTTTTCGCACTTGTGTTAGTGTTGAAAAACCACTTTTCGCACTTGTGTTAGTGTTGAAAAACACTTTTTGCACTTGTGATAGTGTTGAAAAACCACTTTTCGCACTTGTGTTAGTGTTGAAAAACCACTTTTCGCACTTGTGTTGGTGCAGGAAACCACTTTTGCACTTGTATTAGTGTGGAAAAACCACTTTTCGCACTTGTGTTAGTGTTGAAAACCACTTTTCGCACTTGTGTTAGTGTTGAAAAACCACTTTTCGCACTTGTGTTGGTGCAGGGAAACCACATTTGCAATTGTATTAGTGTGGAAAAAACACTTTTTGCACTTGTGATAGTGTTGAAAAACCACTTTTTGCACTTGTGTTAGTGTTGAAAAACCACTTTTCGCACTTGTGTTAGTGTTGAAAAACCACTTTTCACACTTGTGTTGGTGCAGGAAACCACCTTTGCACTTGTATTAGTGTGGAAAAACCACTTTTTGCACTTGTGATAGTGTTGAAAAACGACTTTTCGCACTTGTGTTAGTGTTGAAAAACCACTTTTCGCACTTGTGTTAGTGTTGAAAAACCACTTTTCGCACTTGTGTTGGTGCAGGAAACCACTTTTGCACTTGTATTAGTGTGGAAAAAACACTTTTTGCACTTGTGATTTTGTTGAAAAACCACTTTTCGCACTTGTGTTAGTGTTGAAAAACCACATTTCACACTTGTGTTAGTGTTGAAAAACTACTTTTCGCACTTGTGTTGGTGCAGGAAACCACTTTTGCACTTGTATTAGTGTGGAAAAAACACTTTTTGCACTTGTGATAGTGTTGAAAAACCACTTTTCGCACTTGTGTTAGTGTTGAAAAACCACTTTTCGTACTTGTGTTGGTGCAGGAAACCACTTTTGCACTTGTATTAGTGTGGAAAAAACACTGTTTGCACTTGTGATAGTGTTGAAAAACCACTTTTCGCACTTGTGTTAGTGTTGAAAAACCACTTTTCGCACTTGTGTTGGTGCAGGAAACCACTTTTGCACTTGTATTAGTGTGGAAAAAACACTTTTCGCACTTGTGTTAGTGTTGAAAAAGCACTTTTCGCACTTGTGTTAGTGTTGAAAACCACTTTTCGCACTTGTGTTGGTGAAGGAAACCACTTTTCACACTTGTGCTAGTTTTGCAAAACCACTTTCCGCACATGTGCTGGCGTTGAAAACCACTGTCCGCACTTCTGCTGGTGATGACAACCACTTTTCACGCACCTGTTTGTGTTCAAAACCACTTTTTGCACTTGTGTGGTGTTGCAAAACCACTTGTCTCACTTGTGTTAGTGAGAAAACCACTTTTCACACTTGTGCTGGTGTTGAAAACCACTCTCCGCAATTGACCTAGTGTTGCAACACCACTTTCCACACATGTGCTGGTATTGCAATACCACTTTCCGCACTTGTACTGGCATTGAAAACCACTTTTCACACCTGTGCTAGTTTTGCAAAATCACTTTCCGCACTTATGCTGGCATTGAAAACCACTTTCAGCACAAGTGTTGGTGTTTAAAACCACTTTGCGCACTCGTGCACGTGTTGAAAACCACTTATCGCACTTGTGTTAGTGTTGAAAAACCACTTTTCGCACTTGTGTTGTTGTTGCAAAAAACACTTTCCGCACTCGTACTGGCATTTAAAACCACTAATTGCACTTGTGCTAGTGTTGCAGAACTACTTTCCACACTTGTGCTGGCATTGAATACCACTTTCTGCACTTCAGCTAGTGTTGCAGAACCACTTTCCGCAATTGTGCTGGCGTTGAAAACCACTTCTCCGCACTTGAGCCAGTGTTGCAGAACCACTTTTCGCACTTGTGCTGGCATTCAAAACCACTTTCCGCACTCGTGCTGGTGTTGAAAACAACTTTTCGCACTTGCGTTAGCATGTTGAAAACCACTTTCCGCACTCGTACTGGCATTGAAAACCACTAATTGCACTTGTGGTAGTGTTGCAAAACCACTTTCCGAACTTGAGCTAGTGTTGCAGAACTACTTTCCAAACTTGTGCTGGCATTGAATACCACTTTCTGCACTTGAGCTAGTGTTGTGGAACTACTTTCCGCACTTGTGCTGGCATTGAATACCACTTTTGTTGTGTTTGTGTTGCAAAACCACTTTCGCACTTATGTTAGTGTTGCAAAACCACTTTTCGCATTTGCGTTAGTGTTGCAAAACCACTTTCCGCACTTGTGTTAGTTTTGCAAAACCACTTTTCGCAATTGATCTAGTGTTGCAGAACCACTTTCCGCACTTGTGCTGGCGTTGAAAACCACTTTCCACACTTGTGTTAGTGTTGCAGAACCACTTTCCGCAATTGTGCTGGCGTTGAAAACCACTTTCCGCACTTGAGCTAGTGTTGCAGAACTACTTTCCACACTTGTGCTGGCATTGAATACCACTTTCTGCACTTCAGCTAGTGTTGCAGAACCACTTTCCGCAATTGTGCTGGCGTTGAAAACCACTTTCCGCACTTGAGCCAGTGTTGCAGAACCACTTTTCGCACTAGTGCTGGCATTCAAAACCACTTTCCGCACTTGTGCTGGCATTGAAAACCACTTTCAACACTTGTATTAATGTTGCAGAACCACTTTCCGCACTCGTCCTGGCATTGAAAACCTCTTTTTGCACTTGTGTTAGTGTTGCAAAACCACTTACCACACTTGTGCTGGCATTAAAAACCACTTTTCACACCTGTGCTAGTGTTGCAAAACCACTTTCCCCACTTGTGCTGGCGTTGAAAACCACTTTTCGCACTTCTGCTAGTGTTGACAACCACTTTTTGCGCACCTGTAAGTGTTCAAAACCACTTTTTGCACTTGTGTGGTGTTGCAAAACCACTTGTCTCACTTGTGTTAGTGAGAAAACCACTTTTCGCACTTGTGCTGGCGTTGAAAACCACTCTCCGCACTTGACCTAGTGTTGCAACACCACTTTCCACACATGTGCTGGTAGTGCAAAACCACTTTCCGCACTTGTACTGGCATTGAAAACCACTTTTCACACCTGTGCTAGTTTTGCAAAACCACTTTCCGCACTTATGCTGGCATTGAAAACCACTTTCAGCACAAGTGTTGGTGTTGAAAACCACTTTGCGCACTCGTGCACGTGTTGAAAACCACTTATCGCACTTGTGTTAGTGTTGAAAAACCACTTTTCGCACTTGTGTTGTTGTTGCAAAAACCACTTTCCGCACTCGTACTGGCAATTAAAACCACTAATTGCACTTGTGTTAGTGTTGCAGAACTACTTTCCACACTTGTGCTGGCATTGAATACCACTTTCTGCACTTCAGCTAGTGTTGCAGAACCACTTTCCGCAATTGTGCTGGCGTTGAAAACCACTTCTCCGCACTTGAGCCAGCGTTGCAGAACCACTTTTCGCACTTGTGCTGGCATTCAAAACCACTTTCCGCACTCGTGCTGGTGTTGAAAACAACTATTCGCACTTGCGTTAGCGTGTTGAAAACCACTTTCCGCACTCGTACTGGCATTGAAAACCACTAATTGCACTTGTGGTAGTGTTGCAAAACCACTTTCCGAACTTGAGCTAGTGTTGCAGAACTACTTTCCAAACTTGTGCTGGCATTGAATACCACTTTCTGCACTTGAGCTAGTGTTGTGGAACTACTTTCCGCACTTGTGCTGGCATTGAATACCACTTTTGCATTTGTGTTTGTGTTGCAAAACCACTTTCGCACTTATGTTAGTGTTGCAAAACCACTTTTCGCATTTGCGTTAGTGTTGCAAAACCACTTTCCGCACTTGTGTTAGTTTTGCAAAACCACTTTTCGCACTTGATCTAGTGTTGCAGAACCACTTTCCGCACTTTTGCTGGCGTTGAAAACCACTTTCCACACTTGTGTTAGTGTTGCAGAACCACTTTCCGCACTCGTGCTGGCATTGAAAACCACTTTTTGCACTTGTGTTGGTGTTGCAAAACCACTTGCCACACTTGTGCTGGCATTAAAAACCACTTTTCACACCTGTGCTAGTTTTGCAAAACCACTTTCCGCACTTGTGCTGGCGTTGAAAACCACTTTTCGCAATTCTGCTGGTGATGACAACCACTTTTCGCGCACCTGTTAGTGTTCAAAACCACTTTTTGCACTTGTGTAGTGTTGCAAAACCAATTGTCTCACTTGTGTTCGTGTTGCAACACCACTTTCCACACTTGTGCTGCCATTGAAAACCACTTTTCACACATGTGTTGGTATTACAAAACCACTTTCCGCACTTGTACTGGCATTGAAAACCACTTTTTGCACTTGTGTTAGTGTTGCAAAACCACTTACCACACTTGTGCTGGCATTAAAAACCACTTTTCACACCTGTGCTAGTTTTGCTAAACCACTTTCCGCACTTATGCTGGCATTGAAAACCACTTTCAGCACTCGTGCTAGCATTGAAAACCACTTTCCACACAAGTGTTGGTGTTGAAAACCACTTTGCGCACTCGGGCACGTGTTGAAAACCACTTATCGCACTTGTGTTAGTGTTGCAAAACCACTTTTCGCACTTGTGTTGTTGTTGCAAAAACCACTTTCCGCACTCGTACTGGCATTCAAAACTACTAATTGCACTTGTGCTCGTGTTGCAAAACAACTTTCCGAACTTGAGCTAGTGTTGCAGAACTACTTTCCACACTTGTGCTGGCATTGAATACCACTTTCTGCACTTCAGCTAGTGTTGCAGAACCACTTTCCGCAATTGTGCTGGCGTTGAAAACCACTTTCCGCACTTGAGCCAGTGTTGCAGAACCACTTTTCGCACTAGTGCTGGCATTCAAAACCACTTTCCGCACTTGTGCTGGCATTGAAAACCACTTTCAACACTTGTATTAGTGTTGCAGAACTACTTTCCGCACTCGTCCTGGCATTGAAAACCTCTTTTTGCACTTGTGTTAGTGTTGCAAAACCACTTACCACACTTGTGCTGGCATTAAAAACCACTTTTCACACCTGTGCTAGTGTTGCAAAACCACTTTCCCCACTTGTGCTGGCGTTGAAAACCACTTTTCGCACTTCTGCTAGTGTTGACAACCACTTTTTGCGCACCTGTAAGTGTTCAAAACCACTTTTTGCACTTGTGTGGTGTTGCAAAACCACTTGTCTCACTTGTGTTAGTGAGAAAACCACTTTTCGCACTTGTGCTGGCGTTGAAAACCACTCTCCGCACTTGACCTAGTGTTGCAACACCACTTTCCACACATGTGCTGGTAGTGCAAAACCACTTTCCGCACTTGTACTGGCATTGAAAACCACTTTTCACACCTGTGCTAGTTTTGCAAAACCACTTTCCGCACTTATGCTGGCATTGAAAACCACTTTCAGCACAAGTGTTGGTGTTGAAAACCACTTTGCGCACTCGTGCACGTGTTGAAAACCACTTATCGCACTTGTGTTAGTGTTGAAAAACCACTTTTCGCACTTGTGTTGTTGTTGCAAAAACCACTTTCCGCACTCGTACTGGCAATTAAAACCACTAATTGCACTTGTGTTAGTGTTGCAGAACTACTTTCCACACTTATGCTGGCATTGAATACCACTTTCTGCACTTCAGCTAGTGTTGCAGAACCACTTTCCGCAATTGTGCTGGCGTTGAAAACCACTTCTCCGCACTTGAGCCAGTGTTGCAGAACCACTTTTCGCACTTGTGCTGGCATTCAAAACCACTTTCCGCACTCGTGCTGGTGTTGAAAACAACTTTTCGCAGTTGTGTTAGCATTGAAAACCACTTTCCGCACTCGTACTGGCATTGAAAACCACTAATTGCACTTGTGCTAGTGTTGCAAAACCACTTTCCGAACTTGAGCTAGTGTTGCAGAACTACTTTGCAAACTTGTGCTGGCATTGAATACCACTTTCTGCACTTGAGCTAGTGTTGTGGAACTACTTTCCGCACTTGTGCTGGCATTGAATACCACTTTTGCACTTGTGTTAGTGTGCAAAAATCACTTTTCGCACTTGTGTTGGTGTTTCAAAACCACTTTCTGCACTCGTACTGGCATTGAAAACCACTTATCGCATTTGTGTTTGTGTTGCAAAACCACTTTCGCACTTATGTTAGTGTTGCAAAACCACTTTTCGCATTTGTGTTAGTGTTGCAAAACCACTTTCCGCACTTGTGTTAGTTTTGCAAAACCACTTTTCGCACTTGATCTAGTGTTGCAGAACCACTTTCCGCACTTGTGCTGGCGTTGAAAACCACTTTCCACACTTGTGTAAGTGTTGCAGAACCACTTTCCACACTCGTGCTGGCATTGAAAACCAATTTTTTGCACTTGTGTTGGTGTTGCAAAACCACTTACCACACTTGTGCTGGCATTAAAAACCACTATTCACACCTGTGCTAGTTTTGCAATACCACTTTCCGCACTTGTGCTGGCGTTGAAAACCACTTTTCGCACTTGTGATAGTGTTGAAAAACCACTTTTCGCACTTGTGTTAGTGTTGAAAAACCACTTTTCGCACTTGTGTTGGTGCAGGAAACCACTTTTGCACTTGTATTAGTGTGGAAAAACCACTTTTCGCACTTGTGTTAGTGTTGAAAAACCACTTTTCGCACTTGTGTTAGTGTTGAAAAACCACTTTTCGCACTTGTGTTGGTGCAGGGAAACCACATTTGCAATTGTATTAGTGTGGAAAAAACACTTTTTGCACTTGTGATAGTGTTGAAAAACCACTTTTTGCACTTGTGTTAGTGTTGAAAAACCACTTTTCGCACTTGTGTTAGTGTTGAAAAACCACTTTTCACACTTGTGTTGGTGCAGGAAACCACCTTTGCACTTGTATTAGTGTGGAAAAACCACTTTTTGCACTTGTGATAGTGTTGAAAAACGACTTTTCGCACTTGTGTTAGTGTTGAAAAACCACTTTTCGCACTTGTGTTAGTGTTGAAAAACCACTTTTCGCACTTGTGTTGGTGCAGGAAACCACTTTTGCACTTGTATTAGTGTGGAAAAAACACTTTTTGCACTTGTGATTTTGTTGAAAAACCACTTTTCGCACTTGTGTTAGTGTTGAAAAACCACATTTCACACTTGTGTTAGTGTTGAAAAACTACTTTTCGCACTTGTGTTGGTGCAGGAAACCACTTTTGCACTTGTATTAGTGTGGAAAAAACACTTTTTGCACTTGTGATAGTGTTGAAAAACCACTTTTCGCACTTGTGTTAGTGTTGAAAAACCACTTTTCGTACTTGTGTTGGTGCAGGAAACCACTTTTGCACTTGTATTAGTGTGGAAAAAACACTGTTTGCACTTGTGATAGTGTTGAAAAACCACTTTTCGCACTTGTGTTAGTGTTGAAAAACCACTTTTCGCACTTGTGTTGGTGCAGGAAACCACTTTTTCACTTGTATTAGTGTGGAAAAAACACTTTTCGCACTTGTGTTAGTGTTGAAAAAGCACTTTTCGCACTTGTGTTAGTGTTGAAAACCACTTTTCGCACTTGTGTTGGTGAAGGAAACCACTTTTCACACTTGTGCTAGTTTTGCAAAACCACTTTCCGCCCATGTGCTGGCGTTGAAAACCACTGTCCGCACTTCTGCTGGTGATGACAACCACTTTTCACGCACCTGTTTGTGTTCAAAACCACTTTTTGCACTTGTGTGGTGTTGCAAAACCACTTGTCTCACTTGTGTTAGTGAGAAAACCACTTTTCACACTTGTGCTGGTGTTGAAAACCACTCTCCGCAATTGACCTAGTGTTGCAACACCACTTTCCACACATGTGCTGGTATTGCAATACCACTTTCCGCACTTGTACTGGCATTGAAAACCACTTTTCACACCTGTGCTAGTTTTGCAAAACCACTTTCCGCACTTATGCTGGCATTGAAAACCACTTTCAGCACAAGTGTTGGTGTTTAAAACCACTTTGCGCACTCGTGCACGTGTTGAAAACCACTTATCGCACTTGTGTTAGTGTTGAAAAACCACTTTTCGCACTTGTGTTGTTGTTGCAAAAAACACTTTCCGCACTCGTACTGGCATTTAAAACCACTAATTGCACTTGTGCTAGTGTTGCAGAACTACTTTCCACACTTGTGCTGGCATTGAATACCACTTTCTGCACTTCAGCTAGTGTTGCAGAACCACTTTCCGCAATTGTGCTGGCGTTGAAAACCACTTTCCGCACTCGTGCTGGTGTTGAAAACAACTTTTCGCACTTGCGTTAGCGTGTTGAAAACCACTTTCCGCACTCGTACTGGCATTTAAAACCACTATTTGCACTTGTGCTAGTGTTGCAGAACTACTTTCCACACTTGTGCTGGCATTGAATACCACTTCTCCGCACTTGAGCCAGTGTTGCAGAACCACTTTTCGCACTTGTGCTGGCATTCAAAACCACTTTCCGCACTCGTGCTGGTGTTGAAAACAACTTTTCGCACTTGCGTTAGCGTGTTGAAAACCACTTTCCGCACTCGTACTGGCATTGAAAACCACTAATTGCACTTGTGGTAGTGTTGCAAAACCACTTTCCGAACTTGAGCTAGTGTTGCAGAACTACTTTCCAAACTTGTGCTGGCATTGAATACCACTTTCTGCACTTGAGCTAGTGTTGTGGAACTACTTTCCGCACTTGTGCTGGCATTGAATACCACTTTTGCATTTGTGTTTGTGTTGCAAAACCACTTTCGCACTTATGTTAGTGTTGCAAAACCACTTTTCGCATTTGCGTTAGTGTTGCAAAACCACTTTCCGCACTTGTGTTAGTTTTGCAAAACCACTTTTCGCAATTGATCTAGTGTTGCAGAACCACTTTCCGCACTTGTGCTGGCGTTGAAAACCACTTTCCACACTTGTGTTAGTGTTGCAGAACCACTTTCCGCACTCGTGCTGGCATTGAAAACCACTTTTTGCACTTGTGTTGGTGTTGCAAAACCACTTGCCACACTTGTGCTGGCATTTTCCGCATTAAAAACCACTTTTCACACCTGTGCTAGTTTTGCAAAACCACTTTCCGCACTTGTGCTGGCGTTGAAAACCACTTTTCGCAATTCTGCTGGTGATGACAACCACTTTTTGCGCACCTGTTAGTGTTCAAAACCACTTTTTGCACTTGTGTAGTGTTGCAAAACCACGTGTCTCACTTGTGTTCGTGTTGCAACACCACTTTCCACACTTGTGCTGCCATTGAAAACCACTTTTCACACATGTGTTGGTATTACAAAACCACTTTCCGCACTTGTACTGGCATTGAAAACCACTTTTTGCACTTGTGTTAGTGTTGCAAAACCACTTACCACACTTGTGCTGGCATTAAAAACCACTTTTCACACCTGTGCTAGTTTTGCTAAACCACTTTCCGCACTTATGCTGGCATTGAAAACCACTCTCAGCACTCGTGCTAGCATTGAAAACCACTTTCCACACAAGTGTTGGTGTTGAAAACCACTTTGCGCACTCGGGCACGTGTTGAAAACCACTTATCGCACTTGTGTTAGTGTTGCAAAACCACTTTTCGCACTTGTGTTGTTGTTGCAAAAACCACTTTCCGCACTCGTACTGGCATTCAAAACTACTAATTGCACTTGTGCTCGTGTTGCAAAACAACTTTCCGATCTTGAGCTAGTGTTGCAGAACTACTTTCCACACTTGTGCTGGCATTGAATACCACTTTCTGCACTTCAGCTAGTGTTGCAGAACCACTTTCCGCAATTGTGCTGGCGTTGAAAACCACTTTCCGCACTTGAGCCAGTGTTGCAGAACCACTTTTCGCACTAGTGCTGGCATTCAAAACCACTTTCCGCACTTGTGCTGGCATTGAAAACCACTTTCAACACTTGTATTAATGTTGCAGAACCACTTTCCGCACTCGTCCTGGCATTGAAAACCTCTTTTTGCACTTGTGTTAGTGTTGCAAAACCACTTACCACACTTGTGCTGGCATTAAAAACCACTTTTCACACCTGTGCTAGTGTTGCAAAACCACTTTCCCCACTTGTGCTGGCGTTGAAAACCACTTTTCGCACTTCTGCTAGTGTTGACAACCACTTTTTGCACACCTGTAAGTGTTCAAAACCACTTTTTGCACTTGTGTGGTGTTGCAAAACCACTTGTCTCACTTGTGTTAGTGAGAAAACCACTTTTCGCACTTGTGCTGGCGTTGAAAACCACTCTCCGCACTTGACCTAGTGTTGCAACACCACTTTCCACACATGTGCTGGTAGTGCAAAACCACTTTCCGCACTTGTACTGGCATTGAAAACCACTTTTCACACCTGTGCTAGTTTTGCAAAACCACTTTCCGCACTTATGCTGGCATTGAAAACCACTTTCAGCACAAGTGTTGGTGTTGAAAACCACTTTGCGCACTCGTGCACGTGTTGAAAACCACTTATCGCACTTGTGTTAGTGTTGAAAAACCACTTTTCGCACTTGTGTTGTTGTTGCAAAAACCACTTTCCGCACTCGTACTGGCAATTAAAACCACTAATTGCACTTGTGTTAGTGTTGCAGAACTACTTTCCACACTTGTGCTGGCATTGAATACCACTTTCTGCACTTCAGCTAGTGTTGCAGAACCACTTTCCGCAATTGTGCTGGCGTTGAAAACCACTTCTCCGCACTTGAGCCAGCGTTGCAGAACCACTTTTCGCACTTGTGCTGGCATTCAAAACCACTTTCCGCACTCGTGCTGGTGTTGAAAACAACTTTTCGCACTTGCGTTAGCGTGTTGAAAACCACTTTCCGCACTCGTACTGGCATTGAAAACCACTAATTGCACTTGTGGTAGTGTTGCAAAACCACTTTCCGAACTTGAGCTAGTGTTGCAGAACTACTTTCCAAACTTGTGCTGGCATTGAATACCACTTTCTGCACTTGAGCTGGTGTTGTGGAACTACTTTCCGCACTTGTGCTGGCATTGAATACCACTTTTGCATTTGTGTTTGTGTTGCAAAACCACTTTCGCACTTATGTTAGTGTTGCAAAACCACTTTTCGCATTTGCGTTGGTGTTGCAAAACCACTTTCCGCACTTGTGTTAGTTTTGCAAAACCACTTTTCGCACTTGATCTAGTGTTGCAGAACCACTTTCCGCACTTGTGCTGGCGTTGAAAACCACTTTCCACACTTGTGTTAGTGTTGCAGAACCACTTTCCGCACTCGTGCTGGCATTGAAAACCACTTTTTGCACTTGTGTTGGTGTTGCAAAACCACTTGCCACACTTGTGCTGGCATTAAAAACCACTTTTCACACCTGTGCTAGTTTTGCAAAACCACTTTCCGCACTTGTGCTGGCGTTGAAAACCACTTTTCGCAATTCTGCTGGTGATGACAACCACTTTTCGCGCACCTGTTAGTGTTCAAAACCACTTTTTGCACTTGTGTAGTGTTGCAAAACCAATTGTCTCACTTGTGTTCGTGTTGCAACACCACTTTCCACACTTGTGCTGCCATTGAAAACCACTTTTCACACATGTGTTGGTATTACAAAACCACTTTCCGCACTTGTACTGGCATTGAAAACCACTTTTTGCACTTGTGTTAGTGTTGCAAAACCACTTACCACACTTGTGCTGGCATTAAAAACCACTTTTCACACCTGTGCTAGTTTTGCTAAACCACTTTCCGCACTTATGCTGGCATTGAAAACCACTTTCAGCACTCGTGCTAGCATTGAAAACCACTTTCCACACAAGTGTTGGTGTTGAAAACCACTTTGCGCACTCGGGCACGTGTTGAAAACCACTTATCGCACTTGTGTTAGTGTTGCAAAACCACTTTTCGCACTTGTGTTGTTGTTGCAAAAACCACTTTCCGCACTCGTACTGGCATTCAAAACTACTAATTGCACTTGTGCTCGTGTTGCAAAACAACTTTCCGAACTTGAGCTAGTGTTGCAGAACTACTTTCCACACTTGTGCTGGCATTGAATACCACTTTCTGCACTTCAGCTAGTGTTGCAGAACCACTTTCCGCAATTGTGCTGGCGTTGAAAACCACTTTCCGCACTTGAGCCAGTGTTGCAGAACCACTTTTCGCACTAGTGCTGGCATTCAAAACCACCTTCCGCACTTGTGCTGGCATTGAAAACCACTTTCAACACTTGTATTAGTGTTGCAGAACCACTTTCCGCACTCGTCCTGGCATTGAAAACCTCTTTTTGCACTTGTGTTAGTGTTGCAAAACCACTTACCACACTTGTGCTGGCATTAAAAACCACTTTTCACACCTGTGCTAGTGTTGCAAAACCACTTTCCCCACTTGTGCTGGCGTTGAAAACCACTTTTCGCACTTCTGCTAGTGTTGACAACCACTTTTTGCGCACCTGTAAGTGTTCAAAACCACTTTTTGCACTTGTGTGGTGTTGCAAAACCACTTGTCTCACTTGTGTTAGTGAGAAAACCACTTTTCGCACTTGTGCTGGCGTTGAAAACCACTCTCCGCACTTGACCTAGTGTTGCAACACCACTTTCCACACATGTGCTGGTAGTGCAAAACCACTTTCCGCACTTGTACTGGCATTGAAAACCACTTTTCACACCTGTGCTAGTTTTGCAAAACCACTTTCCGCACTTATGCTGGCATTGAAAACCACTTTCAGCACAAGTGTTGGTGTTGAAAACCACTTCGCGCACTCGTGCACGTGTTGAAAACCACTTATCGCACTTGTGTTGTTGTTGCAAAAACCACTTTCCGCACTCGTACTGGCAATTAAAACCACTAATTGCACTTGTGTTAGTGTTGCAGAACTACTTTCCACACTTGTGCTGGCATTGAATACCACTTTCTGCACTTCAGCTAGTGTTGCAGAACCACTTTCCGCAATTGTGCTGGCGTTGAAAACCACTTCTCCGCACTTGAGCCAGTGTTGCAGAACCACTTTTCGCACTTGTGCTGGCATTCAAAACCACTTTCCGCACTCGTGCTGGTGTTGAAAACAACTTTTCGCAGTTGTGTTAGCATTGAAAACCACTTTCCGCACTCGTACTGGCATTGAAAACCACTAATTGCACTTGTGCTAGTGTTGCAAAACCACTTTCCGAACTTGAGCTCGTGTTGCAGAACTACTTTGCAAACTTGTGCTGGCATTGAATACCACTTTCTGCACTTGAGCTAGTGTTGTGGAACTACTTTCCGCACTTGTGCTGGCATTGAATACCACTTTTGCACTTGTGTTAGTGTGCAAAAATCACTTTTCGCACTTGTGTTGGTGTTTCAAAACCACTTTCTGCACTCGTACTGGCATTGAAAACCACTTATCGCATTTGTGTTTGTGTTGCAAAACCACTTTCGCACTTATGTTAGTGTTGCAAAACCACTTTTCGCATTTGTGTTAGTGTTGCAAAACCACTTTCCGCACTTGTGTTAGTTTTGCAAAACCACTTTTCGCACTTGATCTAGTGTTGCAGAATCACTTTCCGCACTTGTGCTGGCGTTGAAAACCACTTTCCACACTTGTGTAAGTGTTGCAGAACCACTTTCCACACTCGTGCTGGCATTGAAAACCAATTTTTTGCACTTGTGTTGGTGTTGCAAAACCACTTACCACACTTGTGCTGGCATTAAAAACCACTATTCACACCTGTGCTAGTTTTGCAATACCACTTTCCGCACTTGTGCTGGCGTTGAAAACCACTTTTCGCACTTCTGCTGGTGATGACAACCACTTTTCGCGCACCTGTTAGTGTTCAAAACCACTTTTTGCACTTGTGTAGTGTTGCAAAACCACTTGTTTCACTTGTGTTAGTGTTGCAACACCACTTTCCACACTTGTGCTGGGATTGAAAACCACTTTTCACACATGTGTTGGTATTGCAAAACCACTTTCCGCGATTGTACTGGCATTGAAAACCACTTTTTGCACTTGTGTTAGTGTTGCAAAACCAGTTACCACACTTGTGCTGGCATTAAAAACCACTTTTCACACCTGTGCTAGTTTTGCAAAACCACTTTCCGCACTTATGCTGGCATTGAAAACCACTTTCAGCACTCGTGCTGGCATTGAAAACCACTTTCCACACAAGTGTTGGTGTTGAAAACCACTTTGCGCACTCGGGCACGTGTTGAAAACCACTTATCGCACTTGTGTTAGTGTTGCAAAACCACTTTTCGCACTTGTGTTGTTGTTGCGAAAACCACTTTCCGCATTCGTACTGGCATTGAAAACCACTAATTGCACTTGTGCTAGTGTTGCAAAACAACTTTCCGAACTTGAGCTAGTGTTGCAGAACTACTTTCCACACTTGTGCTGGCATTGAATACCACTTTCTGCACTTCAGCTAGTGTTGCAGAACCACTTTCCGCAATTGTGCTGGCGTTGAAAACCACTTTCCGCACTTGAGCCAGTGTTGCAGAACCACTTTTCGCACTTGTGCTGGCATTCAAAACCACTTTCCGCACTTGTGCTGGCGTTGAAAACCACTTTCCACACTTGTGTTAGTGTTGCAGAACCACTTTCCGCACTCGTGCTGGCATTGAAAACCTCTTTTTGCACTTGTGTTAGTGTTGCAAAACCACTTACCACACTTGTGCTGGCGTTGAAAACCACTTTTCGCACTTCTGCCGGTGTTGACAACCACTATTTGCGCACCTGTTAGTGTTCAAAACCACTTTTTGCACTTGTGTTAGTGTTGCAAAACCACTTGTCTCACTTGTGTTAGTGTTGGAAAACCACTTTTCGCACTTGTGCAGCCACTGAAAACCACTTTTTGCACTTGTATTAGTGTTGCAGAACCACTTTCCGCACTTCTGCTGGCATTGAAAACCACTTTCCGCACTTAGGCTAGTTTTGCAGAACTACTTTCCACACTTGTGCTGGCATTGAATACCACTTTCTGCACTTCAGCTCGTGTTGCAGAACCACTTTCCGAAATTGTGCTGGCGTTGAAAACCACTTTCCGCACTTGAGCCAGTGTTGCAGAACCACTTTTCGCACTTGTGCTGGCATTCAAAACCACTTTACACACAAGTGTTGGTGTTGAAAACCACTTTCCGCACTTGAGGTAGTGTTGCAAAAACCACTTTTCGCACTTGTGCTGGCGTTGAAAATCACTCTCCGCACTTGACCTAGTGTTGCAACACCACTTTCCACACATGTGCTGGTATTGCAAAACCACTTTCCGCACTTGTACTGGCATTGAAAACCACTTTTCACACCTGTGCTAGTTTTGCAAAACCACTTTCCGCACTTATGCTGGTATAGAAAACCACTTTCAGCACAAGTGTTGGTGTTGAAAACCACTTTGCGCACTCGTGCACGTGTTGAAAACCACTTATCACACTTGTGTTAGTGTTGAAAAACCACTTTTCGCACTTGTGTTGTTGTTGCAAAAACCACTTTCCGCACTCGTACTGGCATTTAAAACCACTAATTGCACTTGTGCTCGTCTTGCAAAACCACTTTCCGAACTTGAGCTAGTATTGCAGAACTACTTTCCACACTTGTGCTGGCGTTGAAAACCACTTCTCCGCACTTGAGCCAGTGTTGCAGAACCACTTTTCGCACTTGTGCTGGCATTCAAAACCACTTTCCGCACTCGTGCTGGTGTTGAAAACAACTTTTCGCACTTGCATTAGCGTTGAAAACCACTTTCCGCATTCGTATTGGCATTGAAACCACTAATTGCAGTTGTGGTAGTGTTGCAAAACCACTTTCCGAACTTGAGCTAGTGTTGCAGAAGTACTTTCCACACTTGTGCTGGCATTGAATACCACTTTCGGCACTTGTGATAGTGTTGAAAAACCACTTTTCGCACTTGTGTTAGTGTTGAAAAACCACTTTTCGCACTTGTGTTGGTGCACGAAACCACTTTTGCACTTGTATTAGTGTGGAAAAAACACTTTTCGCACTTGTGTTAGTGTTGAAAAACCACTTTTCGCACTTGTGTTAGTGTTGAAAAACCACTTTTCGCACTTGTGTTGGTGCAGAAAACCACTTTTGCACTTGTATTAGTGTGGAAAAAACACTTTTTGCACTTGTGATAGTGTTGAAAAACCACTTTTCGCACTTGTGTTAGTGTTGAAAAACCACTTTTCGCACTTGTGTTGGTGCAGGAAACCACTTTTGCACTTTTATTAGTGTGGAAGAACCACTTTTCGCACTTGTGTTATTGTTGAAAAACCACTTTTAGCACTTGTGTTAGTGTTGAAAAACCACTTTTCGCACTTGTGTTGGTGCAGGAAACCACTTTTGCACTTGTATTAGTGTGGAAAAATCACTTTTTGCACTTGTGATAGTGTTGAAAAACAACTTTTTGCACTTGTGTTAGTGTGGAAAAACCATTTTCGCACTTGTGTTGGTGCAGGAAACCACTTTTGCACTTGTATTAGTGTGGAAAAAACACTTTTTGCACTTGTATTAGTGTGGAAAAACCACTTTTTGCACTTGTGATAGTGTTGAAAAACCACTTTCGCACTTGTGTTAGTGTTGAAAAACCACTTTTCGCACTTGTGTTGGTGCAGGAAACCACTTTTGCACTTGAATTAGTGTGGAAAACCACTTTTTGCACTTGTGTTAGTGTTGAAAAACCACTTTTCGCACTTGTGTTAGTGTTGAAAAAACACTTTTCGCACTTGTGTTAGTGTTGAAAAACCACTTTTCGCACTTCTGTTAGTGTTGAAAAACCACTTTTCGCACTTGTGTTAGTGTTGAAAAACCACTTTTCGCACTTGTGTTGGTGCAGGAAACCACTTTTGCACTTGTATTAGTGTGGAAAAAACACTTTTTGCACTTGTGATAATGTTGAAAAACCACTTTTCGCACTTGTGTTAGTGTTGAAAAACCACTTTTCGCACTTGTGTTGGTGCAGGAAACCAATTTTGCATTTGTATTAGTGTGGAAAAACCACTTTTCGCACTTGTGTTAGTGTTGAAAAACCACTTTTCGCACTTGTGTTAGTGTTGAAAAACCACTTTTCGCACTTGTGTTGGTGCAGGAAACCACTTTTGCACTTGTATTAGTGTGGCAAAATCACTTTTTGCACTTGTGATAGTGTTGAAAAACCACTTTTTGCACTTGGGTTAGTGTTGAAAAACCACTTTTCGCACTTGTGTTGGTGCAGGAAACCACTTTTGCACTTGTATTAGTGTGGAAAAACCACTTTTCGCACTTGTGTTAGTGTTGAAAAACGACTTTTCGCACTTGTGTTAGTGTTGAAAAACCACTTTTCGCACTTCTGTTAGTGTTGAAAAACCACTTTTTGCACTTGTGTTAGTGTTGAAAAACCATTTTTCGCACTTGTGTTGGTGCAGGAAACCACTTTTGCACTTGTATTAGTGTGGAAAAAACACTTTTTGCACTTGTGATAGTGTTGAAAAACCACTTTTCGCACTTGTGTTAGTGTTGAAAAACCACTTTTCGCACTTGTGTTGGTGCAGGAAACCACTTTTGCACTTGTATTAGTGTTGAAAAACCACTTTTCGCACTCTGTGTTGGTGCAGGAAACCACTTTTTGCACTTGTGTTAGTGTTGAAAAACCACTTTTCGCACTTGTGTTAGTGTTGAAAAACCACTTTTCACACTTGTTTTGGTGCAGGAAACCACTTTTGCACTTGTATTAGTGTGGAAAAAACACTTTTTGCACTTGTGATAGTGTTGAAAAACTACTTTTCGCACTTGTGTTAGTGTTGAAAAACCACTTTTCGCACTTGTGTTAGTGTTGAAAAACCACTTTTCGCACTTGTGTTGGTGCAGGAAACCACTTTTGCACTTGTATTAGTGTGGAAAAAACACTTTTCGCACTTGTGTTAGTGTTGAAAATCCACTTTTCGCACTTGTGTTAGTGTTGAAAAACCACTTTTCGCACTTGTGTTGGTGCAGGAAACCACTTTTGCACTTGTATTAGTGTGGAAAAATCACTTTTTGCACTTGTGATAGTGTTGAAAAACCACTTTTTGCACTTGTGTTAGTGTGGAAAAACCACTTTTCGCACTTGTGTTGGTGCAGGAAACCACTTTTGCACTTGTATTAGTGTGGAAAAAACACTTTTTGCACTTGTATTAGTGTGGAAAAACCACTTTTTGCACTTGTGATAGTGTTGAAAAACCACTTTCGCACTTGTGTTAGTGTTGAAAAACCACTTTTCGCACTTGTGTTGGTGCAGGAAACCACTTTTGCACTTGTATTAGTGTGGAAAACCACTTTTTGCACTTGTGTTAGTGTTGAAAAACCACTTTTCGCACTTGTGTTAGTGTTGAAAAACGACTTTTCACACTTGTGTTAGTGTTGAAAAACCACTTTTCGCACTTCTGTTAGTGTTGAAAAACCACTTTTCTCACTTGTGTTGGTGCAGGAAACCACTTTTGCACTTGTATTAGTGTGGAAATAACACTTTTTGCACTTGTGATAATGTTGAAAAACCACTTTTCGCACTTGTGTTAGTGTTGAAAAACCACTTTTCGCACTTGTGTTGGTGCAGGAAACCACTTTTGCACTTGTATTAGTGTGGAAAAAACACTTTTTGCACTTGTGATAATGTTGAAAAACCACTTTTCGCACTTGTGTTAATGTTGAAAAACCACTTTTCGCACTTGTGTTGGTGCAGGAAACCAATTTTGCATTTGTATTAGTGTGGAAAAACCACTTTTCGCACTTGTGTTAGTGTTGAAAAACCACTTTTCGCACTTGTGTTAGTGTTGAAAAACCACTTTTCGCACTTGTGTTGGTGCAGGAAACCACTTTTGCACTTGTATTAGTGTGGAAAAATCACTTTTTGCACTTGTGATAGTGTTGAAAAACCACTTTTTGCACTTGTGTTAGTGTTGAAAAACCACTTTTCGCACTTGTGTTGGTGCAGGAAACCACTTTTGCACTTGTATTAGTGTGGAAAAAACACTTTTTGCACTTCTATTAGTGTGGAAAAACCACTTTTCGCACTTGTGTTAGTGTTGAAAAACGACTTTTCGCACTTGTGTTAGTGTTGAAAAACCACTTTTCGCACTTCTGTTAGTGTTGAAAAACCATTTTTCGCACTTGTGTTGGTGCAGGAAACCACTTTTGCACTTGTATTAGTGTGGAAAAAACACTTTTTGCACTTGTGATAGTGTTGAAAAACCACTTTTCGCACTTGTGTTAGTGTTGAAAAACCACTTTTCGCACTTGTGTTGGTGCAGGAAACCACATTTGCACTTGTATTAGTGTTGAAAAACCACTTTTCGCACTCTGTGTTGGTGCAGGAAACCACTTTTTGCACTTGTGTGAGTGTTCAAAAACCACTTTTCGCACTTGTGTTAGTGTTGAAAAACACTTTTCACACTTGTTTTGGTGCAGGAAACCACTTTTGCACTTGTATTAGTGTGGAAAAAACACTTTTTGCACTTGTGATAGTGTTGAAAAACCACTTTTCGCACTTGTGTTAGTGTTGAAAAACCACTTTTCGCACTTGTGTTAGTGTTGAAAAACCACTTTTCGCACTTGTGTTGGTGCAGGAAACCACTTTTGCACTTGTATTAGTGTTGAAAACCACTTTTCGCACTCTGTGTTGGTGCAGGAAACCACTTTTTGCACTTGTGTTAGTGTTCAAAAACCACTTTTCGCACTTGTGTTAGTGTTGAAAAACCACTTTTCACACTTGTTTTGGTGCAGGAAACCACTTTTGCACTTGTATTAGTGTGGAAAAAACACTTTTTGCACTTGTGATAGTGTTGAAAAACCACTTTTCGCACTTGTGTTAGTGTTGAAAAACCACTTTTCGCACTTGTGTTAGTGTTGAAAAACCACTTTTCGCACTTGTGTTGGTGCAGGAAACCACTTTTGCACTTGTATTAGTGTTGAAAACCACTTTTCGCACTCTGTGTTGGTGCAGGAAACCACTTTTTGCACTTGTGTTAGTGTTGAAAAACCACTTTTCGCACTTGTGTTAGTGTTGAAAAACCACTTTTCACACTTGTTTTGGTGCAGGAAACCACTTTTGCACTTGAATTAGTGTGGAAAACCACTTTTTGCACTTGTGTTAGTGTTGAAAAACCACTTTTCGCACTTGTGTTAGTGTTGAAAAAACACTTTTCGCACTTGTGTTAGTGTTGAAAAACCACTTTTCGCACTTCTGTTAGTGTTGAAAAACCACTTTTCGCACTTGTGTTGGTGCAGGAAACCACTTTTGCACTTGTATTAGTGTGGAAAAAACACTTTTTGCACTTGTGATAATGTTGAAAAACCACTTTTCGCACTTGTGTTAGTGTTGAAAAACCACTTTTCGCACTTGTGTTGGTGCAGGAAACCAATTTTGCATTTGTATTAGTGTGGAAAAACCACTTTTCGCACTTGTGTTAGTGTTGAAAAACCACTTTTCGCACTTGTGTTAGTGTTGAAAAACCACTTTTCGCACTTGTGTTGGTGCAGGAAACCACTTTTGCACTTGTATTAGTGTGGCAAAATCACTTTTTGCACTTGTGATAGTGTTGAAAAACCACTTTTTGCACTTGGGTTAGTGTTGAAAAACCACTTTTCGCACTTGTGTTGGTGCAGGAAACCACTTTTGCACTTGTATTAGTGTGGAAAAAACACTTTTTGCACTTGTATTAGTGTGGAAAAACCACTTTTCGCACTTGTGTTAGTGTTGAAAAACGACTTTTCGCACTTGTGTTAGTGTTGAAAAACCACTTTTCGCACTTCTGTTAGTGTTGAAAAACCACTTTTTGCACTTGTGTTAGTGTTGAAAAACCATTTTTCGCACTTGTGTTGGTGCAGGAAACCACTTTTGCACTTGTATTAGTGTGGAAAAAACACTTTTTGCACTTGTGATAGTGTTGAAAAACCACTTTTCGCACTTGTGTTAGTGTTGAAAAACCACTTTTCGCACTTGTGTTGGTGCAGGAAACCACTTTTGCACTTGTATTAGTGTTGAAAAACCACTTTTCGCACTCTGTGTTGGTGCAGGAAACCACTTTTTGCACTTGTGTTAGTGTTGAAAAACCACTTTTCGCACTTGTGTTAGTGTTGAAAAACCACTTTTCACACTTGTTTTGGTGCAGGAAACCACTTTTGCACTTGTATTAGTGTGGAAAAAACACTTTTTGCACTTGTGATAGTGTTGAAAAACTACTTTTCGCACTTGTGTTAGTGTTGAAAAACCACTTTTCGCACTTGTGTTAGTGTTGAAAAACCACTTTTCGCACTTGTGTTGGTGCAGGAAACCACTTTTGCACTTGTATTAGTGTGGAAAAAACACTTTTCGCACTTGTGTTAGTGTTGAAAATCCACTTTTCGCACTTGTGTTAGTGTTGAAAAACCACTTTTCGCACTTGTGTTGGTGCAGGAAACCACTTTTGCACTTGTATTAGTGTGGAAAAATCACTTTTTGCACTTGTGATAGTGTTGAAAAACCACTTTTTGCACTTGTGTTAGTGTGGAAAAACCACTTTTCGCACTTGTGTTGGTGCAGGAAACCACTTTTGCACTTGTATTAGTGTGGAAAAAACACTTTTTGCACTTGTATTAGTGTGGAAAAACCACTTTTTGCACTTGTGATAGTGTTGAAAAACCACTTTTCGCACTTGTGTTAGTGTTGAAAAACTACTTTTTGCACTTGTGTTAGTGTTGAAAAACCACTTTTCGCACTTCTGTTAGTGTTGAAAAACCACTTTTCGCACTTGTGTTGGTGCAGGAAACCACTTTTGCACTTGTATTAGTGTGGAAAAAACACTTTTTGCACTTGTGATGGTGTTGAAAAACCACTTTTCGCACTTGTGTTAGTGTTGAAAAAACACTTTTCGCACTTGTGTTGGTGCAGGACACCACTTTTGCACTTGTATTAGTGTGGAAAAACCACTTTTCGCACTTGTGTTAGTGTTGAAAAACCACTTTTCGCACTTGTGTTAGTGTTGAAAAACCACTTTTCGCACTTGTGTTGGTGCAGGAAACCACTTTTGCACTTGTATTAGTGTGGAAAAAACACTTTTTGCACTTGTGATAGTGTTGAAAAACTACTTTTTGCACTTGTGTTAGTGTTGAAAAACCACTTTTCACACTTGTGTTCGTGTTGAAAAACCACTTTTCACACTTGTGTTGGTGCAGGAAACCACTTTTGCACTTGTATTAGTGTTGAAAACCACTTTTCGCACTCTGTGTTGGTGCAGGAAACCACTTTTTGCACTTGTGTTAGTGTTGAAAAACCACTTTTCGCACTTGTGTTAGTGTTGAAAAACCACTTTTCACACTTGTTTTGGTGCAGGAAACCACTTTTGCACTTGAATTAGTGTGGAAAACCACTTTTTGCACTTGTGTTAGTGTTGAAAAACCACTTTTCGCACTTGTGTTAGTGTTGAAAAAACACTTTTCGCACTTGTGTTAGTGTTGAAAAACCACTTTTCGCACTTCTGTTAGTGTTGAAAAACCACTTTTCGCACTTGTGTTGGTGCAGGAAACCACTTTTGCACTTGTATTAGTGTGGAAAAAACACTTTTTGCACTTGTGATAATGTTGAAAAACCACTTTTCGCACTTGTGTTAGTGTTGAAAAACCACTTTTCGCACTTGTGTTGGTGCAGGAAACCAATTTTGCATTTGTATTAGTGTGGAAAAACCACTTTTCGCACTTGTGTTAGTGTTGAAAAACCACTTTTCGCACTTGTGTTAGTGTTGAAAAACCACTTTTCGCACTTGTGTTGGTGCAGGAAACCACTTTTGCACTTGTATTAGTGTGGCAAAATCACTTTTTGCACTTGTGATAGTGTTGAAAAACCACTTTTTGCACTTGGGTTAGTGTTGAAAAACCACTTTTCGCACTTGTGTTGGTGCAGGAAACCACTTTTGCACTTGTATTAGTGTGGAAAAAACACTTTTTGCACTTGTATTAGTGTGGAAAAACCACTTTTCGCACTTGTGTTAGTGTTGAAAAACGACTTTTCGCACTTGTGTTAGTGTTGAAAAACCACTTTTCGCACTTCTTTTAGTGTTGAAAAACCACTTTTTGCACTTGTGTTAGTGTTGAAAAACCATTTTTCGCACTTGTGTTGGTGCAGGAAACCACTTTTGCACTTGTATTAATGTGGAAAAAACACTTTTTGCACTTGTGATAGTGTTGAAAAACCACTTTTCGCACTTGTGTTAGTGTTGAAAAACCACTTTTCGCACTTGTGTTGGTGCAGGAAACCACTTTTGCACTTGTATTAGTGTTGAAAAACCACTTTTCGCACTCTGTGTTGGTGCAGGAAACCACTTTTTGCACTTGTGTTAGTGTTGAAAAACCACTTTTCGCACTTGTGTTAGTGTTGAAAAACCACTTTTCACACTTGTTTTGGTGCAGGAAACCACTTTTGCACTTGTATTAGTGTGGAAAAAACACTTTTTGCACTTGTGATAGTGTTGAAAAACTACTTTTCGCACTTGTGTTAGTGTTGAAAAACCACTTTTCGCACTTGTGTTAGTGTTGAAAAACCACTTTTCGCACTTGTGTTGGTGCAGGAAACCACTTTTGCACTTGTATTAGTGTGGAAAAAACACTTTTCGCACTTGTGTTAGTGTTGAAAATCCACTTTTCGCACTTGTGTTAGTGTTGAAAAACCACTTTTCGCACTTGTGTTGGTGCAGGAAACCACTTTTGCACTTGTATTAGTGTGGAAAAATCACTTTTTGCACTTGTGATAGTGTTGAAAAACCACTTTTTGCACTTGTGTTAGTGTGGAAAAACCACTTTTCGCACTTGTGTTGGTGCAGGAAACCACTTTTGCACTTGTATTAGTGTGGAAAAAACACTTTTTGCACTTGTATTAGTGTGGAAAAACCACTTTTTGCACTTGTGATAGTGTTGAAAAACCACTTTCGCACTTGTGTTAGTGTTGAAAAACCACTTTTCGCACTTGTGTTGGTGCAGGAAACCACTTTTGCACTTGTATTAGTGTGGAAAACCACTTTTTGCACTTGTGTTAGTGTTGAAAAACCACTTTTCGCACTTGTGTTAGTGTTGAAAAACGACTTTTTACACTTGTGTTAGTGTTGAAAAACCACTTTTCGCACTTCTGTTAGTGTTGAAAAACCACTTTTCTCACTTGTGTTGGTGCAGGAAACCACTTTTGCACTTGTATTAGTGTGGAAAAAACACTTTTTGCACTTGTGATAATGTTGAAAAACCACTTTTCGCACTTGTGTTAATGTTGAAAAACCACTTTTCGCACTTGTGTTGGTGCAGGAAACCAATTTTGCATTTGTATTAGTGTGGAAAAACCACTTTTCGCACTTGTGTTAGTGTTGAAAAACCACTTTTCGCACTTGTGTTAGTGTTGAAAAACCACTTTTCGCACTTGTGTTGGTGCAGGAAACCACTTTTGCACTTGTATTAGTGTGGAAAAATCACTTTTTGCACTTGTGATAGTGTTGAAAAACCACTTTTTGCACTTGTGTTAGTGTTGAAAAACCACTTTTCGCACTTGTGTTGGTGCAGGAAACCACTTTTGCACTTGTATTAGTGTGGAAAAAACACTTTTTGTACTTCTATTAGTGTGGAAAAACCACTTTTCGCACTTGTGTTAGTGTTGAAAAACGACTTTTCGCACTTGTGTTAGTGTTGAAAAACCACTTTTCGCACTTCTGTTAGTGTTGAAAAACCATTTTTCGCACTTGTGTTGGTGCAGGAAACCACTTTTGCACTTGTATTAGTGTGGAAAAAACACTTTTTGCACTTGTGATAGTGTTGAAAAACCACTTTTCGCACTTGTGTTAGTGTTGAAAAACCACTTTTCGCACTTGTGTTGGTGCAGGAAACCACTTTTGCACTTGTATTAGTGTTGAAAAACCACTTTTCGCACTCTGTGTTGGTGCAGGAAACCACTTTTTGCACTTGTGTGAGTGTTCAAAAACCACTTTTCGCACTTGTGTTAGTGTTGAAAAACCACTTTTCACACTTGTTTTGGTGCAGGAAACCACTTTTGCACTTGTATTAGTGTGGAAAAAACACTTTTTGCACTTGTGATAGTGTTGAAAAACCACTTTTCGCACTTGTGTTAGTGTTGAAAAACCACTTTTCGCACTTGTGTTAGTGTTGAAAAACCACTTTTCGCACTTGTGTTGGTGCAGGAAACCACTTTTGCACTTGTATTAGTGTTGAAAACCACTTTTCGCACTCTGTGTTGGTGCAGGAAACCACTTTTTGCACTTGTGTTAGTGTTGAAAAACCACTTTTCGCACTTGTGTTAGTGTTGAAAAACCACTTTTCACACTTGTTTTGGTGCAGGAAACCACTTTTGCACTTGTATTAGTGTGGAAAAAACACTTTTTGCACTTGTGATAGTGTTGAAAAACTACTTTTCGCACTTGTGTTAGTGTTGAAAATCCACTTTTCGCACTTGTGTTAGTGTTGAAAAACCACTTTTCGCACTTGTGTTGGTGCAGGAAACCACTTTTGCACTTGTATTAGTGTGGAAAAAACACTTTTTGCACTTGTATTAGTGTGGAAAAAACACTTTTCGCACTTGTGTTAGTGTTGAAAATCCACTTTTCGCACTTGTGTTAGTGTTGAAAAACCACTTTTCGCACTTGTGTTGGTGCAGGAAACCACTTTTGCACTTGTATTAGTGTGGAAAAATCACTTTTTGCACTTGTGATAGTGTTGAAAAACCACTTTTTGCACTTGTGTTAGTGTGGAAAAACCACTTTTCGCACTTGTGTTGGTGCAGGAAACCACTTTTGCACTTGTATTAGTGTGGAAAAAACACTTTTTGCACTTGTATTAGTGTGGAAAAACCACTTTTTGCACTTGTGATAGTGTTGAAAAACCACTTTCGCACTTGTGTTAGTGTTGAAAAACCACTTTTCGCACTTGTGTTGGTGCAGGAAACCACTTTTGCACTTGTATTAGTGTGGAAAACCACTTTTTGCACTTGTGTTAGTGTTGAAAAACCACTTTTCGCACTTGTGTTAGTGTTGAAAAACCACTTTTCGCACTTGTGTTAGTGATGAAAAACCACTTTTCGCACTTCTGTTAGTGTTGAAAAACCACTTTTCTCACTTGTGTTGGTGCAGGAAACCACTTTTGCACTTGTATTAGTGTGGAAATAACACTTTTTGCACTTGTGATAATGTTGAAAAACCACTTTTCGCACTTGTGTTAGTGTTGAAAAACCACTTTTCGCACTTGTGTTGGTGCAGGAAACCACTTTTGCACTTGTATTAGTGTGGAAAAACCACTTTTCGCACTTGTGTTAGTGTTGAAAAACCACTTTTCGCACTTGTGTTAGTGTTGAAAAACCACTTTTCGCACTTGTGTTGGTGCAGGAAACCACTTTTGCACTTGTATTAGTGTGGAAAAATCACTTTTTGCACTTGTGATAGTGTTGAAAAACCACTTTTTGCACTTGTGTTAGTGTTGAAAAACCACTTTTCGCACTTGTGTTGGTGCAGGAAACCACTTTTGCACTTGTATTAGTGTGGAAAAAACACTTTTTGCACTTGTATTAGTGTGGAAAAACCACTTTTCGCACTTGTGTTAGTGTTGAAAAACCACTTTTCGCACTTGTGCTAGTGTTGAAAAACCACTTTTCGCACTTCTGTTAGTGTTGAAAAACCATTTTCCGCACTTGTGTTGGTGCAGGAAACCACTTTTGCACTTGTATTAGTGTTGAAAAAACACTTTTTGCACTTGTGATAGTGTTGAAAAACCACTTTTCGCACTTGTGTTAGTGTTGAAAAACCACTTTTCGCACTTGTGTTGGTGCAGGAAACCACTTTTGCACTTGTATTAGTGTTGAAAAACCACTTTTCGCACTCTGTGTTGGTGCAGGAAACCACTTTTTGCACTTGTGTTAGTGTTGAAAAACCACTTTTCACACTTGTTTTGGTGCAGGAAACCACTTTTGCACTTGTATTAGTGTGGAAAAAACACTTTTTGCACTTGTGATAGTGTTGAAAAACCACTTTTCGCACTTGTGTTAGTGTTGAAAAACCACTTTTCGCACTTGTGTTAGTGTTGAAAAACCACTTTTCGCACTTGTGTTGGTGCAGGAAACCACTTTTGAACTTGTATTAGTGTTGAAAAAACACTTTTCGCACTTGTGTTAGTGTGGAAAAACCACTTTTCGCACTTGTGTTAGTGTTGAAAAACCACTTTCGCACTTGTGTTAGTGTTGAAAAACCACTTTTCGCACTTGTGTTGGTGCAGGAAACCACTTTTGCACTTGTATTAGTGTGGAAAACCACTTTTTGCACTTGTGTTAGTGTTGAAAAACCACTTTTCGCACTTGTGTTAGTGTTGAAAAACGACTTTTCACACTTGTGTTAGTGTTGAAAAACCACTTTTCGCACTTGTGTTAGTGTTGAAAAACCACTTTTCTCACTTGTGTTGGTGCAGGAAACCACTTTTGCACTTGTATTAGTGTGGAAAAAACACTTTTTGCACTTGTGATAGTGTTGAAAAACCACTTTTCGCACTTGTGTTAGTGTTGAAAAACCACTTTTCGCACTTGTGTTGGTGCAGGAAACCACTTTTGCACTTGTATTAGTGTTGAAAAACCACTTTTCGCACTCTGTGTTGGTGCAGGAAACCACTTTTTGCACTTGTGTTAGTGTTGAAAAACCACTTTTCGCACTTGTGTTAGTGTTGAAAAACCACTTTTCACACTTGTTTTGGTGCAGGAAACCACTTTTGCACTTGTATTAGTGTGGAAAAAACACTTTTTGCACTTGTGATAGTGTTGAAAAACTACTTTTCGCACTTGTGTTAGTGTTGAAAAACCACTTTTCGCACTTGTGTTAGTGTTGAAAAACCACTTTTCGCACTTGTGTTGGTGCAGGAAACCACTTTTGCACTTGTATTAGTGTGGAAAAAACACTTTTCGCACTTGTGTTAGTGTTGAAAATCCACTTTTCGCACTTATGTTAGTGTTGAAAAACCACTTTTCGCACTTGTGTTGGTGCAGGAAACCACTTTTGCACTTGTATTAGTGTGGAAAAATCACTTTTTGCACTTGTGATAGTGTTGAAAAACCACTTTTTGCACTTGTGTTAGTGTGGAAAAACCACTTTTCGCACTTGTGTTGGTGCAGGAAACCACTTTTGCACTTGTATTAGTGTGGAAAAAACACTTTTTGCACTTGTATTAGTGTGGAAAAACCACTTTTTGCACTTGTGATAGTGTTGAAAAACCACTTTCGCACTTGTGTTAGTGTTGAAAACCACTTTTCGCACTTGTGTTGGTGCAGGAAACCACTTTTGCACTTGTATTAGTGTGGAAAACCACTTTTTGCACTTGTGTTAGTGTTGAAAAACCACTTTTCGCACTTGTGTTAGTGTTGAAAAACGACTTTTTACACTTGTGTTAGTGTTGAAAAACCACTTTTCGCACTTCTGTTAGTGTTGAAAAACCACTTTTCTCACTTGTGTTGGTGCAGGAAACCACTTTTGCACTTGTATTAGTGTGGAAATAACACTTTTTGCACTTGTGATAATGTTGAAAAACCACTTTTCGCACTTGTGTTAGTGTTGAAAAACCACTTTTCGCACTTGTGTTGGTGCAGGAAACCACTTTTGCACTTGTATTAGTGTGGAAAAAACACTTTTTGCACTTGTGATAATGTTGAAAAACCACTTTTCGCACTTGTGTTAATGTTGAAAAACCACTTTTCGCACTTGTGTTGGTGCAGGAAACCAATTTTGCATTTGTATTAGTGTGGAAAAACCACTTTTCGCACTTGTGTTAGTGTTGAAAAACCACTTTTCGCACTTGTGTTAGTGTTGAAAAACCACTTTTCGCACTTGTGTTGGTGCAGGAAACCACTTTTGCACTTGTATTAGTGTGGAAAAATCACTTTTTGCACTTGTGATAGTGTTGAAAAACCACTTTTTGCACTTGTGTTAGTGTTGAAAAACCACTTTTCGCACTTGTGTTAGTGCAGGAAACCACTTTTGCACTTGTATTAGTGTGGAAAAAACACTTTTTGCACTTCTATTAGTGTGGAAAAACCACTTTTCGCACTTGTGTTAGTGTTGAAAAACGACTTTTCGCACTTGTGTTAGTGTTGAAAAACCACTTTTCGCACTTCTGTTAGTGTTGAAAAACCATTTTTCGCACTTGTGTTGGTGCAGGAAACCACTTTTGCACTTGTATTAGTGTGGAAAAAACACTTTTTGCACTTGTGATAGTGTTGAAAAACCACTTTTCGCACTTGTGTTAGTGTTGAAAAACCACTTTTCGCACTTGTGTTGGTGCAGGAAACCACTTTTGCACTTGTATTAGTGTTGAAAAACCACTTTTCGCACTCTGTGTTGGTGCAGGAAACCACTTTTTGCACTTGTGTGAGTGTTCAAAAACCACTTTTCGCACTTGTGTTAGTGTTGAAAAACCACTTTTCACACTTGTTTTGGTGCAGGAAACCACTTTTGCACTTGTATTAGTGTGGAAAAAACACTTTTTGCACTTGTGATAGTGTTGAAAAACCACTTTTCACACTTGTGTTAGTGTTGAAAAACCACTTTTCGCACTTGTGTTAGTGTTGAAAAACCACTTTTCGCACTTGTGTTGGTGCAGGAAACCACTTTTGCACTTGTATTAGTGTTGAAAACCACTTTTCGCACTCTGTGTTGGTGCAGGAAACCACTTTTTGCACTTGTGTTAGTGTTGAAAAACCACTTTTCGCACTTGTGTTAGTGTTGAAAAACCACTTTTCACACTTGTTTTGGTGCAGGAAACCACTTTTGCACTTGTATTAGTGTGGAAAAAACACTTTTTGCACTTGTGATAGTGTTGAAAAACTACTTTTCGCACTTGTGTTAGTGTTGAAAATCCACTTTTCGCACTTGTGTTAGTGTTGAAAAACCACTTTTCGCACTTGTGTTGGTGCAGGAAACCACTTTTGCACTTGTATTAGTGTGGAAAAAACACTTTTTGCACTTGTATTAGTGTGGAAAAAACACTTTTCGCACTTGTGTTAGTGTTGAAAATCCACTTTTCGCACTTGTGTTAGTGTTGAAAAACCACTTTTCGCACTTGTGTTGGTGCAGGAAACCACTTTTGCACTTGTATTAGTGTGGAAAAATCACTTTTTGCACTTGTGATAGTGTTGAAAAACCACTTTTTGCACTTGTGTTAGTGTGAAAAACCACTTTTCGCACTTGTGTTGGTGCAGGAAACCACTTTTGCACTTGTATTAGTGTGGAAAAAAACACTTTTTGCACTTGTATTAGTGTGGAAAAACCACTTTTTGCACTTGTGATAGTGTTGAAAAACCACTTTTCGCACTTGTGTTAGTGTTGAAAAACCACTTTTCGCACTTGTGTGTGCAGGAAACCACTTTTGCACTTGTATTAGTGTGGAAAACCACTTTTTGCACTTGTGTTAGTGTTGAAAAACCACTTTCGCACTTGTGTTGGTGCAGGAAACCACTTTTGCACTTGTATTAGTGTGGAAAAACCACTTTTTCGCACTTGTGTTAGTGTTGAAAAACCACTTTTCGCACTTGTGTTAGTGTTGAAAAACCACTTTTCGCACTTGTGTTGGTGCAGGAAACCACTTTTGCACTTGTATTAGTGTGGAAAAATCACTTTTTGCACTTGTGATAGTGTTGAAAAACCACTTTCGCACTTGTGTTAGTGTTGAAAAACCACTTTTCGCACTTGTGTTGGTGCAGGAAACCACTTTTGCACTTGTATTAGTGTGGAAAACCACTTTTTGCACTTGTGTTAGTGTTGAAAAACCACTTTTCGCACTTGTGTTAGTGTTGAAAAACGACTTTTCACACTTGTGTTAGTGTTGAAAAACCACTTTTCGCACTTGTGTTAGTGTTGAAAAACCACTTTTCTCACTTGTGTTGGTGCAGGAAACCACTTTTGCACTTGTATTAGTGTGAAAAAACACTTTTTGCACTTGTGATAGTGTTGAAAAACCACTTTTCGCACTTGTGTTAGTGTTGAAAAACCACTTTTCGCACTTGTGTTGGTGCAGGAAACCACTTTTGCACTTGTATTAGTGTTGAAAAACCACTTTTCGCACTCTGTGTTGGTGCAGGAAACCACTTTTTGCACTTGTGTTAGTGTTGAAAAACCACTTTTCGCACTTGTGTTAGTGTTGAAAAACCACTTTTTCACACTTGTTTTGGTGCAGGAAACCACTTTTGCACTTGTATTAGTGTGGAAAAAACACTTTTTGCACTTGTGATAGTGTTGAAAAACTACTTTTCGCACTTGTGTTAGTGTTGAAAAACCACTTTTCGCACTTGTGTTAGTGTTGAAAAACCACTTTTCGCACTTGTGTTGGTGCAGGAAACCACTTTTGCACTTGTATTAGTGTGGAAAAAAACACTTTTCGCACTTGTGTTAGTGTTGAAAATCCACTTTTCGCACTTGTGTTAGTGTTGAAAAACCACTTTTCGCACTTGTGTTGGTGCAGGAAACCACTTTTGCACTTGTATTAGTGTGGAAAAATCACTTTTTGCACTTGTGATAGTGTTGAAAAACCACTTTTTGCACTTGTGTTAGTGTGGAAAAACCACTTTTCGCACTTGTGTTGGTGCAGGAAACCACTTTTGCACTTGTATTAGTGTGGAAAAAACACTTTTTGCACTTGTATTAGTGTGGAAAAACCACTTTTTGCACTTGTGATAGTGTTGAAAAACCACTTTCGCACTTGTGTTAGTGTTGAAAAACCACTTTTCGCACTTGTGTTGGTGCAGGAAACCACTTTTGCACTTGTATTAGTGTGGAAAACCACTTTTTGCACTTGTGTTAGTGTTGAAAAACCACTTTTCGCACTTGTGTTAGTGTTGAAAAACGACTTTTTACACTTGTGTTAGTGTTGAAAAACCACTTTTCGCACTTCTGTTAGTGTTGAAAAACCACTTTTCTCACTTGTGTTGGTGCAGGAAACCACTTTTGCACTTGTATTAGTGTGGAAATAACACTTTTTGCACTTGTGATAATGTTGAAAAACCACTTTTCGCACTTGTGTTAGTGTTGAAAAACCACTTTTCGCACTTGTGTTGGTGCAGGAAACCACTTTTGCACTTGTATTAGTGTGGAAAAAACACTTTTTGCACTTGTGATAATGTTGAAAAACCACTTTTCGCACTTGTGTTAATGTTGAAAAACCACTTTTCGCACTTGTGTTGGTGCAGGAAACCAATTTTGCATTTGTATTAGTGTGGAAAAACCACTTTTCGCACTTGTGTTAGTGTTGAAAAACCACTTTTCGCACTTGTGTTAGTGTTGAAAAACCACTTTTCGCACTTGTGTTGGTGCAGGAAACCACTTTTGCACTTGTATTAGTGTGGAAAAATCACTTTTTGCACTTGTGATAGTGTTGAAAAACCACTTTTTGCACTTGTGTTAGTGTTGAAAAACCACTTTTCGCACTTGTGTTGGTGCAGGAAACCACTTTTGCACTTGTATTAGTGTGGAAAAAACACTTTTTGCACTTCTATTAGTGTGGAAAAACCACTTTTCGCACTTGTGTTAGTGTTGAAAAACGACTTTTCGCACTTGTGTTAGTGTTGAAAAACCACTTTTCGCACTTCTGTTAGTGTTGAAAAACCATTTTTCGCACTTGTGTTGGTGCAGGAAACCACTTTTGCACTTGTATTAGTGTGGAAAAAACACTTTTTGCACTTGTGATAGTGTTGAAAAACCACTTTTCGCACTTGTGTTAGTGTTGAAAAACCACTTTTCGCACTTGTGTTGGTGCAGGAAACCACTTTTGCACTTGTATTAGTGTTGAAAAACCACTTTTCGCACTCTGTGTTGGTGCAGGAAACCACTTTTTGCACTTGTGTGAGTGTTCAAAAACCACTTTTCGCACTTGTGTTAGTGTTGAAAAACCACTTTTCACACTTGTTTTGGTGCAGGAAACCACTTTTGCACTTGTATTAGTGTGGAAAAAACACTTTTTGCACTTGTGATAGTGTTGAAAAACCACTTTTCGCACTTGTGTTAGTGTTGAAAAACCACTTTTCGCACTTGTGTTAGTGTTGAAAAACCACTTTTCGCACTTGTGTTGGTGCAGGAAACCACTTTTGCACTTGTATTAGTGTTGAAAACCACTTTTCGCACTCTGTGTTGGTGCAGGAAACCACTTTTTGCACTTGTGTTAGTGTTGAAAAACCACTTTTCGCACTTGTGTTAGTGTTGAAAAACCACTTTTCACACTTGTTTTGGTGCAGGAAACCACTTTTGCACTTGTATTAGTGTGGAAAAAACACTTTTTGCACTTGTGATAGTGTTGAAAAACTACTTTTCGCACTTGTGTTAGTGTTGAAAATCCACTTTTCGCACTTGTGTTAGTGTTGAAAAACCACTTTTCGCACTTGTGTTGGTGCAGGAAACCACTTTTGCACTTGTATTAGTGTGGAAAAAACACTTTTTGCACTTGTATTAGTGTGGAAAAAACACTTTTCGCACTTGTGTTAGTGTTGAAAATCCACTTTTCGCACTTGTGTTAGTGTTGAAAAACCACTTTTCGCACTTGTGTTGGTGCAGGAAACCACTTTTGCACTTGTATTAGTGTGGAAAAATCACTTTTTGCACTTGTGATAGTGTTGAAAAACCACTTTTTGCACTTGTGTTAGTGTGGAAAAACCACTTTTCGCACTTGTGTTGGTGCAGGAAACCACTTTTGCACTTGTATTAGTGTGGAAAAAACACTTTTTGCACTTGTATTAGTGTGGAAAAACCACTTTTTGCACTTGTGATAGTGTTGAAAAACCACTTTCGCACTTGTGTTAGTGTTGAAAAACCACTTTTCGCACTTGTGTTGGTGCAGGAAACCACTTTTGCACTTGTATTAGTGTGGAAAACCACTTTTTGCACTTGTGTTAGTGTTGAAAAACCACTTTTCGCACTTGTGTTAGTGTTGAAAAACCACTTTTCGCACTTGTGTTAGTGATGAAAAACCACTTTTCGCACTTCTGTTAGTGTTGAAAAACCACTTTTCTCACTTGTGTTGGTGCAGGAAACCACTTTTGCACTTGTATTAGTGTGGAAATAACACTTTTTGCACTTGTGATAATGTTGAAAAACCACTTTTCGCACTTGTGTTAGTGTTGAAAAACCACTTTTCGCACTTGTGTTGGTGCAGGAAACCACTTTTGCACTTGTATTAGTGTGGAAAAACCACTTTTCGCACTTGTGTTAGTGTTGAAAAACCACTTTTCGCACTTGTGTTAGTGTTGAAAAACCACTTTTCGCACTTGTGTTGGTGCAGGAAACCACTTTTGCACTTGTATTAGTGTGGAAAAATCACTTTTTGCACTTGTGATAGTGTTGAAAAACCACTTTTTGCACTTGTGTTAGTGTTGAAAAACCACTTTTCGCACTTGTGTTGGTGCAGGAAACCACTTTTGCACTTGTATTAGTGTGGAAAAAACACTTTTTGCACTTGTATTAGTGTGGAAAAACCACTTTTCGCACTTGTGTTAGTGTTGAAAAACCACTTTTCGCACTTGTGTTAGTGTTGAAAAACCACTTTTCGCACTTCTGTTAGTGTTGGAAAACCATTTTCCGCACTTGTGTTGGTGCAGGAAACCACTTTTGCACTTGTATTAGTGTTGAAAAAACACTTTTTGCACTTGTGATAGTGTTGAAAAACCACTTTTCGCACTTGTGTTAGTGTTGAAAAACCACTTTTCGCACTTGTGTTGGTGCAGGAAACCACTTTTGCACTTGTATTAGTGTTGAAAAACCACTTTTCGCACTCTGTGTTGGTGCAGGAAACCACTTTTTGCACTTGTGTTAGTGTTGAAAAACCACTTTTCACACTTGTTTTGGTGCAGGAAACCACTTTTGCACTTGTATTAGTGTGGAAAAAACACTTTTTGCACTTGTGATAGTGTTGAAAAACCACTTTTCGCACTTGTGTTAGTGTTGAAAAACCACTTTTCGCACTTGTGTTAGTGTTGAAAAACCACTTTTCGCACTTGTGTTGGTGCAGGAAACCACTTTTGAACTTGTATTAGTGTGGAAAAAACACTTTTCGCACTTGTGTTAGTGTGGAAAAACCACTTTTCGCACTTGTGTTAGTGTTGAAAAACCACTTTCGCACTTGTGTTAGTGTTGAAAAACCACTTTTCGCACTTGTGTTGGTGCAGGAAACCACTTTTGCACTTGTATTAGTGTGGAAAACCACTTTTTGCACTTGTGTTAGTGTTGAAAAACCACTTTTCGCACTTGTGTTAGTGTTGAAAAACGACTTTTCACACTTGTGTTAGTGTTGAAAAACCACTTTTCGCACTTCTGTTAGTGTTGAAAAACCACTTTTCTCACTTGTGTTGGTGCAGGAAACCACTTTTGCACTTGTATTAGTGTGGAAATAACACTTTTTGCACTTGTGATAATGTTGAAAAACCACTTTTCACACTTGTGTTAGTGTTGAAAAACCACTTTTCGCACTTGTGTTGGTGCAGGAAACCACTTTTGCACTTGTATTAGTGTGGAAAAAACACTTTTTGCACTTGTGATAATGTTGAAAAACCACTTTTCGCACTTGTGTTAATGTTGAAAAACCACTTTTCGCACTTGTGTTGGTGCAGGAAACCAATTTTGCATTTGTATTAGTGTGGAAAAACCACTTTTCGCACTTGTGTTAGTGTTGAAAAACCACTTTTCGCACTTGTGTTAGTGTTGAAAAACCACTTTTCGCACTTGTGTTGGTGCAGGAAACCACTTTTGCACTTGTATTAGTGTGGAAAAATCACTTTTTGCACTTGTGATAGTGTTGAAAAAACACTTTTTGCACTTGTGTTAGTGTTGAAAAACCACTTTTTGCACTTGTGTTGGTGCAGGAAACCACTTTTGCACTTGTATTAGTGTGGAAAAAACACTTTTTGCACTTCTATTAGTGTGGAAAAACCACTTTTCGCACTTGTGTTAGTGTTGAAAAACGACTTTTCGCACTTGTGTTAGTGTTGAAAAACCACTTTTCGCACTTCTGTTAGTGTTGAAAAACCATTTTTCGCACTTGTGTTGGTGCAGGAAACCACTTTTGCACTTGTATTAGTGTGGAAAAAACACTTTTTGCACTTGTGATAGTGTTGAAAAACCACTTTTCGCACTTGTGTTAGTGTTGAAAAACCACTTTTCGCACTTGTGTTGGTGCAGGAAACCACTTTTGCACTTGTATTAGTGTTGAAAAACCACTTTTCGCACTCTGTGTTGGTGCAGGAAACCACTTTTTGCACTTGTGTGAGTGTTCAAAAACCACTTTTCGCACTTGTGTTAGTGTTGAAAAACCACTTTTCACACTTGTTTTGGTGCAGGAAACCACTTTTGCACTTGTATTAGTGTGGAAGAAACACTTTTTGCACTTGTGATAGTGTTGAAAAACCACTTTTCGCACTTGTGTTAGTGTTGAAAAACCACTTTTCGCACTTGTGTTAGTGTTGAAAAACCACTTTTCGCACTTGTGTTGGTGCAGGAAACCACTTTTGCACTTGTATTAGTGTTGAAAACCACTTTTCGCACTCTGTGTTGGTGCAGGAAACCACTTTTTGCACTTGTGTTAGTGTTGAAAAACCACTTTTCGCACTTGTGTTAGTGTTGAAAAACCACTTTTCACACTTGTTTTGGTGCAGGAAACCACTTTTGCACTTGTATTAGTGTGGAAAAAACACTTTTTGCACTTGTGATAGTGTTGAAAAACTACTTTTCGCACTTGTGTTAGTGTTGAAAAACCACTTTTCGCACTTGTGTTAGTGTTGAAAAACCACTTTTCGCACTTGTGTTGGTGCAGGAAACCACTTTTGCACTTGTATTAGTGTGGAAAAAACACTTTTCGCACTTGTGTTAGTGTTGAAAATCCACTTTTCGCACTTGTGTTAGTGTTGAAAAACCACTTTTCGCACTTGTGTTGGTGCAGGAAACCACTTTTGCACTTGTATTAGTGTGGAAAAATCACTTTTTGCACTTGTGATAGTGTTGAAAAACCACTTTTTGCACTTGTGTTAGTGTGGAAAAAAACACTTTTCGCACTTGTGTTGGTGCAGGAAACCACTTTTGCACTTGTATTAGTGTGGAAAAAACACTTTTTGCACTTGTATTAGTGTGGAAAAACCACTTTTTGCACTTGTGATAGTGTTGAAAAACCACTTTCGCACTTGTGTTAGTGTTGAAAAACCACTTTTCGCACTTGTGTTGGTGCAGGAAACCACTTTTGCACTTGTATTAGTGTGGAAAACCACTTTTTGCACTTGTGTTAGTGTTGAAAAACCACTTTTCGCACTTGTGTTAGTGTTGAAAAACCACTTTTCGCACTTGTGTTAGTGATGAAAAACCACTTTTCGCACTTCTGTTAGTGTTGAAAAACCACTTTTCTCACTTGTGTTGGTGCAGGAAACCACTTTTGCACTTGTATTAGTGTGGAAATAACACTTTTTGCACTTGTGATAATGTTGAAAAACCACTTTTCGCACTTGTGTTAGTGTTGAAAAACCACTTTTCGCACTTGTGTTGGTGCAGGAAACCACTTTTGCACTTGTATTAGTGTGGAAAAACCACTTTTCGCACTTGTGTTAGTGTTGAAAAACCACTTTTCGCACTTGTGTTAGTGTTGAAAAACCACTTTTCGCACTTGTGTTGGTGCAGGAAACCACTTTTGCACTTGTATTAGTGTGGAAAAATCACTTTTTGCACTTGTGATAGTGTTGAAAAACCACTTTTTGCACTTGTGTTAGTGTTGAAAAACCACTTTTCGCACTTGTGTTGGTGCAGGAAACCACTTTTGCACTTGTATTAGTGTGGAAAAAACACTTTTTGCACTTGTATTAGTGTGGAAAAACCACTTTTCGCACTTGTGTTAGTGTTGAAAAACCACTTTTCGCACTTGTGTTAGTGTTGAAAAACCACTTTTCGCACTTCTGTTAGTGTTGAAAAACCATTTTCCGCACTTGTGTTGGTGCAGGAAACCACTTTTGCACTTGTATTAGTGTTGAAAAAACACTTTTTGCACTTGTGATAGTGTTGAAAAACCACTTTTCGCACTTGTGTTAGTGTTGAAAAACCACTTTTCGCACTTGTGTTGGTGCAGGAAACCACTTTTGCACTTGTATTAGTGTTGAAAAACCACTTTTCGCACTCTGTGTTGGTGCAGGAAACCACTTTTTGCACTTGTGTTAGTGTTGAAAAACCACTTTTCACACTTGTTTTGGTGCAGGAAACCACTTTTGCACTTGTATTAGTGTGGAAAAAACACTTTTTGCACTTGTGATAGTGTTGAAAAACCACTTTTCGCACTTGTGTTAGTGTTGAAAAACCACTTTTCGCACTTGTGTTAGTGTTGAAAAACCACTTTTCGAACTTGTGTTGGTGCAGGAAACCACTTTTGAACTTGTATTAGTGTGGAAAAAACACTTTTCACACTTGTGTTAGTGTTGAAAATCCACTTTTCGCACTTGTGTTAGTGTTGAAAAACCACTTTTCGCACTTGTGTTGGTGCAGGAAAACACTTTTGCACTTGTATTAGTGTGGAAAAAACACTTTTTGCACTTGTGATAGTGTTGAAAAACCACTTTTCGCACTTGTGTTAGTGTTGAAAAACCACTTTTCGCACTTGTGTTAGTGTTGAAAAACCACTTTTCGCACTTGTGTTGTTGCAGGAAACCACTTTTGCACTTGTATTAGTGTGGAAAAAACACTTTTTGCACTTGTGATAGTGTTGAAAAACCACTTTTCGCACTTGTGTTAGTGTTGAAAAACCACTTTTCGCACTTGTGTTGGTGCAGGAAACCACTTTTGCACTTGTATTAGTGTGGAAAAATCACTTTTTGAACTTGTGATAGTGTTGAAAAACCACTTTTTGCACTTGTGTTAGTGTGGAAAAACCACTTTTCGCACTTGTGTTGGTGCAGGAAACCACTTTTGCACTTGTATTAGTGTGGAAAAAACACTTTTTGCACTTGTATTAGTGTGGAAAAACCACTTTTTGCACTTGTGATAGTGTTGAAAAACCACTTTCGCACTTGTGTTAGTGTTGAAAAACCACTTTTCGCACTTGTGTTGGTGCAGGAAACCACTTTTGCACTTGTATTAGTGTGGAAAACCACTTTTTGCACTTGTGTTAGTGTTGAAAAACCACTTTTCGCACTTGTGTTAGTGTTGAAAAACCACTTTTCGCACTTGTGTTAGTGTTGAAAAACCACTTTTTGCACTTGTGTTAGTGTTGAAAAACCACTTTTTGCACTTGTGTTAGTGTTGAAAAACCACTTTTCGCACTTGTGTTGGTGCAGGAAACCACTTTTGCACTTGTATTAGTGTGGAAAAAACACTTTTTGCACTTCTATTAGTGTGGAAAAACCACTTTTCGCACTTGTGTTAGTGTTGAAAAACGACTTTTCGCACTTGTGTTAGTGTTGAAAAACCACTTTTCGCACTTCTGTTAGTGTTGAAAAACCATTTTTCGCACTTGTGTTGGTGCAGGAAACCACTTTTGCACTTGTATTAGTGTGGAAAAAACACTTTTTGCACTTGTGATAGTGTTGAAAAACCACTTTTCGCACTTGTGTTAGTGTTGAAAAACCACTTTTCGCACTTGTGTTGGTGCAGGAAACCACTTTTGCACTTGTATTAGTGTTGAAAAACCACTTTTCGCACTCTGTGTTGGTGCAGGAAACCACTTTTTGCACTTGTGTGAGTGTTCAAAAACCACTTTTCGCACTTGTGTTAGTGTTGAAAAACCACTTTTCACACTTGTTTTGGTGCAGGAAACCACTTTTGCACTTGTATTAGTGTGGAAAAAACACTTTTTGCACTTGTGATAGTGTTGAAAAACCACTTTTCGCACTTGTGTTAGTGTTGAAAAACCACTTTTCGCACTTGTGTTAGTGTTGAAAAACCACTTTTCGCACTTGTGTTGGTGCAGGAAACCACTTTTGCACTTGTATTAGTGTTGAAAACCACTTTTCGCACTCTGTGTTGGTGCAGGAAACCACTTTTTGCACTTGTGTTAGTGTTGAAAAACCACTTTTCGCACTTGTGTTAGTGTTGAAAAACCACTTTTCACACTTGTTTTGGTGCAGGAAACCACTTTTGCACTTGTATTAGTGTGGAAAAAACACTTTTTGCACTTGTGATAGTGTTGAAAAACTACTTTTCGCACTTGTGTTAGTGTTGAAAAACCACTTTTCGCACTTGTGTTAGTGTTGAAAAACCACTTTTCGCACTTGTGTTGGTGCAGGAAACCACTTTTGCACTTGTATTAGTGTGGAAAAAACACTTTTCGCACTTGTGTTAGTGTTGAAAATCCACTTTTCGCACTTGTGTTAGTGTTGAAAAACCACTTTTCGCACTTGTGTTGGTGCAGGAAACCACTTTTGCACTTGTATTAGTGTGGAAAAATCACTTTTTGCACTTGTGATAGTGTTGAAAAACCACTTTTTGCACTTGTGTTAGTGTGGAAAAACCACTTTTCGCACTTGTGTTGGTGCAGGAAACCACTTTTGCACTTGTATTAGTGTGGAAAAAACACTTTTTGCACTTGTATTAGTGTGGAAAAACCACTTTTTGCACTTGTGATAGTGTTGAAAAACCACTTTCGCACTTGTGTTAGTGTTGAAAAACCACTTTTCGCACTTGTGTTGGTGCAGGAAACCACTTTTGCACTTGTATTAGTGTGGAAAACCACTTTTTGCACTTGTGTTAGTGTTGAAAAACCACTTTTCGCACTTGTGTTAGTGTTGAAAAACCACTTTTCGCACTTGTGTTAGTGATGAAAAACCACTTTTCGCACTTCTGTTAGTGTTGAAAAACCACTTTTCTCACTTGTGTTGGTGCAGGAAACCACTTTTGCACTTGTATTAGTGTGGAAATAACACTTTTTGCACTTGTGATAATGTTGAAAAACCACTTTTCGCACTTGTGTTAGTGTTGAAAAACCACTTTTCGCACTTGTGTTGGTGCAGGAAACCACTTTTGCACTTGTATTAGTGTGGAAAAACCACTTTTCGCACTTGTGTTAGTGTTGAAAAACCACTTTTCGCACTTGTGTTAGTGTTGAAAAACCACTTTTCGCACTTGTGTTGGTGCAGGAAACCACTTTTGCACTTGTATTAGTGTGGAAAAATCACTTTTTGCACTTGTGATAGTGTTGAAAAACCACTTTTTGCACTTGTGTTAGTGTTGAAAAACCACTTTTCGCACTTGTGTTGGTGCAGGAAACCACTTTTGCACTTGTATTAGTGTGGAAAAAACACTTTTTGCACTTGTATTAGTGTGGAAAAACCACTTTTCGCACTTGTGTTAGTGTTGAAAAACCACTTTTCGCACTTGTGTTGGTGCAGGAAACCACTTTTGCACTTGTATTAGTGTGGAAAACCACTTTTTGCACTTGTGTTAGTGTTGAAAAACCACTTTTCGCACTTGTGTTAGTGTTGAAAAACCACTTTTCGCACTTGTGTTAGTGATGAAAAACCACTTTTCGCACTTCTGTTAGTGTTGAAAAACCACTTTTCTCACTTGTGTTGGTGCAGGAAACCACTTTTGCACTTGTATTAGTGTGGAAATAACACTTTTTGCACTTGTGATAATGTTGAAAAACCACTTTTCGCACTTGTGTTAGTGTTGAAAAACCACTTTTCGCACTTGTGTTGGTGCAGGAAACCACTTTTGCACTTGTATTAGTGTGGAAAAACCACTTTTCGCACTTGTGTTAGTGTTGAAAAACCACTTTTCGCACTTGTGTTAGTGTTGAAAAACCACTTTTCGCACTTGTGTTGGTGCAGGAAACCACTTTTGCACTTGTATTAGTGTGGAAAAATCACTTTTTGCACTTGTGATAGTGTTGAAAAACCACTTTTTGCACTTGTGTTAGTGTTGAAAAACCACTTTTCGCACTTGTGTTGGTGCAGGAAACCACTTTTGCACTTGTATTAGTGTGGAAAAAACACTTTTTGCACTTGTATTAGTGTGGAAAAACCACTTTTCGCACTTGTGTTAGTGTTGAAAAACCACTTTTCGCACTTGTGTTAGTGTTGAAAAACCACTTTTCGCACTTCTGTTAGTGTTGAAAAACCATTTTCCGCACTTGTGTTGGTGCAGGAAACCACTTTTGCACTTGTATTAGTGTTGAAAAAACACTTTTTGCACTTGTGATAGTGTTGAAAAACCACTTTTCGCACTTGTGTTAGTGTTGAAAAACCACTTTTCGCACTTGTGTTGGTGCAGGAAACCACTTTTGCACTTGTATTAGTGTTGAAAAACCACTTTTCGCACTCTGTGTTGGTGCAGGAAACCACTTTTTGCACTTGTGTTAGTGTTGAAAAACCACTTTTCACACTTGTTTTGGTGCAGGAAACCACTTTTGCACTTGTATTAGTGTGGAAAAAACACTTTTTGCACTTGTGATAGTGTTGAAAAACCACTTTTCGCACTTGTGTTAGTGTTGAAAAACCACTTTTCGCACTTGTGTTAGTGTTGAAAAACCACTTTTCGCACTTGTGTTGTGCAGGAAACCACTTTTGAACTTGTATTAGTGTGGAAAAAACACTTTTCGCACTTGTGTTAGTGTTGAAAATCCACTTTTCGCACTTGTGTTAGTGTGAAAAACCACTTTTCGCACTTGTGTTGGTGCAGGAAAACACTTTTGCACTTGTATAGTGTGGAAAAAACACTTTTTGCACTTGTGATAGTGTTGAAAAACCACTTTTCGCACTTATGTTAGTGTTGAAAAACCACTTTTCGCACTTGTGTTAGTGTTGAAAAACCACTTTTCGCACTTGTGTTGGTGCAGGAAAACCACTTTTGCACTTGTATTAGTGTGGAAAAAACACTTTTTGCACTTGTGATAGTGTTGAAAAACCACTTTTCGCACTTGTGTTAGTGTTGAAAAACCACTTTTCGCACTTGTGTTGGTGCAGGAAACCACTTTTGCACTTGTATTAGTGTGGAAAAATCACTTTTTGAACTTGTGATAGTGTTGAAAAACCACTTTTTGCACTTGTGTTAGTGTGGAAAAACCACTTTTCGCACTTGTGTTGGTGCAGGAAACCACTTTTGCACTTGTATTAGTGTGGAAAAAACACTTTTTGCACTTGTATTAGTGTGGAAAAACCACTTTTTGCACTTGTGATAGTGTTGAAAAACCACTTTCGCACTTGTGTTAGTGTTGAAAAACCACTTTTCGCACTTGTGTTGGTGCAGGAAACCACTTTTGCACTTGTATTAGTGTGGAAAACCACTTTTTGCACTTGTGTTAGTGTGAAAAACCACTTTTCGCACTTGTGTTAGTGTTGAAAAACCACTTTTCGCACTTGTGTTAGTGTTGAAAAACCACTTTTTGCACTTGTGTTAGTGTTGAAAAACCACTTTTCGCACTTGTGTTGGTGCAGGAAACCACTTTTGCACTTGTATTAGTGTGGAAAAAACACTTTTTGCACTTCTATTAGTGTGGAAAAACCACTTTTCGCACTTGTGTTAGTGTTGAAAAACGACTTTTCGCACTTGTGTTAGTGTTGAAAAACCACTTTTCGCACTTCTGTTAGTGTTGAAAAACCATTTTTCGCACTTGTGTTGGTGCAGGAAACCACTTTTGCACTTGTATTAGTGTGGAAAAAACACTTTTTGCACTTGTGATAGTGTTGAAAAACCACTTTTCGCACTTGTGTTAGTGTTGAAAAACACTTTTCGCACTTGTGTTGGTGCAGGAAACCACTTTTGCACTTGTATTAGTGTTGAAAAACCACTTTTCGCACTCTGTGTTGGTGCAGGAAACCACTTTTTGCACTTGTGTGAGTGTTCAAAACCACTTTTCGCACTTGTGTTAGTGTTGAAAAACCACTTTTCACACTTGTTTTTGGTGCAGGAAACCACTTTTGCACTTGTATTAGTGTGGAAAAAAACACTTTTTGCACTTGTGATAGTGTTGAAAAACCACTTTTCGCACTTGTGTTAGTGTTGAAAAACCACTTTTCGCACTTGTGTTAGTGTTGAAAAACCACTTTTCGCACTTGTGTTGGTGCAGGAAACCACTTTTGCACTTGTATTAGTGTTGAAAACCACTTTTCGCACTCTGTGTTGGTGCAGGAAACCACTTTTTGCACTTGTGTTAGTGTTGAAAAACCACTTTTCGCACTGTGTTAGTGTGAAAAACCACTTTTCACACTTGTTTTGGTGCAGGAAACCACTTTTGCACTTGTATTAGTGTGGAAAAAACACTTTTTGCACTTGTGATAGTGTTGAAAAACTACTTTTCGAACTTGTGTTAGTGTTGAAAAACCACTTTTCGCACTTGTGTTAGTGTTGAAAAACCACTTTTCGCACTTGTGTTGGTGCAGGAAACCACTTTTGCACTTGTATTAGTGTGGAAAAAACACTTTTCGCACTTGTGTTAGTGTTGAAAATCCACTTTTCGCACTTGTGTTAGTGTTGAAAACCACTTTTCGCACTTGTGTTGGTGCAGGAAACCACTTTTGCACTTGTATTAGTGTGGAAAAATCACTTTTTGCACTTGTGATATAGTGTTGAAAAACCACTTTTTGCACTTGTGTTAGTGTGGAAAAACCACTTTTCGCACTTGTGTTGGTGCAGGAAACCACTTTTGCACTTGTATTAGTGTGGAAAAAACACTTTTTGCACTTGTATTAGTGTGGAAAAACCACTTTTTGCACTTGTGATAGTGTTGAAAAACCACTTTCGCACTTGTGTTAGTGTTGAAAAACCACTTTTCGCACTTGTGTTGGTGCAGGAAACCACTTTTGCACTTGTATTAGTGTGGAAAACCACTTTTTGCACTTGTGTTAGTGTTGAAAAACCACTTTTCGCACTTGTGTTAGTGTTGAAAAACCACTTTTCGCACTTGTGTTAGTGATGAAAAACCACTTTTCGCACTTCTGTTAGTGTTGAAAAACCACTTTTCTCACTTGTGTTGGTGCAGGAAACCACTTTTGCACTTGTATTAGTGTGGAAATAACACTTTTTGCACTTGTGATAATGTTGAAAAACCACTTTTCGCACTTGTGTTAGTGTTGAAAAACCACTTTTCGCACTTGTGTTGGTGCAGGAAACCACTTTTGCACTTGTATTAGTGTGGAAAAAACCACTTTTCGCACTTGTGTTAGTGTTGAAAAACCACTTTTCGCACTTGTGTTAGTGTTGAAAAACCACTTTTCGCACTTGTGTTGGTGCAGGAAACCACTTTTGCACTTGTATTAGTGTGGAAAAATCACTTTTTGCACTTGTGATAGTGTTGAAAAACCACTTTTTGCACTTGTGTTAGTGTTGAAAAACCACTTTTCGCACTTGTGTTGGTGCAGGAAACCACTTTTGCACTTGTATTAGTGTGGAAAAAACACTTTTTGCACTTGTATTAGTGTGGAAAAACCACTTTTCGCACTTGTGTTAGTGTTGAAAAACCACTTTTCGCACTTGTGTTAGTGTTGAAAAACCACTTTTCGCACTTCTGTTAGTGTTGAAAAACCATTTTCCGCACTTGTGTTGGTGCAGGAAACCACTTTTGCACTTGTATTAGTGTTGAAAAAACACTTTTTGCACTTGTGATAGTGTTGAAAAACCACTTTTCGCACTTGTGTTAGTGTTGAAAAACCACTTTTCGCACTTGTGTTGGTGCAGGAAACCACTTTTGCACTTGTATTAGTGTTGAAAAACCACTTTTCGCACTCTGTGTTGGTGCAGGAAACCACTTTTTGCACTTGTGTTAGTGTTGAAAAACCACTTTTCACACTTGTTTTGGTGCAGGAAACCACTTTTGCACTTGTATTAGTGTGGAAAAAACACTTTTTGCACTTGTGATAGTGTTGAAAAACCACTTTTCGCACTTGTGTTAGTGTTGAAAAACCACTTTTCGCACTTGTGTTAGTGTTGAAAAACCACTTTTCGCACTTGTGTTGGTGCAGGAAACCACTTTTGAACTTGTATTAGTGTGGAAAAAACACTTTTCGCACTTGTGTTAGTGTTGAAAATCCACTTTTCGCACTTGTGTTAGTGTTGAAAAACCACTTTTCGCACTTGTGTTGGTGCAGGAAAACACTTTTGCACTTGTATTAGTGTGGAAAAAACACTTTTTGCACTTGTGATAGTGTTGAAAAACCACTTTTCGCACTTGAGTTAGTGTTGAAAAACCACTTTTCGCACTTGTGTTAGTGTTGAAAAACCACTTTTCGCACTTGTGTTGGTGCAGGAAACCACTTTTGCACTTGTATTAGTGTGGAAAAAACACTTTTTGCACTTGTGATAGTGTTGAAAAACCACTTTTCGCACTTGTGTTAGTGTTGAAAAACCACTTTTCGCACTTGTGTTGGTGCAGGAAACCACTTTTGCACTTGTATTAGTGTGGAAAAATCACTTTTTGAACTTGTGATAGTGTTGAAAAACCACTTTTTGCACTTGTGTTAGTGTGGAAAAACCACTTTTCGCACTTGTGTTGGTGCAGGAAACCACTTTTGCACTTGTATTAGTGTGGAAAAAACACTTTTTGCACTTGTATTAGTGTGGAAAAACCACTTTTTGCACTTGTGATAGTGTTGAAAAACCACTTTCGCACTTGTGTTAGTGTTGAAAAACTACTTTTCGCACTTGTGTTGGTGCAGGAAACCACTTTTGCACTTGTATTAGTGTGGAAAACCACTTTTTGCACTTGTGTTAGTGTTGAAAAACCACTTTTCGCACTTGTGTTAGTGTTGAAAAACCACTTTTCGCACTTGTGTTAGTGTTGAAAAACCACTTTTGGCACTTCTGTTAGTGTTGAAAAACCACTTTTCGCACTTGTGTTGGTGCAGGAAACCACTTTTGCACTTGTATTAGTGTGGAAAAACCACTTTTCGCACTTGTGTTAGTGTTGAAAAACCACTTTTCGCACTTGTGTTAGTGTAGAAAAACCACTTTTCGCACTTGTGTTGGTGCAGGAAACCACTTTTGCACTTGTATTAGTGTGGAAAAATCACTTTTTGCACTTGTGATAGTGTTGAAAAACCACTTTTTGCACTTGTGTTAGTGTTGAAAAACCACTTTTCGCACTTGTGTTGGTGCAGGAAACCACTTTTGCACTTGTATTAGTGTGGAAAAAACACTTTTTGCACTTGTATTAGTGTGGAAAAACCACTTTTCGCACTTGTGTTAGTGTTGAAAAACCACTTTTCGCACTTGTGTTAGTGTTGAAAAACCACTTTTCGCACTTCTGTTAGTGTTGAAAAACCATTTTTCGCACTTGTGTTGGTGCAGGAAACCACTTTTGCACTTGTATTAGTGTGGAAAAAACACTTTTGCACTTGTGATAGTGTTGAAAAACCACTTTTCGCACTTGTGTTAGTGTTGAAAAACCACTTTTCGCACTTGTGTTGGTGCAGGAAACCACTTTTGCACTTGTATTAGTGTTGAAAAACCACTTTTCGCACTCTGTGTTGGTGCAGGAAACCACTTTTTGCACTTGTGTTAGTGTGGAAAAACACTTTTTGCACTTGTGATAGTGTTGAAAAACGACTTTTCGCACTTGTGTTAGTGTTGAAAAACCACTTTTCACACTTGTGTTGGTGCGGGAAACCACCTTTGCAATTGTATTCGTGTGGAAAAAACACTTTTTGCACTTGTGATAGTGTTGAAAAACCACTTTTTGCACTTGTGTTAGTGTTGAAAAACCACTTTTCGCACTTGTGTTAGTGTTGAAAAACCACTTTTCACACTTGTGTTGGTGCAGGAAACCACCTATGCACTTGTATTAGTGTGGAAAAAACACTTTTTGCACTTGTGATAGTGTTGAAAAACGACTTTTCGCACTTGTGTTAGTGTTGAAAAACCACTTTTCGCACTTGTGTTAGTGTTGAAAAACCACTTTTCGCACTTGTGTTGGTGCAGGAAACCACTTTTGCACTTGTATTAGTGTGGAAAAAACACTTTTTGCACTTGTGATTTTGTTGAAAAACCACTTTTCGCACTTGTGTTAGTGTTGAAAAACCACATTTCACACTTGTGTTAGTGTTGAAAAACTACTTTTCGCACTTGTGTTGGTGCAGGAAACCACTTTTGCACTTGTATTAGTGTGGAAAAAACACTTTTTGCACTTGTGATAGTGTTGAAAAACCACTTTTCGCACTTGTGTTAGTGTTGAAAAACCACTTTTCGCACTTGTGTTGGTGCAGGAAACCACTTTTGCACTTGTATTAGTGTGGAAAAAACACTTTTTGCACTTGTGATAGTGTTGAAAAACCACTTTTCGCACTTGTGTTAGTGTTGAAAAACCACTTTTCACACTTGTGTTGGTGCCGGAAACCACTTTTGCACTTGTATTAGTGTGGAAAAAACACTTTTTGCACTTGTGATAGTGTTGAAAAACCACTTTTCGCACTTGTGTTAGTGTTGAAAAACCACTTTTCGCACTTGTGTTGGTGCAGGAAACCACTTTTGCACTTGTATTAGTGTGGAAAAACCACTTTTCGCACTTGTGTTAGTGTTGAAAAACCACTTTTCGCACTTGTGTTGGTGCACGAAACCACTTTTGCACTTGTATTAGTGTGGAAAAAACACTTTTTGCACTTGTGTTAATGTTGAAAAACCACTTTTCGCACTTGTGTTAGTGTTGAAAAACCACTTTTCGCACTTGTGTTGGTGCAGGAAACCACTTTTGCACTTGTATTAGTGTGGAAAAAACACTTTTTGCACTTGTGATAGTGTTGAAAAACCACTTTTCGCACTTGTGTTAGTGTTGAAAAACCACTTTTCGCACTTGTGTTGGTGCAGGAAACCACTTTTGCACTTGTATTAGTGTGGAAAAACCACTTTTCACACTTGTGTTAGTGTTGAAAAACCACTTTTCGCACTTGTGTTAGTGTTGAAAAACCACTTTTCACACTTGTGTTGGTGCAGGAAACCACTTTTACACTTGTATTAGTGTGGAAAAACACTTTTCACACTTGTGTTAGTGTTGAAAAACCACTTTTCGCACTTCTGTTAGTGTTGAAAAACCACTTTTCGCACTTCCGTTAGTGTTGAAAAACCACTTTTCGCACTTGTGTTGGTGCAGGCAACCACTTTTGCACTTGTAATAGTGTGGAAAAAACACTTTTTACACTTGTGATAGTGTTGAAAAACCACTTTTCGCACTTGTGTTAGTGTTGAAAAACCACTTTTCGCACTTGTGTTGGTGCACGAAACCGCTTTTGCACTTGTATTAGTGTGGAAAAGCCACTTTTCGCACTTGTGTTAGTGTTGAAAAACCACCTTTCGCACTTGTGTTAGTGTTGAAAAACCACTTTTCGCACTTGTGTTAGTGTTGAAAAACCACTTTTCGCACTTCTGTTAGTGTTGAAAAACCACTTTTCGCACTTGTGTTGGTGCAGGCAACCACTTTTGCACTTGTATTAGTGTGGACAAAACACTTTTCGCACTTGTGTTAGTGTTGAAAAACCACTTTTCACACTTGTGTTAGTGTTGAAAAACCACTTTTCGCACTTGTGTTGGTGCAGGAAACCACTTTTGCACTTGTATTAGTGTGGAAAAAACACTTTTTGCACTTGTGATAGTGTTGAAAAATCACTTTTCGCACTTGTGTTAGTGTTGAAAAACCACTTTTCGCACTTGTGTTTGTGCAGGAAACCACTTTTGCACTTGTGTTAGTGTTGAAAAAACACTTTTCGCACTTGCGTTAGTGTTGAAAAACCACTTTTCGCACTTGTGTTGGTGCAGGAAACCACTTTTGCACTTGTAATAGTGTGGAAAAAACACTTTTTGCACTTGTGATAGTGTTGAAAAACCACTTTTCGCACTTGTGTTAGTGTTGAAAAACCACTTTTCGCACTTGTGTTGGTGCAGGAAACCACTTTTGCACTTGTAATAGTGTGGAAAAAACACTTTTTGCACTTGTGATAGTGTTGAAAAACCACTTTTCGCACTTGTGTTAGTGTTGAAAAACCACTTTTCGCACTTGTGTTGGTGCAGGAAACCACTTTTGCACTTGTATTAGTGTGGAAAAAACCACTTTTCACACTTGTGTTAGTGTTGAAAAACCACTTTTCGCACTTGTGTTACTGTTGAAAAACCACTTTTCGCACTTGTGTTGGTGCAGGAAACCTCTTTTACACTTGTATTAGTGTGGAAAAACACTTTTCACACTTGTGTTAGTGTTGAAAAACCACTTTTCGCACTTGTGTTAATGTTGAAAAACCACTTTTCGCACTTCCGTTAGTGTTGAAAAACCACTTTTCGCACTTGTGTTGGTGCAGGCAACCACTTTTGCACTTGTAATAGTGTGGAAAAAACACTTTTTGCACTTGTGATAGTGTTGAAAAACCACTTTTCGCACTTGTGTTAGTGTTGAAAAACCACTTTTCGCACTTGTGTTGGTGCACGAAACCGCTTTTGCACTTGTATTAGTGTGGAAAAGCCACTTTTCGCACTTGTGTTAGTGTTGAAAAACCACTTTTCGCACTTGTGTTAGTGTTGAAAAACCACTTTTTGCACTTGTGTTGGTGCAGGAAACCACTTTTGCACTTGTATTAGTGTGGAAAAAACACTTTTTGCACTTGTATTAGTGTGGAAAAACCACTTTTTGCACTTGTGATAGTGTTGAAAAACCACTTTCGCACTTGTGTTGGTGCAGGAAACCACTTTTGCACTTGTATTAGTGTGGAAAACCACTTTTTGCACTTGTGTTAGTGTTGAAAAACCACTTTTCGCACTTGTGTTAGTGTTGAAAAACCACTTTTCGCACTTGTGTTGGTGCAGGAAACCACTTTTGCACTTGTATTAGTGTGGAAAAAACACTTTTGCACTTGTGATAGTGTTGAAACCACTGTGTTAGTGTTGAAAAACCACTTTTCGCACTTGTGTTTGTGCAGGAAACCACTTTTGCACTTGTATTAGTGTGGAAAAACCACTTTTCGCACTTGTGTTAGTGTTGAAAAACCACTTTTCGCACTTGTGTTAGTGTTGAAAAACCACTTTTCGCACTTGTGTTGGTGCAGGAAACCACTTTTGCACTTGTATTAGTGTGGAAAAATCACTTTTTGCACTTGTGATAGTGCTGAAAAACCACTTTTTGCACTTGTGTTAGTGTTGAAAAACCACTTTTCGCACTTGTGTTGGTGCAGGAAACCACTTTTGCACTTGTATTAGTGTGGAAAAAACACTTTTTGCACTTGTATTAGTGTGGAAAAACCACTTTTTGCACTTGTGATAGTGTTGAAAAACCACTTTCGCACTTGTGTTAGTGTTGAAAAACCACTTTTCGCAATTGTGTTGGTGGAGGAAACCACTTTTGCACTTGTATTAGTGTGGAAAACCACTTTTTGCACTTGTGTTAGTGTTGAAAAACCACTTTTCGCACTTGTGTTAGTGTTGAAAAACCACTTTTCGCACTTGTGTTGGTGCAGGAAACCACTTTTGCACTTGTATTAGTGTGGAAAAACCACTTTTCGCACTTGTGTTAGTGTTGAAAAACAACTTTTCGCACTTGTGTTAGTGTTGAAAAACCACTTTTCGCACTTGTGTTGGTGCAGGAAACCACTTTTGCACTTGTATTAGTGTAGAAAAAACACTTTTTGCACTTGTGTTAGTGTTGAAAAACCACTTTTCGCACTTGTGTTGGTGCAGGAAACCACTTTTGCACTTGTATTAGTGTGGAAAAACCACTTTTCGCACTTGTGTTAGTGTTGATAAACCACTTTTCGCACTTGTGTTGGTGCAGGAAACCACTTTTGCACTTGTTTTAGTGTGGAAAAAACTCTTTTTGCACTTGTGATAGTGTTGAAAAACCACTTTTCGCACTTGTGTTAGTGTTGAAAAACCACTTTTCGCACTTGCGTTAGTGTTGAAAAACCACTTTTCGCACTTGTGTTGGTGCAGGAAACCACTTTTGCACTTGTAATAGTGTGGAAAAAACACTTTTTGCACTTATGATAGTGTTGAAAAACCACTTTTCGCACTTGTGTTAGTGCTGAAAAACCACTTTTCGCACTTGTGTTGGTGCACGAAACCACTTTTGCACTTGTATTAGTGTGGAAAAAACACTTTTCGCACTTGTGTTAATGTTGAAAAACCACTTTTCGCACTTGTGTTAGTGTTGAAAAACCACTTTTCGCACTTGTGTTGGTGCAGGAAACCACTTTTGCACTTGTATTAGTGTGGAAAAAACACTTTTTGCACTTGTGATAGTGTTGAAAAACCACTTTTCGCACTTGTGTTAGTGTTGAAAAACCACTTTTCGCACTTGTGTTGGTGCAGGAAACCACTTTTGCACTTGTATTAGTGTGGAAAAACCACATTTCGCACTTGTGTTATTGTTGAAAAACAACTTTTCGCACTTGTGTTGGTGTTGAAAAACCACTTTTCGCACTTGTGTTGGAGCAGGAAACCACTTTTGCACTTGTATTAGCGTGGAAAAATCACTTTTTGCACTTGTGTTAGTGTTGAAAAACCACTTTTCGCACTTGTGTTAGTGTTGAAAAACCACTTTTCGCACTTGTGTTGGTGCAGGAAACCACTTTTGCACTTGTATTAGCGTGGAAAAAACACTTTTTGCACTTGTGTTAGTGTTGAAAAACCACTTTCGCACTTGTGTTGGTGCAGGAAACCACTTTTGCACTTGTATTAGTGTGGAAAAACCACTTTTCGCACTTGTGTTAGTGTTGAAAAACCACTTTTCGCACTTGTGTTGGTGCAGGAAACCACTTTTGCACTTGTATTAGTGTGGAAAAAACACTTTTTGCACTTGTGATAGTGTTGAAAAACCACTTTTCGCACTTGTGTTAGTGTTGAAAAACCACTTTTCACACTTGTGTTAATGTTGAAAAACCACTTTTCGCACTTGTGTTGGTGCAGGAAACCACTTTTGCACTTGTTTTAGTGTGGAAAAAACACTTTTTGCACTTGTGATAGTGTTGAAAAACCACTTTTCGCACTTGTGTTAGTGTTGAAAAACCACTTTTCGCACTTGCGTTAGTGTTGAAAAACCACTTTTCGCACTTGTGTTGGTGCAGGAAACCACTTTTGCACTTGTAATAGTGTGGAAAAAACACTTTTTGCACTTGTGATAGTGTTGAAAAACCACTTTTCGCACTTGTGTTAGTGTTGAAAAACCACTTTTCGCACTTGTGTTGGTGCACGAAACCACTTTTGCACTTGTATTAGTGTGGAAAAAACACTTTTCGCACTTGTGTTAGTGTTGAAAAACCACTTTTCGCACTTGTGTTAGTGTTGAAAAACCACTTTTCGCACTTGTGTTGGTGCAGGAAACCACTTTTGCACTTGTATTAGTGTGGAAAAACCACTTTTTGCACTTGTGTTAGTGTTGAAAAACCACTTTTCGCACTTGTGTTAGTGTTGAAAAACCACTTTTTGCACTTGTGTTAGTGTTGAAAAACCACTTTTCGCACTTCTGTTAGTGTTGAAAAACCACTTTTCGCACTTGTGTTGGTGCAGGAAACCACTTTTGCACTTGTATTAGTGTGGAAAAACCACTTTTCGCACTTGTGATAGTGTTGAAAAACTACTTTTTGCACTTGTGTTAGTGTTGAAAAACCACTTTTCACACTTGTGTTCGTGTTGAAAAACCACTTTTCACACTTGTGTTGGTGCAGGAAACCACTTTTGCACTTGTATTAGTGTGGAAAAAACACTTTTTGCACTTGTGATAGTGTTGAAAAACCACTTTTCGCACTTGTGTTAGTGTTGAAAAACCACTTTTCGCACTTGTGTTGGTGCAGGAAACCACTTTTGCACTTGTATTAGTGTGGAAAAAACACTTTTTGCACTTGTGTTAGTGTTGAAAAACCACTTTTCGCACTTGTGTTGGTGCAGGAAACCACTTTTGCACTTGTATTAGTGTGGAAAAAACACTTTTTGCACTTGTGTTAGTGTTGAAAAACCACTTTTCGCACTTGTGTTGGTGCAGGAAACCACTTTTGCACTTGTATTAGTGTGGAAAAACCACTTTTCGCACTTGTGTTAGTGTTGAAAAACCACTTTTTGCACTTGTGTTGGTGCAGGAAACCACTTTTGCACTTGTATTAGTGTGGAAAAAACACTTTTTGCCCTTGTGATAGTGTTGAAAAACCACTTTTTGCACTTGTGATAGTGTTGAAAAACCACTTTTGCACTTGTATTAGTGTGGAAAAAACACTTTTCTCACTTGTGTTAGTGTTGAAAAACCACTTTTCGCACTTGTGTTAGTGTTGAAAAATCACTTTTCGCACTTGTGTTGGTGCAGGAAACCACTTTTGCACTTGTATTAGTGTGGAAAAAACACTTTTTGCACTTGTGTTAGTGTTGAAAAACCACTTTTCGCACTTGTGTTGGTGCAGGAAACCACTTTTGCACTTGTATTAGTGTGGAAAAACCACTTTTTGCACTTGTGTTAGTGTTGAAAAACCACTTTTTGCACTTGTGTTGGTGCAGGAAACCACTTTTGCACTTGTATTAGTGTGGAAAAAACACTTTTTGCCCTTGTGATAGTGTTGAAAAACCACTTTTCGCACTTGTGTTAGTGTTGAAAAACCACTTTTCACACTTGTGTTCGTGTTGAAAAACCACTTTTCACATTTGTGTTGTTGCAGGAAACCACTTTTGCACTTGTATTAGTGTGGAAAAAACACTTTTTGCACTTGTGATAGTGTTGAAAAACCACTTTTGCACTTGTATTAGTGTGGAAAAAACACTTTTCTCACTTGTGTTAGTGTTGAAAAACCACTTTTCGCACTTGTGTTAGTGTTGAAAAATCACTTTTCGCACTTGTGTTGGTGCAGGAAACCACTTTTGCACTTGTATTAGTGTGGAAAAAACACTTTTTGCACTTGTGTTAGTGTTGAAAAACCACTTTTCGCACTTGTGTTGCTGCAGGAAACCACTTTTGCACTTGTATTAGTGTGGAAAAACCACTTTTCGCACTTGTGTTAGTGTTGAAAAACCACTTTTTGCACTTGTGTTGGTGCAGGAAACCACTTTTGCACTTGTATTAGTGTGGAAAAAACACTTTTTGCCCTTGTGATAGTGTTGAAAAACCACTTTTCGCACTTGTGTTAGTGTTGAAAAACCACTTTTCGCACTTGTGTTAATGTTGAAAAACCACTTTTCGCACTTGTGTTGTTGCAGGAAACCACTTTTGCACTTGTTTTAGTGTGGAAAAAACACTTTTTGCACTTGTGATAGTGTTGAAAAACCACTTTTCGCACTTGTGTTAGTGTTGAAAAACCACTTTTCGCATTTGCGTTAGTGTTGAAAAACCACTTTTCGCACTTGTGTTGGTGCAGGAAACCACTTTTGCACTTGTTTTAGTGTGGAAAAAACACTTTTTGCACTTGTGATAGTGTTGAAAAACCACTTTTCGCACTTGTGTTAGTGTTGAAAAACCACTTTTCGCACTTCCGTTAGTGTTGAAAAACCACTTTTCGCACTTGTGTTGGTGCAGGCAACCACTTTTGCACTTGTAATAGTGTGGAAAAAACACTTTTTGCACTTGTGATAGTGTTGAAAAACCACTTTTCGCACTTGTGTTAGTGTTGAAAAACCACTTTTCGCACTTGTGTTGGTGCACGAAACCGCTTTTGCACTTGTATTAGTGTGGAAAAGCCACTTTTCGCACTTGTGTTAGTGTTGAAAAACCACTTTTCGCACTTGTGTTAGTGTTGAAAAACCACTTTTTGCACTTGTGTTGGTGCAGGAAACCACTTTTGCACTTGTATTAGTGTGGAAAAAACACTTTTTGCACTTGTATTAGTGTGGAAAAACCACTTTTTGCACTTGTGATAGTGTTGAAAAACCACTTTCGCACTTGTGTTGGTGCAGGAAACCACTTTTGCACTTGTATTAGTGTGGAAAACCACTTTTTGCACTTGTGTTAGTGTTGAAAAACCACTTTTCGCACTTGTGTTAGTGTTGAAAAACCACTTTTCGCACTTGTGTTGGTGCAGGAAACCACTTTTGCACTTGTATTAGTGTGGAAAAAACACTTTTGCACTTGTGATAGTGTTGAAACCACTGTGTTAGTGTTGAAAAACCACTTTTCGCACTTGTGTTTGTGCAGGAAACCACTTTTGCACTTGTATTAGTGTGGAAAAACCACTTTTCGCACTTGTGTTAGTGTTGAAAAACCACTTTTCGCACTTGTGTTAGTGTTGAAAAACCACTTTTCGCACTTGTGTTGGTGCAGGAAACCACTTTTGCACTTGTATTAGTGTGGAAAAATCACTTTTTGCACTTGTGATAGTGCTGAAAAACCACTTTTTGCACTTGTGTTAGTGTTGAAAAACCACTTTTCGCACTTGTGTTGGTGCAGGAAACCACTTTTGCACTTGTATTAGTGTGGAAAAAACACTTTTTGCACTTGTATTAGTGTGGAAAAACCACTTTTTGCACTTGTGATAGTGTTGAAAAACCACTTTCGCACTTGTGTTAGTGTTGAAAAACCACTTTTCGCAATTGTGTTGGTGGAGGAAACCACTTTTGCACTTGTATTAGTGTGGAAAACCACTTTTTGCACTTGTGTTAGTGTTGAAAAACCACTTTTCGCACTTGTGTTAGTGTTGAAAAACCACTTTTCGCACTTGTGTTGGTGCAGGAAACCACTTTTGCACTTGTATTAGTGTGGAAAAACCACTTTTCGCACTTGTGTTAGTGTTGAAAAACAACTTTTCGCACTTGTGTTAGTGTTGAAAAACCACTTTTCGCACTTGTGTTGGTGCAGGAAACCACTTTTGCACTTGTATTAGTGTAGAAAAAACACTTTTTGCACTTGTGTTAGTGTTGAAAAACCACTTTTCGCACTTGTGTTGGTGCAGGAAACCACTTTTGCACTTGTATTAGTGTGGAAAAACCACTTTTCGCACTTGTGTTAGTGTTGATAAACCACTTTTCGCACTTGTGTTGGTGCAGGAAACCACTTTTGCACTTGTTTTAGTGTGGAAAAAACTCTTTTTGCACTTGTGATAGTGTTGAAAAACCACTTTTCGCACTTGTGTTAGTGTTGAAAAACCACTTTTCGCACTTGCGTTAGTGTTGAAAAACCACTTTTCGCACTTGTGTTGGTGCAGGAAACCACTTTTGCACTTGTAATAGTGTGGAAAAAACACTTTTTGCACTTATGATAGTGTTGAAAAACCACTTTTCGCACTTGTGTTAGTGCTGAAAAACCACTTTTCGCACTTGTGTTGGTGCACGAAACCACTTTTGCACTTGTATTAGTGTGGAAAAAACACTTTTCGCACTTGTGTTAATGTTGAAAAACCACTTTTCGCACTTGTGTTAGTGTTGAAAAACCACTTTTCGCACTTGTGTTGGTGCAGGAAACCACTTTTGCACTTGTATTAGTGTGGAAAAAACACTTTTTGCACTTGTGATAGTGTTGAAAAACCACTTTTCGCACTTGTGTTAGTGTTGAAAAACCACTTTTCGCACTTGTGTTGGTGCAGGAAACCACTTTTGCACTTGTATTAGTGTGGAAAAACCACATTTCGCACTTGTGTTATTGTTGAAAAACAACTTTTCGCACTTGTGTTGGTGTTGAAAAACCACTTTTCGCACTTGTGTTGGAGCAGGAAACCACTTTTGCACTTGTATTAGCGTGGAAAAATCACTTTTTGCACTTGTGTTAGTGTTGAAAAACCACTTTTCGCACTTGTGTTAGTGTTGAAAAACCACTTTTCGCACTTGTGTTGGTGCAGGAAACCACTTTTGCACTTGTATTAGCGTGGAAAAAACACTTTTTGCACTTGTGTTAGTGTTGAAAAACCACTTTCGCACTTGTGTTGGTGCAGGAAACCACTTTTGCACTTGTATTAGTGTGGAAAAACCACTTTTCGCACTTGTGTTAGTGTTGAAAAACCACTTTTCGCACTTGTGTTGGTGCAGGAAACCACTTTTGCACTTGTATTAGTGTGGAAAAAACACTTTTTGCACTTGTGATAGTGTTGAAAAACCACTTTTCGCACTTGTGTTAGTGTTGAAAAACCACTTTTCACACTTGTGTTAATGTTGAAAAACCACTTTTCGCACTTGTGTTGGTGCAGGAAACCACTTTTGCACTTGTTTTAGTGTGGAAAAAACACTTTTTGCACTTGTGATAGTGTTGAAAAACCACTTTTCGCACTTGTGTTAGTGTTGAAAAACCACTTTTCGCACTTGCGTTAGTGTTGAAAAACCACTTTTCGCACTTGTGCTGGTGCAGGAAACCACTTTTGCACTTGTAATAGTGTGGAAAAAACACTTTTTGCACTTGTGATAGTGTTGAAAAACCACTTTTCGCACTTGTGTTAGTGTTGAAAAACCACTTTTCGCACTTGTGTTGGTGCACGAAACCACTTTTGCACTTGTATTAGTGTGGAAAAAACACTTTTCGCACTTGTGTTAGTGTTGAAAAACCACTTTTCGCACTTGTGTTAGTGTTGAAAAACCACTTTTCGCACTTGTGTTGGTGCAGGAAACCACTTTTGCACTTGTATTAGTGTGGAAAAACCACTTTTTGCACTTGTGTTAGTGTTGAAAAACCACTTTTCGCACTTGTGTTAGTGTTGAAAAACCACTTTTTGCACTTGTGTTAGTGTTGAAAAACCACTTTTCGCACTTCTGTTAGTGTTGAAAAACCACTTTTCGCACTTGTGTTGGTGCAGGAAACCACTTTTGCACTTGTATTAGTGTGGAAAAACCACTTTTCGCACTTGTGATAGTGTTGAAAAACTACTTTTTGCACTTGTGTTAGTGTTGAAAAACCACTTTTCACACTTGTGTTCGTGTTGAAAAACCACTTTTCACACTTGTGTTGGTGCAGGAAACCACTTTTGCACTTGTATTAGTGTGGAAAAAACACTTTTTGCACTTGTGATAGTGTTGAAAAACCACTTTTCGCACTTGTGTTAGTGTTGAAAAACCACTTTTCGCACTTGTGTTGGTGCAGGAAACCACTTTTGCACTTGTATTAGTGTGGAAAAAACACTTTTTGCACTTGTGTTAGTGTTGAAAAACCACTTTTCGCACTTGTGTTGGTGCAGGAAACCACTTTTGCACTTGTATTAGTGTGGAAAAAACACTTTTTGCACTTGTGTTAGTGTTGAAAAACCACTTTTCGCACTTGTGTTGGTGCAGGAAACCACTTTTGCACTTGTATTAGTGTGGAAAAACCACTTTTCGCACTTGTGTTAGTGTTGAAAAACCACTTTTTGCACTTGTGTTGGTGCAGGAAACCACTTTTGCACTTGTATTAGTGTGGAAAAAACACTTTTTGCCCTTGTGATAGTGTTGAAAAACCACTTTTTGCACTTGTGATAGTGTTGAAAAACCACTTTTGCACTTGTATTAGTGTGGAAAAAACACTTTTCTCACTTGTGTTAGTGTTGAAAAACCACTTTTCGCACTTGTGTTAGTGTTGAAAAATCACTTTTCGCACTTGTGTTGGTGCAGGAAACCACTTTTGCACTTGTATTAGTGTGGAAAAAACACTTTTTGCACTTGTGTTAGTGTTGAAAAACCACTTTTCGCACTTGTGTTGGTGCAGGAAACCACTTTTGCACTTGTATTAGTGTGGAAAAACCACTTTTTGCACTTGTGTTAGTGTTGAAAAACCACTTTTTGCACTTGTGTTGGTGCAGGAAACCACTTTTGCACTTGTATTAGTGTGGAAAAAACACTTTTTGCCCTTGTGATAGTGTTGAAAAACCACTTTTCGCACTTGTGTTAGTGTTGAAAAACCACTTTTCACACTTGTGTTCGTGTTGAAAAACCACTTTTCACATTTGTGTTGTTGCAGGAAACCACTTTTGCACTTGTATTAGTGTGGAAAAAACACTTTTTGCACTTGTGATAGTGTTGAAAAACCACTTTTGCACTTGTATTAGTGTGGAAAAAACACTTTTCTCACTTGTGTTAGTGTTGAAAAACCACTTTTCGCACTTGTGTTAGTGTTGAAAAATCACTTTTCGCACTTGTGTTGGTGCAGGAAACCACTTTTGCACTTGTATTAGTGTGGAAAAAACACTTTTTGCACTTGTGTTAGTGTTGAAAAACCACTTTTCGCACTTGTGTTGCTGCAGGAAACCACTTTTGCACTTGTATTAGTGTGGAAAAACCACTTTTCGCACTTGTGTTAGTGTTGAAAAACCACTTTTTGCACTTGTGTTGGTGCAGGAAACCACTTTTGCACTTGTATTAGTGTGGAAAAAACACTTTTTGCCCTTGTGATAGTGTTGAAAAACCACTTTTCGCACTTGTGTTAGTGTTGAAAAACCACTTTTCGCACTTGTGTTAATGTTGAAAAACCACTTTTCGCACTTGTGTTGTTGCAGGAAACCACTTTTGCACTTGTTTTAGTGTGGAAAAAACACTTTTTGCACTTGTGATAGTGTTGAAAAACCACTTTTCGCACTTGTGTTAGTGTTGAAAAACCACTTTTCGCATTTGCGTTAGTGTTGAAAAACCACTTTTCGCACTTGTGTTGGTGCAGGAAACCACTTTTGCACTTGTATTAGTGTTAGTCTAGTAGGAAGACTAGGTCCCCCTGCACCCCCCGGAGATATACTTCTAATCAGTGTTTCTAGATTGGAAAAAATGTGTAGAAAATGACTAGCTATGGCCCCAAGCTGAAAAAATGTCCCACATACCATTTTTATGCAAATTACTGCTGCCATTATCAAAAAAACGATTTTTGACATATCTCAGCCAATATTGCAGATAATTGAAAAATGAAGGTGTCTAGACCCATGTTTTGAAGGGCATAGATCATGATAGAACTATTCATAACATGATTACATGTGTCTATGGTATACTAGTATGCATATTAATGCTGTAATTACAAAATAATCAGTTTTACAAATGATAAGGATACGTTAATACTGCAGATAACTTAACATGGTACATAAGGGGTCTAAACCCAGGTATTTTCAAGGTTAAATGTCAACAAGATGCTCCTGAGTCTTGCATAGGGGCGGGACATTGGCAGTAACATTGGTACCACTCAACTTTTCTTCCCACCATTGACTTTGTATTGCGAGAGATTTTCACTTGCTTATTTAAAGGTTTCTCACCCAGCCCACGTAAAATCTACCAACTCCTGCTGTTAACTCCCAAACATATTTTTTTATGTTATCCAATCACAGTGCAGAAATGACAGACTAGAGATCCAAATTAGTGCTGCTATAGCTGCCATTTTACATTTCCATCCATGTAACATGCGCGCTCGCGCGCTCGTATCAATTGGTAATGTCGCGCGCTCGTATCAATTGGTAACGTTGATGTTATTGAATACCTCAGTTGAAAGTTCAGTCTTCCATTCCATCTGTGTGTTGTTCTTGGTATTCATCCTCCAATCTAGCCAGGTAAGATGCTAACTATAATGTTACTCACACTCTTGACTTCAGTTTCTGCATGAAATCATAAACAGGCAGAATAACAGCTGAGCCAGCTAGCACCATGTTAGCTAACGTTAAAGCTAGCCTCATCTATGTACAGTATGTTCCTAATGTCGGTGTAACTTAAACTTTTGTTAATGCCAAACATGAGACATATCTGTTGACTTCTGTATATGAATTGAACCAGAAAGAGGCACGACAGCTGAGCTAGCTACAGTAACTTAGCACAATGTTTCATTGGCCTAGATAGCTAACGTTAGTGTGGAAGAATTTAGATGTTTTAGCTATTAGCACTTTTGATGCCACTAAACATGGTTTAGTCAGCTAAAAAGTACCCTAGTGTAGAACATGACTCAGAACCTCTGTTACCTCACTGAAAACTCAGAGCCTCCTTTCACAGGAGGATTTCACAGTAACGATTGGACCCTTCCACACATCCATGAACTACATCGGGATGCTCACTGGACACAAGATGCGTGGTTCTGGATATGCAGAGATTCTCTTTGAGGCACAACTAGTAACAAGTGGATCTCTCAAAGGTGTTCTCAGTGGAAAGGCCTACGCAAAGTCCCTCTTTTGCCTCAAAACAGTGTGTGAGGCAATGGAGAGGCTGTTGATGGAGAGATTCACTGAGGAGGAGAACATCATGATCTCTGACCCTGCTGTGCTTCTCAGAATGACCCAGTCTTGCAACCGAGAGCACCTCGATGAAGCCCTCAAAGACCCCTCAACTCTACTCCTCATCAAAAAGTACCATGCCTTTGAGGAAAAGGTGCGCAAGGGCCACCTGGGGAAGACAGCTGCCTTCTGGATGTCGTTCATTACCCACTGCCATCTTGTCTTCATGCTCCTCCACTCTGTGAAGACCAACAACCTCCAGCTGTTTCACAAGTGTAACGGAGAGATGGCAGATATCTTCTTCGCCTTTGACGGACACAACTACTCCAGGTTTGTGTAGCATACATGGTAAAATGTATAACCATCACTGAGTAGATTTTAATTGATACTTGGGTTCATGTATTATGAGAGGAGCTATTCCAATAAATGTCTACAGTATTTCCCTCTCTGTACTTTACAGATATCTGACTTGGCTGGAAGTCCACCTGACAAATCTGGAAAGCACGCACCCAGGGGCCAAGGACCTGCTTACTATGGGTGCAATCGCAGTGGCTCGCTCGATGATACCAGGGGCACTCAGTGCTGTCGACAAGACAATGGAAGAAACGTTCATGCGCTTTGCTAAATCATCAGGTACATCATTTTCTTTCAGTACATTATACATTTGAAACTGTAGAAACCAGCTTTATATGATGTAAACTGCTCTTACAAAACATTTCCCTTTTAATGATTGGGTTATGCAATTAAAATATGTTCACTTTTCAGGTGGCTTTGCTGGCCTGTACAGTCAGTTTGGGGCATACCAGAGATGGTGCCGAACAACCACAGCACGGGCACAGTTCTATGAAAAGACCCTTGAGATGGTGGATCTCATCGATGACCCAGACTGCCCAAGAGCAGGGAGACATCGTGAACTAGAGAAGGCAGAGATCAGAAAAGGCGAGGAGGCCGTTCAGCGAACCCTAACTACTATCAAGAACTTCACCAATCCGTTCACCATCATTGATAAGGACAAACTCTACTGCCTGGCCTCTGGTGCTCCCGTCCCCATGGATGTTGAGATGGATGTGTTACAAGCAGAAGCTGTGGGGAAAGCTGCGAAAGCTGACTTCATCAGGCGCCTGGAAAGCGGAGAACCTGAGAGCTTCTTCAACCCAATCAAGAGAAAGAAACTCAAGACCATGGAGGCTAGTAACAAGAAGATCACACTAACAACCTCACAGGGCAAGGTAAGGATGTAATCCAATACCCAAGTGCTTTTGTATTTTATGTTGTATTTTTAAATGGCGTCCTGTACATGCTATATTGAGATACAAGATTGAACTCCAAATTTGTTTATTAAAGACAGTGCACATCAATGAACAATGTAAAGATTGTAAATATGCCAATTTATAGCACATGAATAATTTTCACCTGTAGTCCTTCCTGTAGTACATATCAACCAATCACCATTTATCATTCCAGGTCATCCAGTATCAGGAGCAAAGCAACCTTGCATTCCTGCTCCTTGTCAAGTCTCAGAGTCAAGATGAGCCATTAGACCTGGGAGAACTCATGAAGTACTGCCTGATGCCAGTGCCTCCTAGCCTTGGGACACCAGATGGGTTCTTCTGCAAAACCAACAAAGCCTCCATTCTGCACTACCTTTTAGAGGACACCACACCACAAGATCTGCAATACCCCAAGGATGCCCTGTTCATCCAGGATGGAATGGCGCTGCTGCATACCCTTGCCAACCTTCCCCCAACATGTGGTGAGATATGCTTGCAGGTGCTTGATCAGATGGTGGCCAAGCAGCACTTTCTGTTCTCCACTGACAGTTACCATCCTGAGTCAATCAAAGCGCAGGAAAGGCTGAGGCGGGGCAGCTCAGAGAAGATCATTCTGGCTGGACCAGCAACCAGGAAGCCATATGACTTCAAAATGTTCCTTGCAAATGACGACAACAAAAAGCAGATGTGCCAGCTTCTTCTGAAAGTGTGGAGTGGACAAGAGGCAGCTACCAGGCTGGAGAGAACAGAGATGGCTGTGCTGATCGTGGAGGGGAAGGCCCACCAACTTGCCTCAACGAATGGCAAGGTAAAATTGAAAGCCCTTCGTGAATGGCGATTCAATTTGTAATTTTTCCTGAAAAAAAGGTGATTACCTGTGATGTTTGTCTAGATCTGAAACTGGCAGTGACTGGTGATTGAAATGCGGTGCCTTTTTGTGTTTCAGGTCGAGGTACGTGAACTCCCCACGATCTACAGCAACCAGGAAGAGACTGATACCAGGGTGGTTCTGTACCTCCATCATGCTGCTACCATCGGATACAAGAACGCTGTAGTCAGAACACCGGACACAGACATCCTCCTGATCCTGCTCCACCATGCCCACAACATCAAGCTGACGGTGTACCTGGATACAGGGTCAGGGAAGCATCGCCAACTTGTCAACGTCTCTGAGCTGGCAGAATCCCTGGGAGAGGACTACTGTGCCACTCTCCTGGGGTACTATGTGTTCAGCGGAGAAGACTGCACCAGTGCCTTCAAAGGGAAGGGAAAAGTCGGGCCCTTGAAAAAGCTGGAGAAGAATCCCAGGTTTCACAGGGCATTCGGTGAACTGGGTGACAACTGGGATGCCAACCCTGAGGTGGAGAGGCAGTTAGAAAAATTCACCTGTGTGATGTACGGCCAGAGTCGCGAGTCATCAGTGGACATTGTCCGTGCCAAGCTGCTACGAAAAATGGTGGGAGAGGACAAGACCCTCACATCCAAGTCCAAGGTTGATCTGGCTCGCCTTCCTCCATGCCAGTCTGCCCTGAAGCCGCACATCCAGCGTGTGAACCACCGCGTAGCATTGTACAAAAGAGCCGATCAACCTATCATCGAAAAGCCAAAACCTTATGAGGAGCAAGGATGGATAAGGACTGATGAAGGACTGTTGAAACCAATGTGGTCCAGTGGTCCCATCCTACCAACCTCACTGGTGGATCTTCTGAACACAGGAGAGCACGAAGAGGAGGAGGAAGAGGAAGGAGAAGAAGAGTTTGACTCTGACGATTTCGATGAAAATGATGATGACTGACTCAGTGTAGAATCACTAATGCTAATGATGTTTATCTAAAACAAGCAAGAGAAGAGTGGTCACATTGAGTGCTAGGACTATTTTGACAGTTGTAATATTTAGAAAAATAAAACTTTGTGTTAACGTCTGTGTAGACGGACCTTAATATGAGTCTATTATTTCGTAAAACTGTGATTATTTTGTAAATAAAGCACTAATTAGCATACTAGTATACCATAGACACATGTAATCATGTTATGAATAGTTCTATCATGATCTATGCCCTACAAAACATGGGTCTAGACACCTTCATTTTTCAATTATCTGCAATATTGGCTGAGATATGTCAAAAATCGTTTTTTTGATAATGGCAGCAGTAATTTGCATAGAAATGGTATGTGGGACATGTTTACAGCTTGGGGCCATAGCTAGTCATTTTCTACACATTTTTTCCAATCTAGAAACACTGATTAGAAGTATATCTCCGGGGGGTGCAGGGGGACCTAGTCTTCCTACTAGACTATGTGGAAAAAACACTTTTTGCACTTGTGATAGTGTTGAAAAACCACTTTTCGCACTTGTGTTAGTGTTGAAAAACCACTTTTCGCACTTGTGTTGGTGCAGGAAACCACTTTTGCACTTGTTTTAGTGTGGAAAAAACACTTTTCGCACTTGTGTTATTGTTGAAAAACCACTTTTCGCACTTGTGTTAGTGTTGAAAAACCACTTTTCGCACTTGTGTTGGTGCAGGAAACCACTTTTGCACTTGTATTAGTGTGGAAAAAACACTTTTTGCACTTGTGATAGTGTTGAAAAACCACTTTTCGCACTTGTGTTAGTGTTGAAAAACCACTTTTCGCACTTGTGTTGGTGCAGGAAACCACTTTTGCACTTGTATTAGTGTGGAAAAACCACTTTTCGCACTTGTGTTAGTGTTGAAAAACCACTTTTCGCACTTGTGTTGGTGCACGAAACCACTTTTGCACTTGTATTAGTGTGGAAAAAACACTTTTTGCACTTGTGTTAATGTTGAAAAACCACTTTTCGCACTTGTGTTAGTGTTGAAAAACCACTTTTCGCACTTGTGTTGGTGCAGGAAACCACTTTTGCACTTGTATTAGTGTGGAAAAAACACTTTTTGCACTTGTGATAGTGTTGAAAAACCACTTTTCGCACTTGTGTTAGTGTTGAAAAACCACTTTTCGCACTTGTGTTGGTGCAGGAAACCACTTTTGCACTTGTATTAGTGTGGAAAAACCACTTTTCACACTTGTGTTAGTGTTGAAAAACCACTTTTCGCACTTGTGTTAGTGTTGAAAAACCACTTTTCACACTTGTGTTGGTGCAGGAAACCACTTTTACACTTGTATTAGTGTGGAAAAATACTTTTCACACTTGTGTTAGTGTTGAAAAACCACTTTTCGCACTTGTGTTAGTGTTGAAAAACCACTTTTCGCACTTCCGTTAGTGTTGAAAAACCACTTTTCGCACTTGTGTTGGTGCAGGCAACCACTTTTGCACTTGTAATAGTGTGGAAAAAACACTTTTTACACTTGTGATAGTGTTGAAAAACCACTTTTCGCACTTGTGTTAGTGTTGAAAAACCACTTTTCGCACTTGTGTTGGTGCACGAAACCGCTTTTGCACTTGTATTAGTGTGGAAAAGCCACTTTTCGCACTTGTGTTAGTGTTGAAAAACCACCTTTCGCACTTGTGTTAGTGTTGAAAAACCACTTTTCGCACTTGTGTTAGTGTTGAAAAACCACTTTTCGCACTTCTGTTAGTGTTGAAAAACCACTTTTCGCACTTGTGTTGGTGCAGGCAACCACTTTTGCACTTGTATTAGTGTGGACAAAACACTTTTCGCACTTGTGTTAGTGTTGAAAAACCACTTTTCGCACTTGTGTTGGTGCAGGAAACCACTTTTGCACTTGTATTAGTGTGGAAAAAACACTTTTTGCACTTGTGATAGTGTTGAAAAATCACTTTTCGCACTTGGTTAGTGTTGAAAAACCACTTTTCGCACTTGTGTTTGTGCAGGAAACCACTTTTGCACTTGTGTTAGTGTTGAAAAAACACTTTTCGCACTTGCGTTAGTGTTGAAAAACCACTTTTCACACTTGTGTTGGTGCAGGAAACCACTTTTGCACTTGTAATAGTGTGGAAAAAACACTTTTTGCACTTGTGATAGTGTTGAAAAACCACTTTTCGCACTTGTGTTAGTGTTGAAAAACCACTTTTCGCACTTGTGTTGGTGCAGGAAACCACTTTTGCACTTGTAATAGTGTGGAAAAAACACTTTTTGCACTTGTGATAGTGTTGAAAAACCACTTTTCGCACTTGTGTTAGTGTTGAAAAACCACTTTTCGCACTTGTGTTGGTGCAGGAAACCACTTTTGCACTTGTATTAGTGTGGAAAAAACCACTTTTCACACTTGTGTTAGTGTTGAAAAACCACTTTTCGCACTTGTGTTACTGTTGAAAAACCACTTTTCGCACTTGTGTTGGTGCAGGAAACCACTTTTACACTTGTATTAGTGTGGAAAAACACTTTTCACACTTGTGTTAGTGTTGAAAAACCACTTTTCGCACTTGTGTTAATGTTGAAAAACCACTTTTCGCACTTCCGTTAGTGTTGAAAAACCACTTTTCGCACTTGTGTTGGTGCAGGCAACCACTTTTGCACTTGTAATAGTGTGGAAAAAACACTTTTTGCACTTGTGATAGTGTTGAAAAACCACTTTTCGCACTTGTGTTAGTGTTGAAAAACTACTTTTCGCACTTGTGTTGGTGCACGAAACCGCTTTTGCACTTGTATTAGTGTGGAAAAGCCACTTTTCGCACTTGTGTTAGTGTTGAAAAACCACTTTTCGCACTTGTGTTAGTGTTGAAAAACCACTTTTTGCACTTGTGTTGGTGCAGGAAACCACTTTTGCACTTGTATTAGTGTGGAAAAAACACTTTTTGCACTTGTATTAGTGTGGAAAAACCACTTTTTGCACTTGTGATAGTGTTGAAAAACCACTTTCGCACTTGTGTTGGTGCAGGAAACCACTTTTGCACTTGTATTAGTGTGGAAAACCACTTTTTGCACTTGTGTTAGTGTTGAAAAACCACTTTTCGCACTTGTGTTAGTGTTGAAAAACCACTTTTCGCACTTGTGTTGGTGCAGGAAACCACTTTTGCACTTGTATTAGTGTGGAAAAAACACTTTTGCACTTGTGATAGTGTTGAAACCACTGTGTTAGTGTTGAAAAACCACTTTTCGCACTTGTGTTTGTGCAGGAAACCACTTTTGCACTTGTATTAGTGTGGAAAAACCACTTTTCGCACTTGTGTTAGTGTTGAAAAACCACTTTTCGCACTTGTGTTAGTGTTGAAAAACCACTTTTCGCACTTGTGTTGGTGCAGGAAACCACTTTTGCAATTGTATTAGTGTGGAAAAATCACTTTTTGCACTTGTGATAGTGCTGAAAAACCACTTTTTGCACTTGTGTTAGTGTTGAAAAACCACTTTTCGCACTTGTGTTGGTGCAGGAAACCACTTTTGCACTTGTATTAGTGTGGAAAAAACACTTTTTGCACTTGTATTAGTGTGGAAAAACCACTTTTTGCACTTGTGATAGTGTTGAAAAACCACTTTCGCACTTGTGTTAGTGTTGAAAAACCACTTTTCGCAATTGTGTTGGTGGAGGAAACCACTTTTGCACTTGTATTAGTGTGGAAAACCACTTTTTGCACTTGTGTTAGTGTTGAAAAACCACTTTTCGCACTTGTGTTAGTGTTGAAAAACCACTTTTCGCACTTGTGTTGGTGCAGGAAACCACTTTTGCACTTGTATTAGTGTGGAAAAACCACTTTTCGCACTTGTGTTAGTGTTGAAAAACAACTTTTCGCACTTGTGTTAGTGTTGAAAAACCACTTTTCGCACTTGTGTTGGTGCAGGAAACCACTTTTGCACTTGTATTAGTGTAGAAAAAACACTTTTTGCACTTGTGTTAGTGTTGAAAAACCACTTTTCGCACTTGTGTTGGTGCAGGAAACCACTTTTGCACTTGTATTAGTGTGGAAAAACCACTTTTCGCACTTGTGTTAGTGTTGATAAACCACTTTTCGCACTTGTGTTGGTGCAGGAAACCACTTTTGCACTTGTTTTAGTGTGGAAAAAACTCTTTTTGCACTTGTGATAGTGTTGAAAAACCACTTTTCGCACTTGTGTTAGTGTTGAAAAACCACTTTTCGCACTTGCGTTAGTGTTGAAAAACCACTTTTCGCACTTGTGTTGGTGCAGGAAACCACTTTTGCACTTGTAATAGTGTGGAAAAAACACTTTTTGCACTTATGATAGTGTTGAAAAACCACTTTTCGCACTTGTGTTAGTGCTGAAAAACCACTTTTCGCACTTGTGTTGGTGCACGAAACCACTTTTGCACTTGTATTAGTGTGGAAAAAACACTTTTCGCACTTGTGTTAATGTTGAAAAACCACTTTTCGCACTTGTGTTAGTGTTGAAAAACCACTTTTCGCACTTGTGTTGGTGCAGGAAACCACTTTTGCACTTGTATTAGTGTGGAAAAAACACTTTTTGCACTTGTGATAGTGTTGAAAAACCACTTTTCGCACTTGTGTTAGTGTTGAAAAACCACTTTTCGCACTTGTGTTGGTGCAGGAAACCACTTTTGCACTTGTATTAGTGTGGAAAAACCACTTTTCACACTTGTGTTAGTGTTGAAAAACCACTTTTCGCACTTGTGTTAGTGTTGAAAAACCACTTTTCGCACTTGTGTTGGTGCAGGAAACCACTTTTACACTTGTATTAGTGTGGAAAAACACTTTTCACACTTGTGTTAGTGTTGAAAAACCACTTTTCGCACTTGTGTTAGTGTTGAAAAACCACTTTTCGCACTTCCGTTAGTGTTGAAAAACCACTTTTCGCACTTGTGTTGGTGCAGGCAACCACTTTTGCACTTGTAATAGTGTGGAAAAAACACTTTTTGCACTTGTGATAGTGTTGAAAAACCACTTTTCGCACTTGTGTTAGTGTTGAAAAACCACTTTTCGCACTTGTGTTGGTGCACGAAACCGCTTTTGCACTTGTATTAGTGTGGAAAAGCCACTTTTCACACTTGTGTTAGTGTTGAAAAACCACTTTTCGCACTTGTGTTGGTGCAGGAAACCACTTTTGCACTTGTATTAGTGTGGAAAAAACACTTTTTGCACTTGTGATAGTGTTGAAAAACCACTTTTCGCACTTGTGTTAGTGTTGAAAAACCACTTTTCGCACTTGTGTTGGTGCAGGAAACCACTTTTGCACTTGTATTAGTGTGGAAAAACCACATTTCGCACTTGTGTTATTGTTGAAAAACAACTTTTCGCACTTGTGTTGGTGTTGAAAAACCACTTTTCGCACTTGTGTTGGAGCAGGAAACCACTTTTGCACTTGTATTAGCGTGGAAAAATCACTTTTTGCACTTGTGTTAGTGTTGAAAAACCACTTTTCGCACTTGTGTTAGTGTTGAAAAACCACTTTTCGCACTTGTGTTGGTGCAGGAAACCACTTTTGCACTTGTATTAGCGTGGAAAAAACACTTTTTGCACTTGTGTTAGTGTTGAAAAACCACTTTCGCACTTGTGTTGGTGCAGGAAACCACTTTTGCACTTGTATTAGTGTGGAAAAACCACTTTTCGCACTTGTGTTAGTGTTGAAAAACCACTTTTCGCACTTGTGTTAGTGTTGAAAAACCACTTTTCGCACTTGTGTTGGTGCAGGAAACCACTTTTGCACTTGTATTAGTGTGGAAAAAACACTTTTCGCACTTGTGTTAGTGTTGAAAAACCACTTTTCGCACTTGTGTTAGTGTTGAAAAACCACTTTTCGCACTTGTGTTGGTGCAGGAAACCACTTTTGCACTTGTATTAGTGTGGAAAAAACACTTTTTGCACTTGTGATAGTGTTGAAAAATCACTTTTCGCACTTGTGTTAGTGTTGAAAAACCACTTTTCGCACTTGTGTTTGTGCAGGAAACCACTTTTGCACTTGTATTAGTGTGGAAAAACCACTTTTCGCACTTGTGTTAGTGTTGAAAAACCACTTTTCGCACTTGTGTTAGTGTTGAAAAACCACTTTTCGCACTTGTGTTGGTGCAGGAAACCACTTTTGCACTTGTATTAGTGTGGAAAAATCACTTTTTGCACTTGTGATAGTGCTGAAAAACCACTTTTTGCACTTGTGTTAGTGTTGAAAAACCACTTTTCGCAATTGTGTTGGTGGAGGAAACCACTTTTGCACTTGTATTAGTGTGGAAAACCACTTTTTGCACTTGTGTTAGTGTTGAAAAACCACTTTTCGCACTTGTGTTAGTGTTGAAAAACCACTTATCGCACTTGTGTTGGTGCAGGAAACCACTTTTGCACTTGTATTAGTGTGGAAAAACCACTTTTCGCACTTGTGTTAGTGTTGAAAAACAACTTTTCGCACTTGTGTTAGTGTTGAAAAACCACTTTTCGCACTTGTGTTGGTGCAGGAAACCACTTTTGCACTTGTATTAGTGTAGAAAAAACACTTTTTGCACTTGTGTTAGTGTTGAAAAACCACTTTTCGCACTTGTGTTGGTGCAGGAAACCACTTTTGCACTTGTATTAGTGTGGAAAAACCACTTTTCGCACTTGTGTTAGTGTTGATAAACCACTTTTCGCACTTGTGTTGGTGCAGGAAACCACTTTTGCACTTGTTTTAGTGTGGAAAAAACTCTTTATGCACTTGTGATAGTGTTGAAAAACCACTTTTCGCACTTGTGTTAGTGTTGAAAAACCACTTTTCGCACTTGCGTTTGTGTTGAAAAACCACTTTTCGCACTTGTGTTGGTGCAGGAAACCACTTTTGCACTTGTAATAGTGTGGAAAAAACACTTTTTGCACTTATGATAGTGTTGAAAAACCACTTTTCGCACTTGTGTTAGTGCTGAAAAACCACTTTTCGCACTTGTGTTGGTGCACGAAACCACTTTTGCACTTGTATTAGTGTGGAAAAAACACTTTTCGCACTTGTGTTAATGTTGAAAAACCACTTTTCGCACTTGTGTTAGTGTTGAAAAACCACTTTTCGCACTTGTGTTGGTGCAGGAAACCACTTTTGCACTTGTATTAGTGTGGAAAAAACACTTTTTGCACTTGTGATAGTGTTGAAAAACCACTTTTCGCACTTGTGTTAGTGTTGAAAAACCACTTTTCGCACTTGTGTTGGTGCAGGAAACCACTTTTGCACTTGTATTAGTGTGGAAAAACCACTTTTCACACTTGTGTTAGTGTTGAAAGACCACTTTTCGCACTTGTGTTAGTGTTGAAAAACCACTTTTCGCACTTGTGTTGGTGCAGGAAACCACTTTTACACTTGTATTAGTGTGGAAAAACACTTTTCACACTTGTGTTAGTGTTGAAAACCCACTTTTCGCACTTGTGTTAGTGTTGAAAAACCACTTTTCGCACTTCCGTTAGTGTTGAAAAACCACTTTTCGCACTTGTGTTGGTGCAGGCAACCACTTTTGCACTTGTAATAGTGTGGAAAAAACACTTTTTGCACTTGTGATAGTGTTGAAAAACCACTTTTCGCACTTGTGTTAGTGTTGAAAAACCACTTTTCGCACTTGTGTTGGTGCACGAAACCGCTTTTGCACTTGTATTAGTGTGGAAAAGCCACTTTTCACACTTGTGTTAGTGTTGAAAAACCACTTTTCGCACTTGTGTTAGTGTTGAAAAACCACTTTTCGCACTTGTGTTGGTGCAGGAAACCACTTTTACACTTGTATTAGTGTGGAAAAACACTTTTCACACTTGTGTTAGTGTTGAAAAACCACTTTTCGCACTTGTGTTAGTGTTGAAAAACCACTTTTCGCACTTCCGTTAGTGTTGAAAAACCACTTTTCGCACTTGTGTTGGTGCAGGCAACCACTTTTGCACTTGTAATAGTGTGGAAAAAACACTTTTTGCACTTGTGATAGTGTTGAAAAACCACTTTTCGCACTTGTGTTAGTGTTGAAAAACCACTTTTCGCACTTGTGTTGGTGCACGAAACCGCTTTTGCACTTGTATTAGTGTGGAAAAGCCACTTTTCACACTTGTGTTAGTGTTGAAAAACCACTTTTCGCACTTGTGTTGGTGCAGGAAACCACTTTTGCACTTGTATTAGTGTGGAAAAAACACTTTTTGCACTTGTGATAGTGTTGAAAAACCACTTTTCGCAC